>NW_024881329.1:16340746-16940746 GCF_018691265.1 Tyto alba
GTACTTGAAACAGAACAATTTCTCTTTCAATTTCTAATCGTGCATCAGTAATACTTCAAAATCCTGACAACCAAACCACCAGTTAACATGTAAAAATCTTCAACAAAAGGAATTAGTGGCACAACAGACAAGTCAAGATTTGTGCATCTACCATCACAGCCAGTGCTAGTCACCAACAAAAAAGAGATGTCTGCATAATTTAAGCTGTTTTCTGGTGACCTACGTTTCACATGTAATGGGTACTGTTAGTTTACCATGAGATCAACCTTGCAATTCCTGTTTCCACTTCTTTTGGCTGACATTCAGCTCTTCAAAACAGTCAATTCTTCTTAACAACAGGGGCAGGAGATATATTTTCTTTTGTACGTTATGTTGTTGAACGCTGGTCCTCAAAAAATTAATATTAATTGCAGGTCAGCTACTGAAGTAGTGGACAAAGCATTTTAGTTACTGTTTTCGGAATCAATATCTCTACATCACAGATGCCGAGATCCATTGCTGCCACACTCTGAGCATATACTGAAGATCCTCATGCTAAATAAAACTAATGGTTGGAGGCTAAACTGCCAGAAAACCCTTTCCTGGGGAGGGGTACTTCAAAACCACCACCAAGCACAGTCAGCCTCCAGAGAACATGCTTTCTGGAAACTATTATCTTCATCTTGCAGGAGGTTTTAAGTGCCTAATGCAGTCTAACGTTTTGCTGATTAAATCTACCTAGTAAATTCATAGGGAAAGTTTGCTAGCCCCAGAAAGGGAAGGTGGGGTCACCAAACCCCTCCCTGCAGCATTACATCATTCACTCAGACATGCATTATGCTCCCCAGGAGGCGTTTAACCCCTCCGGGTCCTGCCGGGTATCTCCCTGGACATAAAGTCAATTACTGCCTTGGAGCCACTGAAGGGACTTTGACAAATATGGTCTGGACTTCCTCCATTTGGAGAGAACCAGTTTTGACAATGTCCCAGTTGGGTTAAGGAACAAACCATATGCCTTGTGTAGGAGTCAAACCTAAATCAAGTCCCATTCAAAAAGTCAAGGTTCCTAGAAATTTAGAGATGCCTATTTTATACCTGCAGGGGTAGCTTGGTTTCTAATTCCCCTCCATCTTCTATTTCTCAACGTTGGCACAAATCTCACTACTATTTGCAGCAGTAAGAAGGAGATAACATGAGCCTTATCTCATTACTTTCTTTACAACCTGCTCTCCAAAGTGCCTAGAAATCACCTGTATGAATGGCGAGGGGAAAGAAACAGCAGGGAGGAAGAGTAATTTTCCCTAGGTCATATGACAACTTGTGGCAGAGCAGAAAATAAAATCCAACCCAAAAGGTAGCATAAGAACAGGTTAAGTTGTTTTAATATCTACTGCAAGGACAGTTAAGGTCAGTTTTCCACTGTTTTTTAAATCTATTTTAATAGTATTTTGCATTCCATGTCACCCTTCATCCTGGTATATCGAAGTGGCTTACATTAGTTAGTCAAAAATGCCAACAAGCCTTACAGCAAGGACCAAAATACACCTTTACGCATTTGGGAGGCTCATAACACTGAAAGTTAGAGCCATAGAGCAAACGTCATCCCAGGTAGTTTTGCCAACTGGCCCAAGGATTTCCACCCCCCACCTTCAGCATCAAAGATACTAATAATTTCTCTGGAGCACCTATATGGAGCTGTTAAGCTGCGGTGTTCAGTCAGTGGCCCTCTACTGATTAAGGAAGTTTGCTTTCCAGCAAAGTCTAAAGGTAAATAACTTTCTGCAGTACATAGGTACTAAGGATGAGCATACTGCCTTTAGTTCTCTGCAGCTCTTATCCTCTTAGGTGAGGAGAAAACCTCTGTGTGTGTTCCTGACCCATTTGCATGTCTCCTTGATCTGCTGAGTTGGTGTGGCAACTTGCTAGACAATGGTCAGCATTATGTGAGGCAACTTGCATTAACACTGCAGTCCACAACAGAACTGGTGCTCTGACAGGCACTAACCCAAAGCAAAGAGAAGAAAAGAATGGAAAACATTAGCCATAAAGAAAGATTGAATATAACAAGTCTTCAGCTACTATAGCTTATCTGGTAGCTCTTCCCTGGTTCAAGCCAATACCTAGTTCGTTAAAAAAAAAAAAAAAAAAAAAACAAACCAAACCAACACAAAGCAAGCAACAGCAAAACAGGCAGCCATACAAAAGAGTGAGGTTTAAAACTTTGACCAAACAAAAGTTGATTTGTTAAGCATTTTACCCAGTTGTCACGATTATATCAAAAAAGCAAATGTGATCCATTAATGAACATCTGAAGAGATGCATGACATGGCTGGTTTTATTTGCAGTTGACACAAGGCTCTTAAATGACATATCTGGGGATCATTTATTAATCCATGCCCTGTTTGTTTTCATGCTGTGTCAGGGAATCTAAATGGAAAATGGGTGCTTTGCTTTATCTCTACAATTCTTTGTTTGGATGTTTGTTTGTTTTCAAAGCTTGCTTGTCTGATTAATAAGGCCACTGTCATGCAGAATAAAAGAGGGATGTGTCACATTAGTTCTCACAGTTAAGTGTCCTCCTGGCTCAGTGACCATTTCTCTATTTTAACAATCATTTTCTAATTCATGTTACTTCCATGTGAGAGGGGAAAAAAAGTGGATTCCCATTTGAACAAGCTCAAAAGCCATGTACAATCTGATCCTTTGCTCTGTTTAAGCATATAAACCAGTAATAAATCAAGTCAATGTGTTTACACCAAAATAAGTTAGGGGAGCAAACAGGTATGTAGGATGTAATGAATGCATGGAATTTTTCTAGATGGTCAGAGTCCTTGAGTATAATCACAACTTCATTAAAATCAATGGAAGCCTTCACTAATGAAATCAGTGAGCCCTGCATTTCACTGACAAGTTCAGACTCCAGGAAGCCATAGTTATCACTATAAATGGGCAGCCATCAAATTAGTGGGGACACTCAGTTTGTACCTAACAGTGAAAAAACTGACTGCCCAATTTCAGTATCTTTCTGAATTGTGGCACTCATATTTTTTAGACCTAAAAAAAGGCTTTATGTATCAATATGGCAGTGGCTGCAAATGGAAAAAGTTCAGCTCCATGGAACAAGAGAAGGCATATTGCTCCTACAGCTCCCTCTTCTTCCACAGACAGCCACAAAACATAATTTAAGTGTGTAAAATTTGACTTAATTGCTCAAACTGTTTTCCACGTTGCTGCTATTTTCTGCAGTGCTTTAGCAATCAGTGGAAGATGAAAGACTAATATGCATCTTTCAATGCTATACATAGAGGAAAAAAAATAAAAATCTGGCTTCCACAATTAAATAATATATCTCCTCTAGTATATTACAATTACAACAATTTGGTAATTGCCAACTGTTGTGAAATATATTTCAAGGTAAGTTTGTTTTTTATTTTATTAATTAGACATCATACCTGCCTTAATAAATTACATCTACAAATTGTAATTGTTGATTTCATTAATAGGATACAGGCCAAACAATGATCATAAGATAAATTGTAGGAATAATTTTCAGGAACATGAACAAATGGCATGTTGTCTGCTACAGAATAATAGTTCTTCACTAGTGTTATCAAAGGTCAGTAGTTCATTTATGAAAGGTTTTAATCTTTTGTAAATTTTCTTTTTAAAAGCAAGTTGTGTACTGGACAGAGCTGTGAGCCAATGTACTTAAGACTCACATCATAAAAAGTTTGAGAACTAAAAATACCCCAAGAATAAAACATTACTTTTTCCTTGATGAAAACTCATTTTTCACCTGAAAAATAGGCAAAACTCAATTTTCCCTTGAAAAAATGTGGCAAAGTTTTCCAGCCAGTCCCTGCAGGTTAGGAGCAAACTAAATCATCTTAACAGCTACTTACCCACTGGTGCTCTGAACTGTAATTAGTCAATGAGAAATGCCTGATGTGCTGGTAAATGATGTGATACTGGGATTTAGAGATTTATTGTCTTAGTGAAATGAAATATGTCATCTTCTTGATGCAAAATGACTTCAGTATTGTGGGTTTTTTGTTGCAGCACTATATGCAGGGTTTAGACTATGTTGGTATTTGCCCTGTCAGGTGCTTTTACTTCTCAGCTCCCTGCTTTGCTGTAGCAGTGCACAACTGGCTGGATTACCCCAGTATAACCAGCCCAACATCTGGTCTCGAACAGTGGGTGCCCTCAAGACAACATAAACACACCTCTAGCATTCTCCCATTTTTAACTCCTGCAATTTTTTGGTGGAGAGCAGATGACAAGTTTACTTCAACACAGAGATTGAAAGCACTGGCACTATCCTCAGTGAAAAATAAGCAGAGTCATCAAACACCATCTACTAGAGACAGAACAATTCAAAAGACATAGTCAAGAAATGCAGGAAGAGCTGAAGAGGTTGCTGACACAGGCTACCATCTAGTAATTTAGCTCCATAAAACTATTAACTTTTAAGAACTCTTTTGAAATTTCAGATTCGGCAATCAAATCTGTCATTCTGGCAGTGATCCTAGTCAGGAAAGCACATAAGCTTCTGTCCTTCATTCTGTATGCTATGGAGATCCAACAAGGAGTATTTGTGGGATTGATAATAAGAAATGTTATTTTGGCCTAGCTGTATAGTAAAACACCAAGAATTTGCTGTTCAACTATTCATTTTATGGAATACAATGATCAGTAAAGTAAGCGCAGCTTATTTGTCTAAGGATCAGTAAAGTCTGGATCTCTGCTTTAATATAGTTTTTGTGAGTAAGCCAGCTGCCAAGGATAAAGCTAGGATCAGGTGTCTCGCAGAGCTGAATACTTCTTTCACAAACACTTAGGGCTACAATCAGGGATCATACAAATAATACATCCAATCTCATCAAGTCCTGGTTCCCTGACTTGAGCCTACAGACTCATCCAAAGAAGTGAATTACCAAGAAATATGTTGCAGGAAAAAGACTCCATATCTGGAAGAGCCTTCGCAGGTAAAGATGTGATCTGTGCAACTTTTATCTTCATCTGCTAGAAATTATTCTTGCTATGCTTCATCTGCTGTTGCTTTCACAAGTTTTCTTTTTCACTGAGCTGGAAGGAGCTGTGAAACAGGATATGCTTCTGAATATATCCTCACATATATTCAAGGGACCTTCATTGCTCCATTTGTCTTCATTTCTTTGGAAAGGAGGAAGCAAAATGTGTCTGAGTGTGTGTGGCAGCATCCGAGTCCGAGAAACTGTGCATGTAAAGAATTTTTAGGTGCCTGTTTTCAGCCTAAGAAAAGAAGTTCTTTCCATCTTCCAGATCCACACTCACCTCCATCCTCCCCACTGAACTCATCTGCCTTTCAGTGCACTAATCTGCTGCACGCTGTCTGGGATATTTTCATTTTTGATACATGGCATATCAGCGAGAGATTCTTAGCTATCAAAACCTGATATATGCCCTTAGAAGTGCATGACCCAGATTACACATTTGCAGAAATGATATCATAGTCCTGACTCTCAGTGTAGCCTGTAACTCACTTGTCTTCAGAATATCCACAAGCTATTGTGCTTGATTTGAAAACGCTAGTCACTCAGGGTGGAGTTTATGGCTAACATAGACCAGATAAACTCCAGTCATCGCCTCACAATACTTTTTTTTTTTATTTAATCTTTAAAAGGACAGGCTGCTGGTTAACTAAGAGTCCCCTGTTTGATTGACAGTATCTGTCAGAGGCAATGAACTCCACTTGAACATTGCCTTTATGTTCCTGTGTAAAGTTGTTCAACTGTGACCCTTCCATCTGTTCCAGCTAATCTGAAAGTCATTTAGGCCCGCTTCTCCATTCATCCTAAACACAGCGCATTCTCCTGTTAACACACATATGCAAAGTTGTCGGGCTGTCAGCTACGTAAGGGCTTTTCCCCCCCATTCCCCCCCCGCTTTTTTTTTAAACTCTCAGACATCTGTGTACACACTTCCTTGTAACAATTATAAATTAAGAAAAAATTGTCAGAAACTACTTCAAATCTTACTAACTACTTTCTATGAACATGCCAGTAAATCTCACAGCAGCACTTCAGAAAAGATTCAAAATGGTTCTTTAAGGAAAGGTCATCAGATACCTGACTTCAGTGTTCCAATTAGCATTTGCAAACCTCCATGTTTTCTAGACTAAGACAAATGGTTGCCTTGAAGGTGTAGGATCTTTACCAAAAAGTGCTTTTAAGATTTCAAAAGATGACTACTCAAATGGATTTTCAAGCCAACTTCAAATATCTAAGATTATCATATCCTATCTGATATGCAATTTGAAAATGCATGCAAACTTGTGAAAAAAAAAAATCTGAAAACTCTTCACAATTTGATACTCTCTGTTAATTTGCCCTTTAAAATTCATCTCGCATAGGTCAGAAACTATTCCACTAACAGTGTCAGCACAGTTAGTATTTATCTCAAGAATGACACTTAAATCATCTGTTCCTTGCACACAGAGTTAACATTAACAATGAAGTTAACTTTAAACTCAGGGGAATAAATGTTCATTACAGTCCTGCTCAGATACTGCTGCAAAACTATGAATTACATCAAAAAAACCTAAAATAAGCCAAAGTAGTAATTTCTGAGTTATCCAAGGAAATACGAAGATAAGTTGTCTACTCTATTTGTTATTGTGTCACAAGAAGATAATAATACCAATTTCATTATTAATTTCTGGTACATCCACACACCAAAGTCTTTACACAAGACTGATTCACTAACAAAAAAAGAAACGTAATGCCATCTATTGAAAATTACTTTTAGAATAGAGAGATATTCCCTAAGATTTTAGGGGTTAAAAGCAAAATTTTGGTAGCAGGGGAGAAGCAGTATTGGAATTACTGTGGAATTTGTCGTGCATCTAAAAGGGACCAGAATTACCTACTGTACACAAGCTATTTCTCAAATATTTATTTTATGGAATATATGCATCTGGTAGAATCTTGACTTCTTGGTAAATGTTAGCACAAAATGAGTGACACTTGTAGCAAACCTTTGTTCTCACGGGTGATTTCTCTGACAGAAGTTATATAGAAGAATAGAATTGGGGAAAAGAAAAAAAAAAAAAACAAAACGACAACAGAAAAAAAGCCCCAAATCTCCCTAGCCTACTGTTCAGCTCTGTCATAGAGAAGTAAAGAAACTAGACTTCCTATTCATGTATTACCCACTCTGGTTGTCATGCAAGCTTTTTGGCCTTTCTCATCGTACTTGAATGGTGGTAAAGTAATAAAGGCAATGGGATGAACTTCAGTGCTACGCTCCCTTTTTTCTTTTTTCTCAGAAGAAAAAAAAAAAAAAAAAAAAAGTAGTAGCGTTCCTGATTCCTCTTATGATGTGCCGGAGGCTCAACAGCAAAGATCTCTCAGGCTCACAGTCAGGGCTCAATAGTAAAAGTTTATCATTTTAATTCAGGCTATGATTTATTTTTTTTTTTAATAAATGAGCATTGAGTTCACATGAATTGTCAACAATAAACTGAAATAATCCTTATGCGCCTATATGTTTTCCTACTATTCTCACAGGAAAACTACTCATTAAACCTATATGTAGCAAAGTACATCAAAGTTGCAGAGTTAATTGCAAAATGCTCAAAAATTCACATGTGTCTTTTCATGCATATAGTCTCTGCTTAAAATATAGAGTGTCTCTATGTACCCTCATTGGCAAAGAATTTAGGAGCAGATTCACCTCATCTAACTTTAGATGTCTGTAGGACAGACAGCTACATCTGAACTAGCCTAGTCTGTGGAAAGAAGTACCCTCTTTTAGAGTGTGACTCATCTACTATATTTTAAATGTCAACTTTGGGAAGAAATGATAAGTCACACCTTAGATGTGCTTATTCTCTTCAACAGCCATAAATGCAGTTGGGACAGGTAGCTCGGACATCTACCCTGGTGCTGTTTAGACTGATGAATCCAGCCTTTCACTTGCTGTAAATACCATCAAAGAATGAGTTTTGACATTGCTCCCCAATGCTTCTGGCTCTAGAAACTTGGTAGAAATATGTAAGGAAAATGCCAGTACATTGGATCTGAAAGAAAAATTGATGGATTTACGATGCTGGGGAAGAGGTCCTGAAGGGAAGTTCATAGCAAAGAAAAAGGGAAAACATGAAGATTGAAGCTGATAATAAATCTGATTTGTAGCCATAGGCCATACTGTGATGACAGTGGCACTCACCAGAGAACCCAGTATGTTTACAGACCGCTTTTCTTAATGTGACTGAGTATAACACGGTCTTAGGACAACAGCAGCACTATAGTAGGCAGTACAGGAAACGTAACTTATTTTCCATCTCCAGCTAGACCTAGGACAAAGTTTTGTCTGAGATTTCTGCAGACAGTGATCAGCTCTAAGGACTTTTGAGTCTTTAAATGTGTATATAAGGTATTGTGTGAAAAGTGCTTACACAAGCTGGGCTGAAAAACTGCAGCGATGAAGCTTGGCTGCTCTTTCTGCTACTTTGCTTGACATGCCCAAGTCTGCTGATGTCCTAACAGAGGTGCACAATATGCCAAATACATAAATTAATATGTACCTGTACATGTATGCAGAACCCCCATCCTGAAAGCGGAAGATGTGCAGCCAATGATCAAACCGTTTGCTGGTAAATAGTATCTATGTGGGAATCACACTGGCTCTGTGTCAGTGAGGCTGAAGATGACTGTTGATAGCCCCACATATCACAGAGGGGATGGAGCTACTCAAGGACCTGGAAAGCCAACCCAACAAATTATAAATCCTCACTGTTGAGAGAAGCCTTCACTGTGTCCCTTCTCTCTCAATTCAAATGTCTGCAATAAAGACTCTTTAATTCACTCAATCTGTGTGCTGAATAGAGGCCAGAGAGTCATTATAAACTGTATGGAGAAACGCGGCAATTCACACAACATTCTTATTCCCTTTGCTTCTTCTGGTAACCTATCAAATGAAACAGCTTCCCATGGTACATGTGTTGTTTTTAGCCAGATAACACTCCTCATGCCAGCACTTCCACCCAATGCCCATTGATTCACCCTGTATTCCCTATTTGCACTTCCCAAAGGTTTTCTTCCATCACAGTGAAAAGTATTTGTATTATTTTCTAGAATAAAATATACAGTTACTTCATGGATCTGTTTTTTGGCTAACTTAAAAAAAAACAAACCAAACCAAACACAAACCCAAACCAAACAATAAACATAAAAAGCACAAAAAAAAAAAAAAGGCAATTCTTTAACAAATGGATGTTAGAATGAATATTGCAGGGCTTTTCTAATGTTTGGTTATTTCTCTATATCAGAAGATGAGTACTGAACATGGTCTACCTCCCAAGGTGCAAGACACTGTTTGACTTCCTTTCACTGGCCAGTTTGCATCAAACCTCTGCCCAGTCCTCACTGCAGAAGAACAGATGATTTTTAATTAACTACCAAAACCCTTCCACTATGCCATGCTACCTTTATCTGAAAACAGAACTGATAAAATCATAAGAAAATACGTTTTTAAACATTACTATGTCATCTACTCTATACACTCAACAGTTATGGAATTTAGATACTGCCTGCAAAATTATATATATTTTTTTAAAATAACGTAGGAGTTATTATTTACCTTTTGATCTTTACCCTTAAAAGACACTTCTAATAAATATTTTCACATTTTATTTCACATTCAAGAAAGCCAAAAGCATACATTTAAATGAAAAAAGAGAGAAGGCTGCAACTTCTTTGTAACTATATGACTCCAAGAGCTGGGAACTAGAAAAACAGTAATTAAAAAATACAGATTTCTGAGCTGACACTAGGGAGCTTGAAGGGTCAATTGGTCCATTCCCTTGCCTCAAAGCTCAATATAGCAACTAATAGAAGGAGATAAAAATCATACAGCACTATACATGATACTACCATACCTGTGATAGGAATGATTTTTCTATTGACCAATGTCTAACAACTAATGCTATATGCCAGAAGTTTTAGAAATAGGAACATAGATACTTATCTACCTAGAAGGAAAAACCAGAAAATTAATTCCTCACTTTTTGTTATCTATCTCATTTTTTGGAAGTTACAAATAGTCACACTACACAAGCAACACATAGAAAATTACAAAAATCTACTGGGGTTTTTCCATGCTTAGATTTAGGCGTATAATCTTAGCACTCTGATTTACCACTTACACTTTTTGCACTGACCATCTCAGGAACTTTTTGTATCTCATCTGTATGCCTGTAGAAAACACTGTGAATACCCCTAACACAGAACAGCTCTACATCTCTGTTTGTCTGCATTAATCCTTCATAAAAAAAGAAAAAAAAAATGGTTCAGTCCAAAAAGATATGTAAATAAAGGAAGGTACACCCCTTGCCCAAGTTTCCCTGGGAATTTATAGAAAACATCAGATTCAGCTATAGCACTATGTTTACTATATATAAAGTAAGCTCCAGGACACTCCCTGAATTCCTAAACATCAAAACAAAATAATTTTCATCAGTCACATTCAGCTCAAAATTGGAAAACAAAACAGGCACTGTAGGAAAATTACAGTTTGAATTTGATAGCATCACACTAACACCTGCGCTGTGTATCTGACAAATACATTTTGAGACACAGAGAAGACTCTTAAAGACATTAATGTACATGCACCAGAGATTATGGAAATAATTATCCTATCAAAAAAGTTTAATCTAAAATCCCAGATTTGTTTAAAAAACCCTATTTGTCACTTGCAGACTGCTGAGCTGCAAAACAAATGTGGAGGCAAGTGTATAATCCATAGGGCAAGTACAGACAATTTAAGAATCTCAAAATAGTACTAAAATCTGAGGAAGTGTAAACAGCAACTGAAATGGGATGAAGGAATATTATTAGCTGCATTACTCATATGCATTATGATCAGTCAATACCACTATCAATGTTCTTCCTATTTAAACTTTTTTTTTAAAAAAAACATAAGACAAGTTATTTACAATTACTTTAACATAAATTTAGGAACCTGGAAAAGCAGATGCTAATTGAAGTACAAGCATGAATTAATTGTATTAATAACTGCAAGGCTTTCAAAAATCATTTGTTGATTTTTTTTTTTTTTTTTAGTTTCTTCTCCAGTCTGCTGCCATTTTTCAGCTTTTCTCTTGGCTTCCAGGGAGACAGGGAGACTGATTTCTTTTTTTTTTTTTTTTAAGAAATCTAATATTCTTATGCAATTATATGACTGCAGGAGCTATGGTTCTGACAAAAACCACCACTTCCAACAAATTATCCAGTCCATGAGAATAGCTGGATGTACTGTGTAATAACAGGTAACACTATCTGCCTCACTGCATAAGTTTAAACACAAGTATTTGTAAGCTCCAAGGGACTGTTTTAAAACCTAAATATAAGTTAGAGCTGATATCTGCAAAGACAGAAGTCAGTTTAATACATGAAATTTAATAAAGGAAATAATAAAAATAAAAAATATGTAAGGAAAACAGCCATAGTGTTAAAATTAAAATCTGGATTTTGTGAAACTGCTGTCAGGTTGCCACTTTGCCAAACTAGTAAATAGGTGCTATATAGTGGGTTGCTACATAGGTGAATTAAGTCAGCACAGCAACTTATGCTACAGGTCCCTGTGTCATTTACTATTAATAAGTACTGAGTTTGCATATTCAACACATGGGTTTCATCCAGACTGTTTTATCTGACAAATATGACATTTCTTCTTCTATGTAAAAGACTCTCCTCTATAAATTTTGTAGCAGAATGAAGTCACAGAAGACTATGTGAGTCTTTAAAAAAAAAAAAAAAGAGAAAACAAAACCAAAAAACCCCCTAACCTTTGTTGTAATACTGCAATGCTGTCAGTGAATTTATTAAAACACTCCCCGCAATGAACACTGGCATTACAGTCCAGTCTTGTGCTTTACTCATGTGAATATTTGCCACTGCTCCTGTAAGGAGCATTAATTGCATTTACATACAACAAGCAGGCTTCCTTTCTTGAAGCAGTGTGCAGAAGCCCTCTGGGAAGCACCACGTTAAGTCAAATACCGCTTGTTCCTCTCAGGCCATGGCAAACTGCTGAGTTCTGGAGCCCAAGCAAACAGAGTGAAGGGCAGAACTGGCAGAGCTGCTCCAGCTGGAGCTTATGGCTTATGGTAAGTTTGGGAGAAACCCCAAACTACAATACAGCAATAACTTTTTTCATGAAGTATTTACATGTCTCTTCCTCAGAGAGGTCCCCAATGGAGCTTAATGGGAGCCCATGGAATGGGTAATGGGAGCCCAGTAGATGGGGCTTGGTTCTCTCCTTAAGCCCTGTGCCTCCCCATTTCTCTTCACTTTCCAGACATCAATTTTCCAGGGCTTCTCCTGAAGACCCTCTGTTCCTTCACACAGGATAAATAATTAACATTATTACATAGATCTGTTACTATCTTTTACCAGTTAAGTATCCTAGGAGTATCTAAGAGCCTGTCCCAAAGTCACAGAGTGAGCTGGAGGCACTACGAGCACGCGGGTGCTGTGACAGCACCAACACTGAGCACAAGCCATAGGAAGAGTCTCTCAGCTGGGCTCATCAGATGAGAATAATGAACACAGCCATGGTCTCAAATAGACTAAAATAACTTGGCCTCCTAAAAGTATGGAGGAAATTATTTAAGAATAATGAAAATAATAAATTAATACCCAGGAACACACAACTCCACCTCATTCTGCACAGTCCTTCCTCCCACACCCAGCCAAATTAAACATTCCAGAATTTTATTTCATATTACCAGAAATTGTTAGGCTTTTTAGTGTATTTTCTTTAGCTAACCACAGATGGAGAGCTCAGTTTTCCAACAGCTCCAGTGGGAGACAGAACAGAGCTTAAACTTCCATGAGGTCACTCTGCCTCAGAGGTAAAACAGCCATCTCAAGACTCTCTTTGTTTTACCCATAAAACTTCCTTTTGCCTCCTGTCGTTTGTGATCATTCTCTTCACTATCTAAAGTTACATTTTGTGATGGAGTATCTGAGCGAGAAACCAAATCCTTCTGGTACTTCCCTGTATATAAGTTTAATTATCATAACAAAATTGACTTTGGAAGGATGCTTGCCCAAGAAAATCAACAGGTACAAAGAGCAAAGCCAGATTACGATCAGTTTACAGCTGTCCAGTATCTGATGCTGTTCAAAAGCTCCAGTTTTGGTGATTTTTGCATTACGTATTGAATCAATGCCACAAAATGAGGTCTCACAGTCTTCACATAAACTGCTACTCAACACAAAAAGCCTCAACTATAAAGAAAATAGAGGACTATTGGTAAGAAAAATAACACAAATGTTGTTTGCATCTCTCACTTTCAGATCATACATGCAGCATTCAGAAAGAACGGGTGTCTGAACTGCAGTGCACCTGCACAGCAGCAGCAGGAGAGTTGCAGAACCACAGCACAGTCCCAGAATTTGTTCAGGTTTTGAGCGAAACTTTCTCCATTGTGACTTTTTTCATCAAGATCCTCTGTCTAAAAAGTGCTGGCTGCCTAACCTGATATCAGTTACCCACACCCCACCAAAAAAAAAAAAAAAAAAAAACCAACAAACCCAACAAAAAACACCCAAACCGTAAAACCAAACCAACCAACCAACCAAAAACAACAAACGAAAACAACAAACTACCCTCCCCAAAAAGCTAGTTTGTAAAGCTCCATTTATCATATTTTCTTAGAGCTATATATTTCAGTGCAGTGATTTTAAGGACTTCTCCTTTTCCCAGCGCAGCGGAAGGAGCCAGCCAGGTCCTCTGACACCGGCCCTGGGTGGCATGCAGAGCAGACATGCACTGGGGTGGGAAACATTGAACTTCATCCTCAAAAAGTATCAAAAGGCGACTTCATTAAACCTAAAGATTTTTTGCAGTGAGGTAACAGCTTATAGTGTATTGCAAAGAGATATGAGAAAGGGCAGATTTTTCTTATCTTTTGTTATTGGAATTGACCCTCAGGGTCCTTAGGCCTTGGTGAGAGCTTAAGCAAGCTTAGATCAAGGAAGGATTTTGAAATTGAATTTATTCAGATTAGCAAAACCTTCCATGAGAGGATTTACTCTCAACAAGCTGTTGCCAACTCAGAGCTTAGAAAGCCCAGCACATTTTACTGATTTACAATCAACTTAAAAAAAAACCAAAAACCAAAAAACAACAACAACAAAAACAAAACAAACAAAACAAAAACCACCCAAACAAAACAAAACCAGCAAAAAACAGAAAACAAGGCTGGCCTCATTAAAATGTTTGCAATCAACATTCACACAGTATCAAAGGTTCCCTGTGAAATGCTTTTTTCTAGGTACTTTCCTTGGTTGTCGAAATAATTTTAATTCAGTTGACATTTCAGGGTTTTAGGAAAAAAAAAAAATCTATTGCAAATAATGATAGAGGGGGAAGTGCAAAAGGATGAATACAGTTGCAGCAACAAAAAAGTGCTCTATTAAAATGGAAACTACTTCTTAGTCACTACTTCACTTCACAATAAAAACAGATTTAGACATCATATAAAAATTACTTTGCACTCTGGCACTTCACATATTTCTTCCAATATTTCTGTGCCTGAACGAGTGAGATGTATGTTCCTGTGAGTGCACTGCAGACCTGCAGTTCTACACGCAAAATCCAAATGCCACTCGAATCACTCAGCATTTTGCCATCTGCTTCACAGGGTCAGGTTTACCTGCATCAGGGCTACAAATTCCACATGCACTTTGTACAAATTTGTACCTTGTCCACTCCAGTGGAAACCTGAAGGACAACAATGATAACTGCCACCAGGAGGAAAGCATGGAAACACACCCCTCTCGAGGTCTCTGAAATGCCATGGACTCATTAAGCATGGGCACAAACCCCTTTTCTGCTAAAACAGGCATTTCTCCTGTACGTGTCAGCGATGGGGCACCTGAGTTGGCACAAGTCAACCAAGAAATGGTCTCCGAGCTAGTCATCCCCCACCGCAACTCCTTCCTCTGCCTAAGTGCAGGGAGAAAGTTCCCACTGTAAGCATATAACGAATTTCAGCCATGCACATTTTATTTTGGATCTGTGAGGTAAAATCCTGACCCAGTGAGGCTGATGGCAAAATACTGAGTGCTAAATAGTAAATATATATATATATATTTAATTAAAGAGTAAAAACCAGAGCAATACAAAATCATTTGTTACAGCTCCACAATCTTATGATTTCTTTCCTGTTTGAACCTACAAAGTGCATTTTGTATTTCAATTCTAGCTGTGAAAATCTAACAGTGAAAAACTAAAAGTGGATTAACACACTAAAATGGTATTCTAATATAAGATTAAATGGTGCAAGGGAACAAACTGCAACACTCTCTAGGAGTTATTACGCTGAATCGATGCTGTAACTAATTTTACACAGGCTTAATTTCCTCAGCACATATTAATTTCTTCACATGTACCAGTGCTTATTTTATTCTCCAGCTAAACCTATCAACTCAGACCTTTGTGGTTTATTTTCATAAAAGGAAAAAATAAACTGCAATCCTGCACTTTTCTTACTGTGGAAGATTTTGCACAGTATTTACCCCAAAGAATCTCTCAGTTTTGAGAATCTAGCAAACATAAGTTTTATAAATCCTTCTCTGAAAAATCCTTTAATTTAATTTCATAAAATGTCTTCACACCTTTAAAGAGATTTTTAACAGAAAAATGTGGGAGAAATATAATTATCAAGGAACATATCTATATAAACAAAGCTCAAAACTTGCAGCAAATTTTGTAACTACTTCATTTTATTTAATAATGCATTGTTTCCACATCTTTCTAATTCTGATTGAATTTTGCTCCCTTGAAATGAAAGAATTAGCTATCAAGTTTTATCTAGTAAGTACGAAAGATCCAGATAACATTTTTTAAAATGGAAGATGTTAAGAGAAACTACTACAAAATTCTCAGAAGTCAAGTCTTCCCTACAGCTCCCTTATAACTGGGCAGATAAAGATACCTGTGACATAGAACAACTAATAAGATGAGGTCTCAGCCTCTGCAATACTCATGTTGCCAAAGAACATTCTTCCTGTGATTGGAAAGCAAAATTTCAATAAAACACACATATGCATTTTCTTTGTGTTACTGAATAAACTATAAATTTTGAATTGAACAAAACTGTATGTTCCCCACAGAAAAATTAGATTTTTTTTTTTAGGAGTCTATATATTTTGTGCTAGCAGCAATTTCTGAAAAATCATCTTCACTGTTGCATGATGTGTGCTGAATCGGCTTAAGGTACATGGGATTCCCCTTTGCCCTCTTCCAAAGTGTGCAAATGCATATGTTATCAGAGCCAGGTTCAGTAACTCTTGCAAATTCTGATTTTGTATACTTGCCTAACTCTAAGCCCATTGTACATGGTATTAGGCCCATTTCTTGTCAGAAAGATTACTGTTGTATGTATGCTATCTTAAATGGTCATTTTGTGACCTCTCTCTGTACCCTGCAACAAATGAAGCAGGTTTTTGGTGGGTTTTTTTTTGGTTTGGTTTGGGGCTTTTTCGTTTTTTTTTCTCCCAATGGGCGTACTAGGAGTGGGGGGGGGGGGATGAAAAAAAAAAAAAAAAAAAAGAAAATCATCATTACACATGCGGTGCACCGAGGCACACAGACTTCCTTGTGACCGTATTTAAAGAAGCGGGCACAAAGAAATAGTCATTGCAGTTACAATAGGGGAAATCTAGTATGCATTTCCAAGGAATCACATTTTGGGGAGAATTACAGAATAATTACACATATGCTTAGATCATGAGCATTCAATGAAGCGGACAATATTTTGAGGATTTAAGATGTTGGTGTTGTGGTCGTCTCTAAGAAACCAGGATAATTCAGACATTCAAATGCAAAAATGCACCATTTGGAGAGTGTAATGCGGTCTGTTCTGGTCAGTGTTACAAATTCGGAAAGGATTCCCTGGCTGCAGACATTAGCCACTTAATACTTAAATCTGTTTCCAAATGTAAAGCATACAACAAAAGTGTTTTGCATTAATGAAATGTGTCCTAACGCTGGTGTAGTGACACATTTCATTAATGTGTCACATTACCGATGTAAAATATAATTACAACAGATATGTCTGTCTTACAGCTTGGTAAGACCCACGGATGAAATACTGTATAAGTAATTATGCAATAAACCTCCATCTCAGTCCCACCATTTTCTAGCCATAGACTGAACTAATTTCATGCCAATATATGCAATTAAACTTCTCAGCCTTACAGCCATGATTACAGACGGCTCAGTCCTGTCGATTTGATTTCTGCTAGTACAAGCAGCATATCAGGCCACAATAATTGTCAACTGCTAACGAATTGTTAGGAAGTGCCAGAAGATGAGTGCAAACTTTGGTTTTGCCTAACAGTGTCACAACATAAACCATTGCCATTTGTGCTGGCTGTACTTGTACATGCAGAGAGAGATGCTGCCACATATAAATTGAAGAAACTTCACATTGTTCTGTCTAATATTTCATAAACGCAAAACCACTGAGAGAACCAGCATCTAGCTCTATTTCTACCTATCTTTTACTTTCTCAGAGCGTATTTCAATACTCTTTAAAACACAAGACAGGTTTTGCTTCTCTGCATCTTATCTCATTATAATTGAGAGCAAAAGAATAAGTATGCAAACAATTATTATTTTAGCATTACTCATGCGACTCAGGGTATGCTGCAGTCAGAGGAAGAATAACTGTAATGTTATAGCATCTACAATATGCTATAGCTTTATAAATAGGTAAAACAATGGCCATACCCTGAAAACTCCTGCTCAGATGAGCATGCTGTAGTACTTACTGGGGCTATTGGTACGATGGGAGCCTGCTTTGAAAATTATATAGTCTGAGAGACTGTGATTCCGCAAACATTTATTTACTTCTGTGAAGTCTTGATATAGTGCTCATTTATGACAAGAACCGCCTTCAGACCAGGGCACAGCAGTGCTAGAAAACCGAGGGGCAATTTTCCCTAGTGAGCACCCCGTTCTGTTGTTACCGTTGCAGAGGTGGCAGTAAATTGGCTCAACGTTTGAGGTCTGAGTCACCACAAAATGCAGCGTAAGCAGAATAGTTGCCATCTCTTCAGAGCCCTCTGTCCAGGCAATATAATGAATTTGAGACAATTCTGGCAGTTCTTCTCCCTTACCCCCCAATCACAATATCTACATAAAATAATAATGTCTTTTCCAAGCTATTAGGACAGAGTTCCCTTTGTTTATATTGTGTTTTGATTAGCCTCTTTGGTCCCCTTTGATTGTGGGCTTGAGACTTTTTCTGTAGCATTTAGATTTACAATTTTTCTTTCAAATTAATGTAATTAAATCCATGAAAGTAAATTAAACTTATTAAATTTATTAAGCAAAAAAAAAAAATTGCACAAAACTGTCTTATTCTAAAAGACACAAGATTTGAGAACCTGGAGAGCCTAATAAAAGTCTCCAATTTTTATCCATCTGAGCTTGAGGAGTTTTAATAATTTTTATATCTCAGTGCTTCTTGGGAGAAGGAAAGAAATTAATACAAGTCACAAAACTAAAAAACAAACAAACAAACAAACAAACAAACAACAACAACACTCTCACAAATTTATGTTTCTCTAACACCGCTGATGTAAATCTGCCTGTGTGGAGAAAGAAGACTGACCAAGTCATTTGGCATCAGTGGTAAATCTGATAATCAGCAACAGGTCTCTAATTCCATGTATAAGAGTATGAAATGTCAACATTTAAAGTTTATTTTAAATCCAGTGCTTAATTTAAATTGCTGAAATAAGTATAGGATAATTGTAACCAGGAATAGTAATAAAAAAAAATTAAAAATCAACACCATGTAGACTGTCAAGTGCATATGAGCTGTGAAATTCAAGTGAAGGTTACAAAATATAAGTGTGCAAATAATATGTGTAAAGGTAAGCAATTCACCTGACATTTTAGCTGCAGAAATTGTAAATGCCCTTAAAAATAGTAAACCAATTATCTTTCCATAATAGAACATACAGAAAATCATAGTATAGGATACATTTAATCCTTGCTACAAAAAGAAAGAAATAGAAGGTAAGTTATTAAATATAATAGGAAAAAAAGAGTGAACTTCATAAATAAAATAAATTGCTAAACATAAAGTTATTTCTTTAGTGTTTCTATTACATGAGAATATAAATCAGGCAAAATTCACCTGACAAATATTTGGATTAAAAAGGCATCTGCTTTGAATGTGGGAAGTGGAACAGACATTTACACTAGTAAAGAACAACTCATCAGTGCTGTGATTTCCCGCTGATCAGAATATGACAAAAATTTGACAGACACAACCTCCTAATGAAGGAATAAGTTTTCCCAGAAAATTTTAATTTTTCCCTCTAAAATGTAAAATCCAGGGACTTTTCGTGATGGTAACATTTTTGATTTGGCTGTGTTTTACTGGCAACATCTCTTTGCATGCATGCTGATTTAGAATATGATTAAGTCTCTTTATGCGTCAGCTTGTACAACAGGCACATAGTATGTACTAACCATAACTCACAAGAGAATTATGAGTCAATTACTATCCTTGAAGTCGTGTCACAGTCATCCAACAGAGTATAATTGCATATTTTTTTAATGTACTTCACTACATTGCCATGACTTTTGAGCAGCACCTTGCCTACTTCCAGAGATGTTACCAGACAGCCGATAGATTACTAAAAATCTTAACTACTGGGGCATTGCACTGTTTAGGGAAATGTAAGGCAGGGTTTTTGTAACCTATGCCTTATCAATTCAAGCTACACTGTTTTAGATGTAACCGAACAAACCTTTTGTTACCTCCTGTTCATTGTCTTTGTGAAGAGTCACATCTCAGCCTCGTTTCATGTCATCTACTTTCTACAGCAAAAAACCCAGCACAGGTGAACCCCTACCTTGCTGCTCTCACTGGCATGGGGAGGATGAGCAAAGGAAAAGTGGTGAGTTGTCCTCCATTGATACCACACAGCCCCTGGAGCTGTTGCATGCCAATACATTTCATTCTCAAATAGAAAAACCGCAACTTACCCAAGCACCAAGTATTCCTCATTCTCATATCAAACCTGATTGATAACAAGGAGCTGTGGCTTTATAGCAAACATTTACAAAGCATGTCTGGAAATGTTCTCACATGTTGATCTTAGGCATCTTCCTTTGCATACGTTTAGTCCAATAAAAAGCAATTGCAAGCAAATGTACAAGGCAGTTAAATCTGGTTATACTAGCCTAAATGGAAATAGCAATCATCTAAGTTTAAAGCGATAGTATTAAATCTTTCCTATAGTATCCTCACACTTTAGAGCAAAAGATGGCAACAGCTCGTGGAGGTATGTACAATCATCTGTAACAGTTTACTTTCCCTACTGTGCCTAATACTATTTTGGTGACATTATTATTAGCAAAGCACAAGAGTAGCTGTCTGGGCAATTTATGTTTTCCGTTCGCATTTTTGCAGTGTGCTAAACGATTACAGAAAGGGAAGAAACAGTACATGAATCAAGGCTTGGCTGTCAGACTAGAGGAATTAATATGGGAGCCTGATTAATTTCATTTTCATGGAGAGTAAAACTGCTATGTAATTTGGTAGCTGAAGTCTTCCCTTAGGAGACATCTGTTAGGTCCTGTGATGCTTTTGCTTATGCCAGCTTTATGCTTTAGTTACTGCTGACTTGAGTGAAGTTACTCCTGATGCACACTAGCATAGCTGCATAGACAGCCAACTCCATTTGTTCCAGTCTCAACAGAAAGTGCTCCATGGGAAGAAATATGTGACTATCTACCAGCAAAGAGAGTAGCTGTCTCTGTCTCATCTTTGCTGCGTCTATGTTGTTGCCTCAGAAAAGCCAGATGCCATTTCTTCCTCTCTTAGTCATCCATCCTTTCAATCAACACCCAAAAGAATTTCACAGTTCAACCCTGAACTCATTAACTAAATAAAATTTCTTCTAGGAACAGCCAACATCCTCACACGTTTGTTGTTCAACCCATTAAGTTGATGGGATAGCGTAAGTGAGGACACTCGTGCAGCAGTTACAGCATTAGCTGGAACCTGGAAACATAATCATTGCATCTGCAGTCTACCCAGCCTAAACCTGTCTGCATTATTTTAACTGATGTTTCTCATAGCTGAAAGACACATCAAACATGAAATGTGTAGGACAAGCCAGTATTTAGCAAAGAAAAACTGTAACACATTCTAAAAAGGATTTATTGAGATCTTAATTTGGCTTGGCCATCCTTTGACACACAGAAGTCTGGTGGCTTGGGGAAGCAACTTTGTATTGTCACATCCCCACTGATAAACAATGCTCCACAGGCTCTACTGTGGCTTCCACATTCTCTGTTTAAATAGACAGGAAAGCTCTCCAAGCCTGTCTCAGTACACTCAATGTGTCAGCCAGCCAGGATATATATTTCATTAAGTACAAACGCAATGTAATGTACTCCCTTCACAGAGCCACAGGGAAGCACAATGGCAACTGTGATAGAACCATCATCACCTGTGTCAGAAATCAGCAAATAAGAAAACGTGTAACTTCCTTTACAAGAAGTCAGAAGTTTTCTAAGGCCGCTCAGAAGCATCTTGTTACTTATTCTGGGTTCCAGTCATGGCCATATCTGTCTGGCACATGAAATCAACATTTTAAATTAAAGGATGTCATATCCATCCTAACCTGCCTGCCCGTTTGTTAGGATGCTGTTTGCAAATGGTCCAGGTAATGTAACTCCAAATATTTCTAGGTCACGGGTTTTTCCAGTACATCTCTGCCTAGCACTAACCAACACAGCACTACATTCATTCAAATTGTCTGAAGATCCAGCCTTGCAAATATTTATGTGCCTTCCAAATACCCAAAGCCTTAAACATTGCATTCACATTTAATCCTAATACCCTGAAATCTGAAAAACTGCCACTCAGATGCAAATGAGCAAATAGTTAAAATGGAAGAAACCTGTATGAGTTCTAGTTTGTTACAAGTATGTAACTAATAAGCAACCCAAAACATGCAATACAAATTTCTCCACAAGACATTCCTGCTGTGGAACAAGGGACACTGTAGCGCTCTGTAATTTGGCTGGCTTTTCACGCTTTCCCTATTCTTCTAGTGAAATCTTAAGCCATGAAATTTCTTTTTTGTTAACGCAAAGACATGGTAATGTCAAGCATTCAGGACCATAAGCATGGAAAATTGATGAAATTACAGTGTGTTCAGGAAAATAATACTGTGATGAGAGAAAGAATCTCTGCTTGTATCTGCATCTTGGTGGCAGCTTTTTGAACAGGTGAACATTTTTTCCTCCTTCTGTGCAAAACATCTCTTTGTACATATACATCAAATGGAGGCCCAGGGAGAAACGTCAAGGGGAAATAGTCACGCAAATAATTAAGATATGAAGAGACAGTGTATTAAGTTCATTAATGCTTTCCACTGTCTTGTTTGGTTGAGGTGCACCTTTCAATTTGACACAAGATAACATATGCAAGGCTCTACAAAAATGGAAGACAACTGAGCTGATCTTATTATTGCCAAAAAACAGGAAAGGCAGGATATGGATAACAGGGTAGCCCTCTTCCAGAGCTCCCACAGACCTTGCAGGGGCCATCTGGAAGCCTCCCAAGCCATGTTTCCCATCTCCTGGGTGCTCCGGGTGAGTCCCAGCTTTGGTCCTGTGGATACAGGGGGGTCTTCACACACATTGCTCCCACATAGTGGTCAGGTGAACGAATAAATAAATAAATAAATACACAAAGTCCAAACGTCATATATAGTAGCACCTTCAGCAATTCTTGAAAGAATCAAGAATTGCTTGAAAAACACAGCCACCATTTTCCTCAGTAGAGGAAATTATCTTAAGAACTCAGTCATTAAAATGGAAAGCTAAAATTAAAACTGGAAAACTAGACAAAAAAAAAAAAATAGGTTAAATGAAACAAAAAAGCAAACTGGAGAGAATGAATACAGGTGAACAACCCAATATAAAATCCTGCCAGCATCACCTCAAATCAAGGAGAGCACTTTGTTAAGTCCCCAAAGCCAGCTTTCCTATCGACCGCAGCTCTTCCCCACATCAATAAAGGAGCATACATTTCATTTGTGCACAAGTACCTGTGCTAGCTCCCGATGTTGCAGTGTACTCTCCCTGGGGGCAGATATTTCTGCGATAACAAGCAAAGCCCACACATGCTGTTACCTTCTGGCCTGCACCTAGCTTTTAGCATAGAGCAGTGATCTAGAGACCTTGGTCATAAATAGAAATACTACCCCTTGAAGGACAGGATTGCTTTTCTGGAAGGATATCTATCATGCTAATTTCTGACACTTATCCAGACAAAATCTCCTCCCTCAAGGGTAACCCAGGGAAAATCTGTTCTCTCCTCTTTTCTTTCTTAAATTATTATTTCTGTTAAGGGAACACCCTGTTTTTAAAGGAACAACTGGAAAGAATCACAGTGACCATGCTGGAAACATAAAAGTTATCCAATAATAACACAATTTCCAAACTATCTTCCAATTCCAGTTTATCAGGGCAGGAAATGCTTCCAACTATTTCTTTGAGATCTTGGTAATAATTTGTAGTCTCTTACATTTAATTTTTCAATCTTACATGAATGTCAAGCTTTCAGGTCTTCTACAAAGGTCTCTTTTTCCCAGGTAGACAGAATACACTTTTATTTTCTATGTGTCCTATCCATGCAGTAGGTATACAAGTACTTACGGAAGGAGCAATACAGCAACAGATCTCTCTCCCAGACCCTAGAAAGCTCAGCTGCAGGTAATAAAAAAACAACCAAAGGCAAACCTGCCACTGTTTGGCTTGTCTTAGGGATTTGAAAGCAAGACTTTCTGTCACTGGAGCTCAAGACGATATACATTATTGTGAAAGTAAGCATGACTGAATTTCACTATGGGTTTAGCTGCTTCAGGCTGACACAAACCTCAGATTCACTTTTGTTTTAAGGTAGCACCTAGTTTGCCACAAGTGTGCTTCTTGGTCAGCCTGTGAGCATGGGCCCTGCAACAAAAGCTGTTCTTTCCTGGCCTGGCTTTCATTCACTCTCCAGAATCAGCCACCCAAGTGTGACACATCCCAAAGTTTCCTCGCTGGGGATATTTTCCTGAACTTCCTAGCCATGCAAGCATAGGGTTCATTTTCCGATGGTGGCAATCATACTACCACTCTCTTGAAATCATAAAACCTTTTTGTTTGCTTTTTAGTTAGAAGATACCTTTCAATGGTTTTCTCCACAGGTCTGAGGACCAGGGCTGTTTTCTTAAAAGATAAGATTTATATATATTCAGATGGCTCCAGGAGCAGATGTACCTCACATCCCAAGGTATGCCATAAACCCGGCAGAATCAGCAACACTACTCTAGATCCTGAAGTTTTACACAATCTTTGCACTTAGAAAAAGGAGTGAAACTTTGCTGTGTAACAGTCATGCGTTACCTGCCCCAGGCGTCAGGTAGCTCCACAAAGCGCAAGGCAAAAGCTGAACAGAGAGAAATCCTGTCCTGACCTCCCAGCACACAAGCTAAAGGCGAGGCGATCTGCACAAATGCTGCAAGAATTGCAAGTTCTGTTTTACCTCACCGGTTTCTCCCTTAACATCACCTCTTTGTTGTACTCATGCTCATGTTGCCCTCTCGTGGCTGCTTTGATGAAAAAGCAGGACTGACTTTAACCAACTCAGGACTGATCTGTAATTACAAACATATTTTTTGGAAGTTTAAGACCAGCGTTTTAGCCCTGGGAGTGATCCATTATAGCAAGAGGTTTTATTCTGTTAAGTCTATCACCATCCTTAGATATTTAACTTGTAAGTCCTAATCACCATCAAGCCAAATGACACAAAAGTAGGTGGGGACAAGCAAGCTCCCTTCCCGATACAGCCACATCCAACTCACAGCCTGCAGGATCCTGTGTGACATTCGAACCTTGCTCTGCTGCCTGCCCCTCTTTTCTGATGGGAGAAGGAGGAGGAGAAGGGGAAGCTGAAGGCCAGGTTAATTGTTCAGGCCGTCACAGTCCTTGCCAGACACCGTCTCCCCAGCACAGACCAAGCATCACCAAAGCATGACTTGCCTGCTCTGCTCACTGCAAGGGAAGATTTCCCTACCCATGCAGTGTGCTTTCTGAGCATCAGTCCCCATCCCAGCCCTCGTCTGCTTCCACACATGCACAGATGCAGCACTGTCGTCCTTATGTTATATAAGACATTAAACACATTTGTATATATTTTGCCATTTTCCTCCCCTGCTGTATCTCAGCAGGAAAGTTTAAAGGCTTCTATTACTGATGTCAACGAGCTCCCTTAGATCAGGTCCAAGCATGGGAAGACCCACACAAGTTCTCAACTAAAGTTTCTCTTTGCTGTACAAGTGTGAAGCTGTGGAAAGTACAGCCAGACTGGAGACCTTGCTGAAGTCAGAGGAACTTCTGATCTGTAATGGTACAGCCAGTAAATGACCGCTCATGGCAGCCAGGGACCCCAGGACATATAGTCAGGCTATGACTGCCACTCTCCCTTGTCCCAAGCCCTTCAAGCCCAAGCCCTCAAAGCTGTACAGCTTTCTCTAATGCCCGCTGATTTCACCCGCAATTAGCTGGCTTACTAAATACTCTACAGATGAGCCTTAATCTCCTGGTGATTCAGTAATTAAGCTAGAAAGTGTGGATAAGCTCTTATAATCAGAAAGTGTTGTAAGGAAGAACACTTAATATACATGAGGCATAGATACTGTATTCAATAATAACATAAAATTAAGTTTCAGCAACAAGAAGAGCACGAGGATGTAGTGCTCAAAACAAACAAAAAAAAAAGAGAAAAAGATGCAGTTTCATTTTTGAGGGGTTTTAGTTCTTATTAAAAGCTATTTAAGTTAATTCAGGAAGATAACAACAAAGTTAACCTTCATATAGCTGCTCAAGCAATATTAGAGCTTCTACTTCTTAAACCACTAGGGAGACATAATTTACATTCCGATTCCACCATTACTTAAAATTTGAAAGACACAGGAAGTTAACTGGAAGAGTTTCCCCTTCAAAATTCCTTTTTAGAAATTTCTCCCTGTAAAGGGTCATTTCTGAGAGCTCTCACTTCTGCATATGCGTGAGAAGACACATAACAGATGCCTGTGGACATTAAACTGAGCTCAGTGTCTCTGGTCTAGAAGGATGGAAGAGGACTTATAAAGTGTCTCAATTCTTCCCAGTTTGTTTCAAAAGCAGTTGACAAATTTGTGTGTAGGAAATTCATCTTGTTAATCAGCAGGCCACGACATATTAAAAAGTTCAGGATCGCAAGTCCATGGCTTTATCCAAACTAACTGGGAGATGTGAGAGAGCTTCTAAACTTCTCCCTAGAAAACAAGTTTTATTTTTTGTTACTGTGCAGTTATTCTGTGAACTGATAGGATGTTTTTCCTCATGGATTACTAATTAAAAACTGAATTAAGTCTACCAATAGTGACAAGGTAATTCAGTTGGAGGACGAGCACATTGCGGAACCAAGGATCACCAGCAGCAAGAAAGCAACCATAAACATGGAGTGCCTTGGAAAGCTCTTGTAGGTTCTAGATGATAACCCTACCCTAATAAATCATTCAAAGACAGGTACGGTCTTTTCCACTGTTCTTAAGCATGAGAAGAAAATTGGTGAGTTCAGAATGAGCATGTGGATGTCTTTAATATCACATAGCACAGTCATCATCATGGTAGAATTATTTTCTCCACCCCTGCCAAAACATATGAAATTTTATCTCATAATCTGAAGCAATCACTGGTGGAGAAGTACTGGAGTGTTCATAAAATACATAGGCCAGTTCCCAGACAATGCATTTTATTGATAGGCACTGGAAGTGGGATTGTGTTTCAGGAGCCAAATCCTCCCCACAACAGGAAACATTCCTTTCTTACATGTTCTGGCAAAAAATATTGTGCATAACACTGCGGAGAAACAGGCCAGATTTTGTAGGTTCATGAGGACTGAGAACCATTTTGCACTTTTTTATCCCTCCAGCAGTAGCATGCTCTACATAAAGTCATCTGTGGTTGACAGTGCTTTGTAACACTCGCTTTGATTTTGATTTAAAACTGTCCTCAAAAACAATATAAAATCTGTTATGAATAACCCCTGGAATACAGTAGTCACTCCCAGCAACTCCGCAGCACTTCAGCTGAACTATAGCAAAAACAATTTGTCACAGCAACAGCTGAAACAAGATGTGTCAGCAAGATAAATATCTTGTTCATCCACACTACAATGCTGGTCAGGACTGGAAGAAAAAAATAAAAAAATCAGTCAGTTTCCAGCATGCTTTAGGCAAGAAATACTAGTAATCAAACTTCAGTAAAGATGGATACATGTCTGTATCTTACCAGACATGTTTCTTAGAATAATCCCTGACGAAGGAAAGCATAAAACTCCTGACCCAAGTCATGCCTATTCATCCATATTCTCAGGACCATTAAGTAATATTTAAACAGGTATTCTCCAAACATCCAGAAATCTCCATTAGGGTGGCTATCTCTTTGTGACCTAAGTAGAGGAATTGGATTCTCCAAAGGGCTCCCTCTGAGTGTATTTTTTGATTTAATTTTATATTCTTGAAGTTATTTAGCATCTATTTTAATTGCTAAGTACTTGTCCTACGAAGTTTTACAAACCTGTCCCGGGTCTCAGTAGATAACTGAGATTGTTCTCATCCTGTGTAGCAGGCTTTCAAATAAAAATGTCACCCATCATGCTAATGCAACAACAGTTCTGCAAAATCAGAATACAGGGCATATCTTACTTTATGGAAGTTAACATATACCTCTATTTGCCCCCCAGCATTAGATAAGACCAGAAACAGCTCGATTTCCACAGCTTTTGGCTCTATTCACTCAAAACACACTCACTGAATTCCAGAAAACGTTTTTGGACCTTTACCAAACATCTTGTGGCCAAATGTGAGTGAAAGCAAGCTTTCCTCTGTTTTAATTTTTGTTTTGAAACATTTGGTCTGTTTCTGCAATCCTTAATTTTTCTGTTTTCTCCCCTGAATGACTATCCTTTGCTAGCAGTATTCTGATAAATTTACTATTTATATATATTTGGCTTTATTATCTTACTCTTTTCCTCAGTCCATCTGTCATTCCTGTTCAGCACAAACCTAAGATTGGTCCAGGATGCAACTTTCAACTGAGTTTCAAATCATATGAAATTTGGACTGGACTCATATGAAAAAGTGGATGATGCATACTTCTAGTTTCGAGAAATAACAAAGCAGAGATGTGCTCTATGACCTTTGCCATAACTAGAAAGAGAAACCATTGCACCTTCTTGCCTTTGGCTCTCAATTTCATAAGATTTCACAGAATTTCTCAAATTTCATTTGTGGCTTGCCTTGGACGAGCAGAGGAATAGAGACATCTATTCCAGCTAGATTTGTTATTATTTCTAGGTTAATTAATTCAATAGGGTTCTTTTCACCCTCCTTCATGTTCCTTCTGCCTTTTTCTCCTTTCCTTTGCTATAGAGTTTTTCCTTTATATCTCAAATACCCCAAGCAGTAAAAAGTAAATTAACATTGTCTTGGACAAGTCACTCAAGTTTCTACACCAGTTCTTAAACCAAATCTGTCTATCCATTCCACATAAATGTCTGTACAAAGTCATGTATTATGAAGCTTTAATTCCATTCTCCTTTCAGAACCACTAGCATACAAAATTAATATCAAATGCCTTTCTGTTAACTTCCCTAACTCACAGGTGTCACAAATTGAAAGATTATTCTTTTTTCCTGGCTTCTTAATCCTCCATCCTGCATGGCGGATTCAGAAGCATACCAGCTAACAAGGACAGCTGCCTTTAAACTTCATGTGCTTCTGTATTGTACAAGCTTCAATACTGCAAAAACAGTGCAAATGCACACAACAAGTTTGCTCACATTTTGCCTTCTAAAACTTATGGAGGAAGTCTTGCAAGCTTTATGCAGTATACAAAATATCACACTTGTAGTCCAACCTTTTTGCGTTATGACTGCTTTCCTAATAAGCTTTGCCAGTTGTATACATGCGGTAAGGATCCTGCAGCTGATTTCCTACAACTCACTGCCCCCAGTCCCCAAAGTTGGGGAGGACAGGATGGAAGTGTGCCACCTCAGCCTGTCTCAGTGTTACAGATTTTGGGGAAAGTATGTCAGGATCAAAAGGCATTTGCTTAAATTAGCATTATTATTATTATTAAATAAAGTCCAAGAAATCTTCAAAAGCAGGGAAGTTTATCTTGAAATTTTGAGCATTAGGGGTATTCAGGCCCTAAAAACTTGCAAAATTCTCCTCATAATTGGTTTCATTGTATATATGACATTAAAAATCATCCCAAATTTATTTGTCCAAAATAACAAAATAGAAAATTCCAACTTTTTGCCCTTTCTGACAGAAATCATTCCATTTTGACCACCTGATGGGCCCTTGGGGTTAATTAGAAAATCCCCATCAAGAGCTCAGAGGCCAATATCAGCTGTCAAAATCCCACATTCCCCTCTTTCACCTCTTTCAAGTGCAAAACAACCTGTGTCTGAAGATGTGCCAGAGAATAAAAGGGCACACCACAACCACTGTGGGCTCTGACTTAGACCTATTCATGGCCTCACTACTATGAATACAGCAAAATCTCAAATGAAAGTTTTAATCTCCCCACTGCATTCAATCCAAAGAGAAAAGGGCTTCCCTTTTAACAATTTCCCCCCTTAAATCTTTTGTGTTGCTGTGCTCCTGAAAAAGCTGAGATTTTGCTCAGCCTCAGCGAGGGCTTTTTGCCATAGAAAGCGCTGCACCTAACCCCTTTGTGCTGACATAAGAGTAAAGGTCTGCTTGGACCAAAAGTAACTAATGCAAAAGGCCGTCAGAAAGTCTAAATACAAACTGAACAAGATCAGAGTTAAAAGTGCAGGCATCTGAGCTCGCCAACTTGCTTTCCTTGTTCTCTCCTCTTGTTTCCAAAGGTGTGTGCGTTAAATACAGAGATGAGCAGGGCAAAACAAACATTGAAAAAAAAAAAAAAAAAGAGAGACCAGATGTAATAACACTGGAAGACAAAGATAGAAGAGCCATGTTACACCACATCCCATTCTTCTCCAACTCTCTGCAGCTCAGATGGAGTCTCTCTCATATGTACAGGTGAATATACATGTACACAGCTGCTATTGGAAAGCACAGAACCTTTGCTATCCCGGTGATCACTACCGGTTTTCCTCTGCATGTAAGCTAAGTCGCTTACAGAGAACTGGCTAGCAGCTGAATTTTGTATTCAATTTTATGAATGAAGGCAAATGGCAAAGGCTATGTTTTCGATACCTGATTGCTATGCCATGTGCAGACACATTAACAGTGTAAGTAGATGCAGGAAGCCAGAAGAAACAGGTTATGAAAATGTGCCCAGGAGAGTATTCATCTTTAGATGTGCCACTCCATCTTCTTGTGTCTGGGGAGATTTTTTGCTATTTCACTGCAAAACACACTTTTTGTCCCCTTTTGCTCAGAGCAGAACATTTTTTTACAAGTGCCCCCAGCCTCCAAGAGCACCACCCTGCCTCACCTTTTGTGCCCAGTTCCTCTTACTGAAACAAAGGCGTCACGATTTTATATCCTCGGGAGAGAGCGCACTTTCCCCCCTGCCCAGGACAGCCTTCTCTCCCCTTCCAGTGATTATTGTTTTGGTTTATTTCTCCTCCTGAGCAGTAACACCTACACTGTATGGGGAGAGACAGCCAGCATTCATGGCCCTCAGAAAGCCATTCACTTCAAGGCAGCTGGAGAGGCTCAGTGCTCGCCTTGCTCTCTTCACTCTTGGATGAGTTTTGTGCAAATCTCAGGCTTGGAGTCCTTTCCCTCACAGATCCAAGCAATTAATGAGAGACGGAACAAGAAGAGAAAACATCTCAGGGTTTTACCTATCTTCACAGTTTGTTCTTTTATTTTTTTGTTTGTAGTTAAATTATACTAGCTGGTTGTCCTGAAAGGCTAGAAGAGCACACATCTTCCTTGGGAAGGAAAAAGGAAATTATGTTTAATTAATTAAAATGTCCTTGGGCTTTTTCTTTTATACAAGAGGGCAACTAAGGGTTTGGAAATAGTACCTCCTATTCATCCAGCAGTAACTGGAACCACCATTAGCAGAGAGATCACTAACCAAGCAAGACTTTAGGAGTCTTTAATTTAGTATCGCCCTACTTCAGACAGTGGCTCACCTCTTTTCGGAGGATGTTTTTTGCAGAGCAGAGAGAGTTCAAAAGGTCCTAATGGGATGCTAACGACCTTTTTTCCCTGAGATTTGTGCCATACTGACCAGGATCAAATTCCAAAACAGCAGTATGGGCCTTTATGCTTTTAAGTCTGTCGGGGGGGGAAAAATAATAATAAAAATATTAACTAAACCCTCTCACAACATCACCTATCTTCCTGTTTCCTTTCCATTTTTATTTGCTGTTAATGCAAAGCCATTAGATTTTCAACTGCATTTTATCATCATGCTTGATTTATAATAGATATGCACCAAATACCTCCCAATATTACATGGGCCACCTTTCACTGGAAAGTTTTAATTTTAATGTTTGCTTCAGTGAACAGGGTCATATAATAAAGGAATAAACAGTGTGGTTTGTTTCTGGCAAGCCAAGCACTAAAATCAATGTATTAGTTTTATTACATTGTTAGTAATAATGTGTCATTTCTTTTTGGGAAAATGAAAAAGTAATGTAAAGATTACCATCACCAGTGTAAAATGAAAATAAACACTATGGACAATTTTCTTTCTTTGATTTAGTTTGAGAGATGCTGACTAAGTTAACACACTGAAATAACACAGCTATAATCACACTGTAATGAATCAATAAGAGAGGATCATTTATTGCAAATATCTATCCTGTTGCAGTCATTTTCTGCTGATGCCAAGGCAATGTGTTTTATACCCAGATACAATCACTGCAAAACAATTTTACTAGAAAATTGGGCAACAGCAAATGCTATTACGTTCTATATGATAGCTAAGATTTTTGCTATCATAACTTTTTCAGCTTTCTTTCGCCTTCAATAAAACTAAAATAGTAACAAAATAACGATATATTTAATAATAATAATAATCAAATATCCTTTTTAATAATACAAAAGCTAATTATTACAGATAATAATTTTGTCATGTTATTTTCCATAGTAACAAAGTATTTTACTATTTAATCCTAAAAATAAGGGTAATGACAGGCAGCTGCTTCAAGCTGATTTAGGAAACTACGTGGCTTTGGCCTGGCTAGCACTGGATGGGATTCAGAAATATCACTGCCAGTCAAGAGTAATTGTCAAATGTTCAGTCAACACCAGACCACAGAAGTCAAAGGGGTTAAAAAACTCCTTTCACTCCCATTGCACAGATAGGTGTGGGGAAACAAAAGAAGGAGGAGTCTGGAGGCCTCAATTAGATAATGGTTCACTCTGTCAGGTGCTGTATAGATATATAGCAAATGGTAGTCAGGAGAGCCTTTAAAAGATTAATTAATTGCACGTGGCAGCCTGGACTCCCCCTAACTGTTAAAGGAATAGCCACAGAGCTGCAGGAAGTGCTAATCAATTAGCTTGTGCTTGGCAATGAACTATACAAGACAGACGAATCAGAAAGATTTTAAGCCAGGGAGGTAAGTGTATTCTGGCAAAGAGTACCATTTTTAACAAATCATGAAACAGGCCACTCACCAGGCTTGTGTTAAAAGTGAGTTACTTCCTCCCAACGTTACTCCTATTGACGCAGAACCATCCTTCCACAGTTGCGGCTTTAATACCCTGCAACCATACCGAAACTACTGTTTTTTAAATTTATCCAGTGAATAGCAGCTCTAATGAGCAAAACAATGTGGTATAAGTCAGTGCAAGACCTGGTCTCATACATTTTTAGTCCCATGAATAGTCCTCACTCTTGCAAGTAACAATTAACTTCAGGCCAATACTCTCCAAGAAAGCATTTAATGGATTGTTTGTTCACCGGAGCAACTGGTGTGTGGATGAGTTAAAATTGACTTATGCATACTACTGAATGGGGACCCTCGGTCACTTTTGTTTGATCATTTATACTTGCTCAAGACTGTTCGCTCACCTACCCTTCTACAGTATGTTTTCTTAAAATGTCTTTGTCAATCATGGACAAAAGAGAAGTATTTTAGCAGCATTTAAGTCCACAGTTGAGTGCCACACAGCCTACAGCACAGCCCTTGATGTGCCCTTTGCATTGCAGAGGAGACTGCAATATTAAGACATGAGCACTGAGGATGCAGAACAAGCATACGGACTGCATTCTCCTTGATGGTCAAGACCAGTGGCTAACAGAAGTGGTGGACAGAATGCCCTCAAGTATGGTGGTATGTCCTGAGCCTGTGTACGTCAGAGAGCGATGCAGAGGAAGAAAGCCTCTTCTGCCTTCTCTTTCTTCACAGATTCTATAACTTTGTAAAACCCAAGCAGAAAATGTCTTTGTTCAGTTTGGAGATATGACTTCAGCTTCTCTTTCCATCCTCTTTCTTTTCTAGATCCTGAATTTATCAGGCACCATTAAGAATCAACCATTACCTTTAATAATTGATGTAAGTAGTCCCAGGCTACTAAGTTGTGTATTGTGATGGTGTATGTTTTCGTTTGCTGACCTATATCAGGAAGTCTCTAATTGCGTAACATAGATTCATTAACCTGATTTTAAAAAAATATCCTCTGAGCCCAGTGTTTATTCACAAGGGGTTTTTAGGTCTTGGTTTGACAATGAAGTTGTTAATGAATGGAGTTGGGAGTTTTGTTGGAAACACAATTGTAATGGGTCACTGATCACTACAGCTAAAGTCAAAACCTAGACCTCCATACAGGTCATCAATACCCTAGGAAGAAAGGTATTGTTTCAGCAGAGCTGGATTTATTGAGATAGGCCCTAGCAAAGGAGCCACGATGGCTAAAATTACAACTCCCCTGGCCCTAGGGTAGGATTTTAACAGATCTCTTACATTAAAAACACACCTTTCATCCTGCCAAGAAAACACCTCACAGGATATCTCTCCATTAACACTTTTACTTGATTTAAACAGATGATTTAGATCTCAGTGGAAAAGTCACACACCCATAAAATTTTATTACAGGTTTTGCCCAATTAGTTTTGGCCCACAGAAAAATGTAATTAGTCAACTAACATGATACAAAGATTAGATTTAGCAGTAGTAATCTAAATATCGCTCCTGCGAATTCTTTTTTCTAAACCTTTTGAGCATCTGTCTGTACAGGATGTGGGGTCAAACCCAGATATTTCAGAAGCTGGTGTCTAAAATGTGTCCACAGAGTCCTGAGGCGATGATCCCACATAACAGCATATCCAGATATCTGTCAAATTCTGGTAGCAAAAGAGGGTACGAACACTCTTCTGTGTAAAAACGGCCTAGCTCCACAATGCAATGGAAAAATAGGGCAGGGCCTCACAGAAGGGAGCTGCATACTTCTTTCCCCAAATACACCATCCTGGAGCTTCCTATTCCTTGACCCTCTAGAGCTCACAAGCCATGAGCGTACCACACTGTTAGTTTATGCATGCATCATGTCTTCATGCTTATCATCTATCTTTATGCTTGTGAGCATGAAGACTGCTGGAAAAAAAAACAAAGCACCTGCTCAATTGCACAAGTGCAAAGCTCTGATGTTCTACAAGGATGCAAACTGAGAGCTGCATCTATCGCAATTTCTTGAAAATAGATTCAAATAATTGCCAATAGATGTTTACCAGGATGGTAACACAGAATGGGCTAGCAATATAAGTATGCTATTTATCAGAAAGTATCACACAGAAGATACCTAGGTGATAACAAGCATGTAGGATCTTTTTGTCAGTGAGAAGGAAAACACTGAAAAATTACTAAAATGGGGTACTGTCCACTGAAGAGAAAGGTTTGCACACTCTTTCCCGAACTACACCATGATCTTCTCTGAGACCTGAGTTTGGTCAGCTGTGGCTATTTTACTGAAGGCAGGTAGAGAATTAAGAGCACCTTTGACTTGATCAGAGCTACCTAGGATTCTGAAATAAGTATCACAGAATAGCTGTCAACCTGCCATAGAAGACAAGAAAAAAATTGAAAGACTTAGTACTGCATATTAGTACCATATGTTTCAACTTAAAAGCCTAGAATCCACCTAGAACTCAATTAATTATCTGTAACTAAGTAAATAATCTGTAATCTGTGGCTATGACTTTAGACTCTCATTAAGCCACAATTTAAAAATCACTTCCAAAACCTCTTTGTCCGATGTGATCAGTACAACCTTTACACTCTTTTCTAGTTTCTACATCCTTAAGAGGTGAATGGCACTTTTCTATTTTGTGCACACAAACATTTTAGATAACATCATGCCACAGTTATGATACAAATGACACTTCCTCTCAAAAAGATCCTCTGTCAAATAAAGACACTTTAGTGAAAACTCTCAAGTTCTCTGTGTTAGCCACAGTGATGAGCATGGTATATAAATGATAGTTAAAGACAAACTGAACCACACCTGATCTGGTGGGCAAGTACCAGGGTATCTGCCTATTTGCAAATGTCTCATGTTTCCATGTGAACATTGCTGAGTGAGCCGATGCCCTTGCTTAGGAATGATTTAATTTATATGCCCTCAGAATGAGGTCATATCAATATCATGCATGATCTCTATCAGCTTTACAGACGCCTTAACCTGAGAACTTTCAAGCTTTCCTAGAGCTATTCATGCTTGGCAGATTGATATAGTAACTGACAATTCACTGCCATCCAAGTGTATCTGAGAACACAAAGCTCACATAAATATTGTTGAGCATATCCCATTGTTGGTTATTTACTTCTGCCGTTCAGCTTTCTACAGCTCTGAGAGGAAGATTATTTCTCTCCATGTCATATATCTGACTTACCCAGAAGCCACAAAAAGCTCCTTGTTTCCTTTTTACCAGTAACGAACTGTGCTAGAAATGTTCAACTCCAACCGACAGACAATGTGAAACATAAAAGTATGGGAGGACAGAGACCGGCAAGGAAGCCTGGCTTTGTAACTGGTGCTGAAACAGCTTGTAATGGTGTTTCTACTTTCAAATAGCTCCAGAAGGAAGCACAAAGACCTACCTGATACTTTTTCTTCTGAAGTTTCATAAGCTGACCTGCATGCTTACCCAACCTAAGCCCTCACCAAAGGCAACTGGGAGCAAAGAGCTTGTACAGTGTACAAACAGGATTTTCATACAGTCCACACTCAAAGCTTTCCGGTTCAGAAACGCTCACCTGGCCCTTTGCTCTGGATTTATTACATTCACCTTAGCCTCTCTTTCTCTGTGACAGCTCTGCGATAGAAAAACTTGAAGAGAAGAATAAAGGATAAAGAAAGCCAAAAAAAAAAAAGAAGTGTGCAAAACTCATCGCTGTCAAACTTACCCTGGACCAAATATTTCTGACTGATAAGTGTGGTTGAAGGTCAGTCACATCCTGCTCTAACTTTGGAGAGAGATTATTTCTTTTCATTTCCTGACATGCATCCCTCTCATACCATAATTTAAACAGAAAAGAGGAATCAAATTAAAAATATATATGTCTCTAGCTGGACTATTTCCTTTTGTTCAACCATAAACCCCCATTTTTAAGAATTTTCTTTTTTTCTTTCTTGATGAACTTTCCGTTGAGTTAGTGAACCAAAATTGTTGACCAAGAGGTCAAACAAGTGCCCAAGGTGCCACAAGTGAAACCATAGACTCATGTGGTCAAAATAGATGGGAGAGCGACTACTTTCTGGCATCCACAATCTGCGAGGCAGAGCTCAGCCTCTTTGTCTAACCTTTAAGCATCACTTTCAACTTCAGTTGTGGAACCTGGACAGATAGGTTTATTTTAAATACATGAAACAACTTTGACAAATCAGCAGTACCCATCCAACAGCTTTTTTTCCTCTCTTTATTATTGTCACATGTAACATTATTTTACAGTTTTGACATAACAGCAGGGAATGAAAGAAAAAGATGCCTTTTTTCTTTTCTGCTACTCTCCCTTATCACAGTGCGAATTACTGGAAGTAAAATCAGTTAATATCTAAAATGCGAAATTTATATAGCAAGTACCAAAGGTATAATAGAAAAACAAGAAGCATTCAAAGATAAAGGTTTCATTTGAGCTCTAGGCATAAGTAATTTTATGTATATTTCTGGTAGAGTATGGAAAAAGAAGTAGTTCCGTGTCTTAATTGTCAAAAAACTTCTTGAAGTACTGTGAACATTATATCCAAACCTGGCAGAAAGAATAAGAGAGGTTCAGTAAAGTTAATCAATTTTCATCATTTTAATCTGCAGATAGGACCATGAAAAAACACAGGAGCCCTGGTGCCTTGTACCGCCTTTGGTGCATTAGGCATCTCTTCCATCCACTGAGTCAAGGTAAATAGAAGCCTTGTATTTGTCTTAAAGTACTCACAGCTAATTCAAATGGGTATGTTATCCAGGTCAGTCAGACAAGCACAGAGGCACCATTTCATTTGCCTCGAACTGCCCCTAGATTAAATGATCAGACCTACATCAATCATTGGGTCTAAGAGACATGGAGTAATTGGACTAGAAGGTTGTCAACAGACTGAGGGCTTCTGTTCAGAAAGCAGATGTCTTGGCTTTTTCTTGGTCTTGTTTATTCTTCATAAATACCAGGGCAAGACAGCAGAGTCACTATTATCTTGTAACAACGTTCTGTTAATCAGGCATGTCATTTGCTTGTATGGCCCAACCTTCTGCAGATCCCAGACATTCCCCTTCCACAAGAATTAACCACAAAAATACTGCAGTGTAGCTGCTTTATGACCATGGCTAGGATCAATTTGTTTTGTGCTTTCAGACGCTGATCTTGCAACAGTGAACACTACAGCAGGGATTTTTACATAAATAAGAGGTTTTGACCACCATCTTTCCTTTTTCAACAGCAGTTTGTCAAGATCTTTTGCCTAATTCCCAGCTCAGAAGAAAAGACAGCATTCAACTACACAACAGCACATCCTTCCCAAATTATTCTGAAAAGCAATCAACAGGGTGAAAGCCAGATCAAAATAAAAACTACACTAGAAGCATAATATTGGTGGGCTAAAGTAAGGAAAGAAAAGGGGGGGGGGGGGGGGGGGGGGGGGAAGAGGAAATAAAAAAAAGCAAAACAAAACTCAGAAGTTAGAAGCAGTAACCAAAGAATTTAAGAAATAAATATGAAAATACACATTCCAGCCTGAGCTCACGTCATGTCTTGTACAGTGAGCTGACACAGGGGACCCACATGCTTATGCAGCCAGGAACAAGAAGGGGATGAGGCAGGAGGAACCAGACCTTCACCCAGCACCAGCCAGCTGCCAAACCAGCTGAAGAGCCCTGATAGGAACCATCCCTGTAAGCCAGTACAATATCACCGGCACCCAGGGAGCCTCAGCACAAGATCTGACCTGAGTCGTTCATGCCTGAGACATCTACAAATAATAAAGTTCAGGTGCAGCAGTCAACACTCCTACAAACCCCCATTTCCCATGTGTGAACATACTTGCAGATGATCTACAAATTACAGTATTCCTGTCTAGAACATGATTCATTTTTACAGTGTCATTTGCTTTAGAGTAACTATAATCCACAATATCAATTTGATTCTTCCCAAGTATCTGGATTCAAAGGTTTCATTTGGGAATAGCCACTGGGAGCTTGCTCAGCCCCTAGCTGAAGAGAGTAGGTGGCACATCTCCTCTCCTATCCTCACTGTGCTTGAAGTCTTTAGGTGTTAGCAGAAGCAACCGAACTCAGTGAGAACTTCAGGAGTCTGCAGTAGGGACATGTTCACTACAAAACCCTGACATTTTTAATCTTAGTGGATACTTTAAAACTCAAGTGAGTCCCAGTAACAGCCCAACTTCTCTGTGAACACTGCTAACTCTAGAAAATATGGACCTGGAGGTTCCCACTATACGTATGCACACAGATCTGTTAAACTGCATCCATCCTAACTTCCTTGCTGGAAGGTTTACTTTTTGCCTATTTACAGCATGTTTGGTTTTTTGTTTGTTTGTTTGTTTTGGTTTTGTTTTTTTTTTTTTTTCCCCCTCACTGACAAAATGTCTATAGACTTCGATGAAAGCAGGATTTGGGTTATTTTCTGAAACTTCTCGCTGCTGTGTTTTGTAAATATTACACAGTTCTGCCTATTCCATGGACCCAAACATGATTCACAAAACAGTCTGAATATCTGGGTGCAGATGTAAAATCCTTTGCCAAACAGTCAAACACTGCTATCGTGTGGATAGTGAGAAAAAACAAAACAAAACAAAAAAAACACCTAACCCCACATAACATTTCATACAAAAAATAGAGATACACAGTATTTCACCTGAAAATTTAGGTAAAAATGGGATGTGATAGAATAACAGGTTTGTGTGACTGCATGTATGTGGGTGCACACCCCCCTGTATATGGTCCTCTCTAAGGGTGTGCTTCAGGTGTCATCTCCACAAGTGAAATACTGGAGAAACTTGTTGGGGGCTGGGAGGAGAAGCCCTTTTTCTCTTCGAGCCTCTGATCAGTGATAACACTGAGACCCACTCACTCTCCTTCCCTCGCCGCAGTGTTAAGATGCGTGTGGCCAGCAGAACCATGATCTTTCATTCCTCTATAGCAAATGATAACCAGGCTCACACACAAATAGCACTTACATTTCAAGTGAATTTGGTTCTCCTAGTCCTTTATCTCCCCCACATACCTTCTCTGCCGTTCAATATTTATTCCACCTCCACAATACGCCTTTTTTATTTAGGCTTCATTCTTATTTAATATCAAAAACGATAGATTATGCTGTTGTTGTAACTACTGAGAGCTACACTATTTACATCAAATAAAAAAATTTAAGTGTAACTAGACATCAGAACACAGTTTTCTTTCAGGAGGGCGTCAGACTTCTGTGTGAACAAGTTTAGCTTTCGGTTTTGCACATCAGGGTCGGGGGAAAATGAAATGGCTTCAGGAGCCCTATAGAGGTGCTTTTGCTTCCCTGACTTCTCACACAATATTCTTTCAAATGAATTTAAAGCTTTTCTTGTCCAAATCCCCGCAAAAGTAACCACACTGCAGTTTTTCTACTATTATGCAAATAGATTAATCAGCCAACGCTCCAGTGAGAATTAATTTATATTTGAATCAAATGAGGCCTTAGATTCTTTATAACCCAACCCCCGGGCCAAGGCCTGGGCTAGGTAGCAACCTCATATTATTCATTTGACGAAATGTGAACTGACATAAATACCATGGCTAACTTTCAATCCGATTACCCCGTTACCTCACATCAATGCTATCCCAGCCATCAGACTCTAGCGTCCCTCCTTTCACCAGCACAACCAACAACTGACAACTCCTCCCTGATAAACAAGCACCCACGCCACCACCTCGGACCCCCACTCTTAACCCATCATCCCTGCTCAATGGCCCTTATTCGACAAGGTACTTTATTTTGTTTGTAGGAATCAGGGGACTAAACAGCACAAAAATACTGTTTTGCTGGGGCTGCAATTCAAAGCTGCCCTTTCAGAGCTGCGGAGCACTTGAGGCAGTAACAATAAACAACCAAAAATATAGGAGCATCGTGTCCGTCCATATATAGAGATATATACGCATGTACACATTTCATTTAATACAGTCGCTAACATCTGTTATCTTTCATACTCTCCTTAACCCTTAAAAAAAAAAGTAAAACAATGTTTTGGGCTACTATGTCCAAAGGTCAATGTAAAGTGAACCCACATTTTGCACAGCACCCTTATACTAAACTCATGTTGACAACCACTAAATTCTTTCTATTGCCCTGCACAGGAACTTGTTTTTTAAAAAGATTTTTTTTTTCTTTAAAACTGTAAGCATTTAAAAAGCTTGGCTAAACAATCCACCAGGTGTGAGAAAAGCCTTTTCTATGCAAGCAGCTCTGTGTCAGGAAACCTACACTTTGTAATTAGATTAGCAAGCAAGGACTGAATAGCTCTGATCAAAACATCCCCCCCCCAGCATATTGTTTATAGTGCATAACTGATAACTAAGCTTCTCTAGTCATGGTTAAAATCTACTTAAAAATGGGAGTCCTGTGCACTCTGGAATTTAAATGAAGAGGAAAACAAAGTGCACATTCTTAAGAAACTATAAGTAATTAGTTGTCCGTGTTGCTTAAATTTTTATTTGAAAATAGGTCATAAAACAAACCCTATATGATTTAATGGCAGCTCTTCAGGAGAGCACCACTTAAAACACATCTAAACTAGAGAGTTAAAGATGTAATTTTTGCCTGAAGGACATACTCCACAGTGAACAGGCTGGAGGAGGAGGCCAGTCCCTTTGGCAACATGGCTCCAGCTCCAGGGGACATGCGGGACCCCTGGCATGAGAGCTGTAAAGTCCCCAGCCCAGGAAGATGACTTCAGTTGTTTGTCTTTGGGGATTTTTCCATGTGGCCAGACAGTCTAGTTGTGCACTGGAGTCAGTTTCACAACATGAAGACCAAGTCTGCAATGTCCTGGCTTCCTGGAGACACGAAAGGAAGGTGAAAAGGAGCTGCAGGACGTTAGAACACATCACCCCGACCTGCTCCTTCAGGGGAAAGGTTGACACTCCCATAGATATGATGGCAAATGGAAAACAAGCCAAGACAAGGATCTTCCTAAAGCTTTCATACAAAGCCTATATACTTTCTTTGGAAACAGTAAAACTCTTTCACAATCCTACACCCTCTGCCTAGACTGCAAATACCCCAGTTTCACATTTTGACCTCAGCCCAGCCCAAAGTCAGTCCCATTTTATACCATGGGGTCTGAAACCAAATACAAACCCTTGTAGGAATCAATTTTTCTGAAGAAAAGTATCTGATTACTGGGTCCTTCTGCTCAGATCAGTACGCTTTGTAAATCCCATGGTTATTTCATCCTCCTTGAAACAGTCTTTTAAATATTAGGGCTAGCAGCAGAACTGAGATCAAAAAGCCTTCTCTGACTAAAAGACACTGTAGAAATAACAGAAGATAACAAGAGGACATCCTCCATTATTCCTCTCACAAATCTGGAGACACTTGCTATACACACAGCTGTCACAGACAGCAGAGAATGAAAACTTCTGTGCTTCAGTAACTGTCCTACCCCTCCTGCTTCTGCTACAAGGGCAGCAGCAGGGAAAAGGCCCAGACTAGCTGCCCCTTTGCAGAAGTCCAGCCTCTTTCCTCAAAGTGCCACTTGAGAGAGGGTCTGACCCAAGGCAGCCATTTAGTCCTATCTCTATGCACATCCCTCTGCTCATCTTTTTGTTTTCTTCTGTAGGAAGTACATTTTCAACAGAAAGGCAGGATAGACAATTTCTTGGTGTGATACTACTGGGGAAAGCTTGATAAAGGTTGATAGGTGAGAGAACAGACTTCTATGTAAGACCTAAGCCTGAAATATTTAAAAGATGTTAGAGAACTATCCCTTATCCCAGGACATCCCTGATTCTAGAGGATGCAAATGTAGCTCTAAAGCTACAGTCACCTCCTCAAAAAGAGCCATGTCCTGTGCCGGGACAACCTGACCTTACCAGATTTCCTCAAGTCAAATTTTAAATCTGCTAAATCCCATCCAATGCCCCTAAAGACCCTTCTAGAGGCACAAGACTAGATGGTCTACATCCTCTTACATTTTTAATCGAAAAGTTAAAACAGAGAGGAAAAACAAAAAAAGACAAAAGGCATGTCATAATGAGAGCCAAAAATGTGAATGCAACCACTAAAACATGTTTTTTGTTAAGTAATTCTCATTTCTACAAGCATGACAAGAAACCTGAGAAAACCTGTTTCAGACTATGAAGATGCCATTCAAACATCCTAGCTGTCTAATTCTAAACTTCAGTAGTCTTTGATATTTCCCCCTGCAGTATCAAAACACTCCTGACAAAGTACTGAAAAGAGACAAGTACATTCAAATTCTTCTAGGGCTTAACCCCACTGCATTGAAATTACCATGAGTTTTGCCCCTGACTTCAGCCCTGACAGAACGAGCAACATTCTTAGGCCAAAGGCACAGGGAAATGCTTTTCTACAACTTTCTTTACACGCCTGCACTCTCAGTCCTAGATATTTCCGTTTGCTTTCAGAAACATGAAGGCATAAATGGGCAACGCATTCCACCATGTATCTATCCAATCTCATGGCTGGTGGAAAACAAGTAAGGTGGTTTTTTGTTTGTCAGAAAGAAACACAATTCTCTGAGAAGGAATGTAATTTCTACAGGTTAGGGAAGATCCCGTGAGAAAGGTTCTGGTCTTTGCTTGAAATTTCAAGCAAGTCTTACAAGTGCAAGGGAAATCAGAACCTCATCAGTTTTTCCCAGTGATAAAATGGAAGAGCCCTTCATCTCTAAACATCATGAGGCTGTGCTGCTTGCAAAGCAAAGCCCAGAAGAAGGGCAAGCCTGTTCTAGTCTCCACAACGAGCCAAATATTTTCTAGAGAACAACTCCTCACAAGCAAAGATCCAGTGCAAAATCTACTGATTCTGCAGGGAGCCGGTCATCCTGAATCCAGAGACCTACCCTTGAGAATCTTGAAGAGATGTCCATGATGCATAAGACCATAAAGCTATTCATTCCTTTGGTATTGTTGCTCCATTCTCCTTGGTTTTCTCTGCCTGAAGCACTTCACTTGGTAAAAATCATCCCCAAAGGACAACAAATACAATTACCTTCTTTCACCTGACTCTCCAATTTACACAAAGTAACTGGGAACAGAACACATGGACCAGTGCTTGATAACTCATTTCTCATGGGCCCTATGAAGGTAAACCCTGAGAAACAAAATTTGCCAGCCCCCTTCTTCTGACATAGCTTCAGAAATCAAACATACTCCATATCAATAGCTTTCTATTTCTGGGAAAAAAAACAAGTGTTACACCTTCTCCAAAGAAGATGCACATAGTCTTTTCTTCCATGGATGAGCTACAGTTCGCCAGCAACCTATAGGCATGAACACAGCCATGATTAGGGCACTGTCTGGAACAGAACCAGGTAACTGTGAATCCCTTGCCTCCACAGACACCAGTATAGTACTTCCAGGGTGAAATCGCTAAATGCCCAGGGAATTTGATGATTTAAAAAACCCCATAAATAACTCTTTTTCCTTTTTCTTTTTTTTTTTTTTTTTAAAAAACAACAAAAAAAAAGAGATTCCCTCATTTCAATTGTAAGAGAATTGTACTATCCCAGCAAGGAAGCATTTTATTTTTTTTCTTACTAAGTAACTGTTAGAAAGTATCTGACTTTCTCTTCTTTCCTTAGCACATAGCTTTTGGTCCCACAAAAAGATGTGTAGGTTTATCACTGCCAACAGAATTTTCAGCACCTTCACATAGGACTCAGAGAGCAAAACACTGAGTTTTGAAGAGACGCCTTCACACCTTTAAATCAAGAGTAATCTTGCAACAATGAGTTTGTGCAAAGAAGTTGATGCAGGTATCAACCAAGGAGGACAGTATGATTTTCCTGACAGGGTGATTCATTAAAACCTCTCTGCCACCTACCTGGAAACCCCCATGACAGTTGTTTCCCCCCCTGGATCACAGGATCTGAAGGTATTTTCACCTAGAAGGAGCAAAATGAGCCTCCCAGCCCATCACCATCTTTCTGGCTCCTTGCCACCAACATATACATTAGGGAAGACATTCCATTGGGGAAAGTGTTTCCAAGTACCCGGGCCCTCAGCAGCATCTCACGCCCAAGGGTCCATAAACCTTTCCAGAGAGGCTTCAGCCCCGAGGAAGTGCAGTGTCAGTTGCTTGTCAGCGTCAAAGTCGAGGGATTGAGGGCTAATGGTCAGGCCCTTTTAAGAAAATGTATAGCAATAAAAGGTTCTGTTTTAATCCTACAGACTAGTTAAATCCTAATTCTGTTGTTCTTCCTCTGGGAGACAGGGGTCCCTACGCACTGCTCCAGTGGGCAGAGGGGTGGAGAGCAGCCTCTAAAAGACTGTCTGCTCTTGCAGCAGGCGTCGAGAGCGAGTGGGCTCAGGGACCCTCAGTTTATGGTGTCAGTAAAGCATCAAGTGTGCTGAAATCCAGCCCAGGACACAGTCATTCTCCTATTGAATTGTCCTGACAGAGTCCTTTCCTCAAAGGGAGGTCATCCTTCCTGGAGAATGGGGAACAGAACTGGGTATTTATGAGTGGAAAAGTAATGGGGTCCTCAACTCTCAACACTTACAATCACCCACTGCCTAGAGATTTCAGTAAATCAGTGAGCAGAGAAATTTGTCACTGTCATAAGCAAAGGATCACCACTTTGTTTTGTGGTGAGGTTTTAGGAGTACATTGAAGACCTGATTTGAAAGAGAAAAGGATTTTTAATTCTTCCTGCCTACTTGAGTAAAATGAGAAGAAAAAAAAAACAGATTGGAGAAAATAAAGGGTAGAGTATGATGCTGTCTCACACTCCACGCTTCATCTGCACAGTCTAACTTGGAAAATTATGGGACAGAGACCACCACTGAAACAAGCTGGACCTTGGCCTCCAGCATCTGAGAATCCAAACAGCCGCTGTCTAATTCCCAGCTAGTTTCCACCACGCTAAATAATCATGAAATTAAGGCTAGGAATAAAACACCATGCTGCATTTTGAAAATCCTAGCTCTCCAAAATGTGCAGATCTTAGCTCACGAAAGGTATTGTTTTGGGGGAGGTTGTGTGGTTGTTTGTTTATTGGACAGATCAGTGGAGATGAAAGAAGAGGGATTGTTCAACCCCAGATTATTCTTTTAAAAACAAAGGTGGAGGTTGGGGAAAGGATAAAAGAATGAAGTGGGCAAAAATAATCAAATTTGGAAGAAAGGATGCAAATTAAACAGGCTTGGAATGAGTTAGTAAAGTGCGAGCAAGACACAGAGACTAAAGTTAATTACTTTTGACATGATCAGATCATCTGGTTGCATTTCAGGCTGCTTGCACTCTAGGCTGGCCAGCATGAATGGTGAGGAAAAAGAAAGTAACTCTCCCCTCTAGGTCCCTTTGCCAAGTCTGGGCTGCGCGCTCTGCCCGAGATGCCTCTTTCTTTGCGCACAGAGAGAGAGGGGGAGAGGAGAGAGAAACACAGTTAACCACCTGTCAGGGCTGAGGACACAATAAGGCAGCCCCCAAAAGAGCTTTTCATGCATGCGTAATATATTTGTTCAGCTATTCACTTAATGAAGCTGATAAATGTGATGCGAAACAATGGTCAAGTTAATCTATTTAGTAAAATGTTTTGAGACTCTCAGGCGATGTTAAGGAGGGTAGTGTGTTCGGGGACATTTTCATTTCAATGCGCTCATCTCTCCCCTCTTAGGGGGGTTTCAAGCAACCTATGTGAATATAATTTCTTATAAATGTGTCTTTAATGGGTTTAATTCACCCTTGCCAGCTGTTTTTTTAGCTATTTTGTAAGAGCAAAACAAACGTGCCAGGCTTGGAAAGCTAGTTAAAATTAGTTTCGGTCACTGGGGCCAAGCTATATTTCCTGCAAACCATCTGCTTGATTGGCACAATAGAAGGATTTTCAAGAAAAGGAGGGATCTAGAAGAGCTTTGAACGAACCAACAGTTACTGTTCCTTGTGCTTGAATTCTAAAGGTAAAGTCTTAGGTGTCTTAATATAGTTTCACCCCCGCAGCCTCCATCCACGCCCCCGGCGAGGTCGAAAAGCGCCGGGAGGGAGCTCGGACACGCCGGGGCCGGAGCATCCCTGCCGCCGCCCCGTTCCCTGGGAGGGGGGAAAAAAAAGACCAAAAAGCCACAAAACAAAAACAAAACAAAACAAAACAAAAAAAAAAAAAAAAAAAAAAAAAAAACGAGCCGCGCACATAGAGAAGCCGCGGGCGGCACCGCGCAGGGGCGCGGAGAGCGGTTCCCGGTTTGGCACCGGGGATTTCAGCCAGCTCCGGGAGCGGCGTGGGGACCGTCCCGCGTGGGGCGCGAGCAGAGCCATGGCGGTGATTGAGATGTCCGAGCGGCAGGGCCGCGGGGATTGCGCGGCCAAGCGCGGCCCCGCGCCTCGGGGGGGAGGGATGGCCCAACCCCGCTCTTTGCTCTCCGGATTTGAAGTGCTGGCTCTCCCAATTTCATGCGGATTACCAGCCTCGGACCGGGACACACGCAGGCTTCCAGCCCTACACCCCACCCCCCCGCCCCAGCCTCGGGGTTTGTTGTTTTTTGTGGTTTTCTTTTTTTCCTTTTTTTTTTTTTTTTTTTTAAGCGACAAAGAAACTGAGTGACTTTTAAGAAATAAATTTAAAGATAACGACATTAAAATGAATGGCAGGAAGCACAAAACGGCATGAGCATAGGTCAAACGGAATTAGTCACAGGTTTTATCCTGAGACACTAGAATTCCCTTTCTCTTAAGTGATCACTGCCTTTGGAAGTTTCTTTTCAAAGGAGATCACTTAAAATAAGATCCTTTCGTCTGATTTCTTCGTTTCTTATGGTCTATCTTCCCTTTCAATAGATGTCTAGTCCCTTTTGCCTTGGTGCTTAAGGGATTCTTTATGAGCGTGATCAGACGCATCACAAGGAACTGGGTCCACGTGTGCCCCAGCATGCGTTTGACCCAACCTTCCAGAAAATGTCAGACCCTCTTTTTTAAACCAGAGAAATTAGCAGCAGTTGGTCTATAGTGAGGCAAAATGCCCCCAATGTATATGTAAAGAAAGGAGTAAATCATCTCAAAGGAAACGTATAATGACTTTAAAAAAACTAAGTGTTCTGGGAGCAGCCCGGGCGGAGCTGCGGTGGGAAAAGCCGGGATTGGGGGGGGCGGGGGGAGCGCGGGGAAGGGGGTGCCCGTCAATTATTTTATTGGGAAAGCCCCGTTCGCTTTTTTCGTTCCCCACCGTCCCGCTCGCTAACACACACCTTGAGAGCAGCCCCGGGTGTAAAAGGGCTTGAGAACCCCGGAGCGCTCCGGGCGGGGGTGAGAGGAAAGCTCAAACCGGAGCAGCTCGGGGCAGCCCCCCGCTTCTCCCTCCATCTCCCCCCGACACCTGCCTTGCTGCCCAGCAGCCCCTCCAGCCCCCACGGCTCTGCCCGCGCCTGCCTTCCCCTTTTTTTTTTTTTTTTTTTCTTTACCTGCTAAGCATCAGGATTAACAAAACTGCGAAGGGGGCGGGGGGGGGGGACGGACGGACGGACTCGAGCGAGGTTTTATTTCAAAGTGATGCTTTCAGACAGCGGATCTTCCAAGTCAGCCTTCTGCAGATGCTCAGCTGCTGGAGGCCGGCGTACAGCACCGGGAAAGCTTGTCAGGATCATACAATTTCGAGGGCTCATTCCGTCCTCTCTAATAAATAACTTTTTGATTTGAATCAAGGGAGAGGTTTAACAGACTTTCTTTCTTCCCTAATGTGATATAAATCGCAGATGCACTTTTATTGAATGGTTAAAGCATCGACATGGAGATAATCAACACAAAACGTCAGGACAAAAACCATCGAGAGAAATAAAGCTGGTTAATAAGATTTTTGAGAAAGCTTTGTGTTAAAAAGTAAAAAGGGAAAACAGCTGAAGGTGACAGTTAGTTCATGGTTAATAGGATAAAGGCTGCATGGTTGAGCTGCACACTTCTGCTTGCAAAGGTTCAGCCACACCAAAAGACTGAATAGGGTGCTTTTAAAACATAGGACATTTAACACATCTGCTATAGTCTTTAACAGAGAAATCAGGTAAAGCCACTCTCAATGGTTGCTTTCATCACCCAGCTCCAAAGGCAATTAACTATACTTGCGCGTATTTCCATATTTGCCGCCACAAACTAAACCTCTCAGCCAGAAAAATCCCTATTTTCTACTTTTCTCTTAGACGATGTCATTTGTCCCTCGCACCAGAGTTGAGCAACTCGGGGCTCTGCTGAACACGCCGCCAGAAATCCCGCACATGCACAGATAAAAAGCCAATTCAGGTGAATTTGGTGGCATCGAGCCACCGACACCAATAAACCCGAGACTAGGTCAGGCTACTTGAGCCAAAAGGATCCAAATGCTGCAACGTTGTCTTCATTTTCACGGTCGGAGGGTAGCGGGTTTCACTATTTTTAACGTGGACGAGCTTAAGAGGACCAACAGAGTGAGAACCTGAGGGGGCTGCTCCGGTCCCACAAAGCTGTTGGAATCTTTTCTATGTTCAGTGTTCTGATGTTCTCGGAGCAGAATTCTCAGCGGCTATAACAAGGCTTAACGTTTGGGTCCTGTACGGGCGAGCCTCTCGCCCGAGCACACGTACACAAGACTCTTACGAAGCTCGGATCTTGAAAGTAGAGGTTAACACCGAAAACTGGCTTTACACCGGAGCTTTGACGTGCGGATAGACAAATAACCCCAACCACAAGCACAAATTTCGCTGCCTACTAATAGCAAGGTGCAGAACGCACTCAAGCCATGATGGGATCCATTCCCCCAGTATTTCCGCCCCCCCCCCCCCCCCCAACAGAGCTCAGTTCCACATTTTCTAATTTGTATTTTGCATTCCACAAACCCCGTGCTTTTCTGAGAGCCCGCAGATAAGTTTATATGAATATTTATTGATTTATTTCCTAAACTCAGCAGGGGAGCGGCAAATAAATTTAGTGCTTTCTTTAAATAATTCCCTTTCTACGAGGCAAGATGTCATTCGAAACTTTTAAATAGGCATTTAATTAGCCTGTGTGTATTGCCTCTGAACAAAACCCTGCTGGGAGCCTTTGGAGCGCTGTATTCCAAAGAGGCGGTCAATATGCAAAATTGATGACTACACTTTCTTTGTGGCGGAGCCATTGTGCCCCGGTTGCTTATGAAGTCTAATCCAATCATAAATTGCAGCCCCGGACCAATGGAGAAGCCCGGAGCTCGCCCTGAATGAAGCTCAAGTGGAGAACTTTGTTGAACCCCATTGTTGGGGCTGTCACTTTTGAAAGAGCCTCAGCGGGGCTGACCACTATAAAACCCATCGTCCAGGAGGAAGGGGCAAAGAGAACCCCGCCAGGCTTCCTAGCTGGATCTTTACTCCACGAGGTTTGCGAAGCAAAAAAACAAAACCAAAAGCAACCAACCAACCAGTGGAACGGCCCCAGCGATGATGTTCCCCAGCCTCATCGCTCCGCCGGCCGTCTACCCCAGCCTCCTGCGCCCGACTCCCACCCTCACCTTGCCTCAATCGCTGCAGTCAGCTTTTTCCAGCCATTCCAGCTTCCTGGTGGAAGATTTGATCCGGATCAGCAGACCCACCAGTTACCTGCCCAGGACTGCCCCCCCCCCGCCCAGCATGTCCCCCCCGACCTCGGCGGCCAGGACAGACTCGGGGACGCCGGAGCTCACCAGTTCCATCACCACCTCCGCCGGCTCCAGGAGGATCTGTTCGCCGCAAACTTCCAGCAGCGACTCGACATTCCTCAAGTTTGGAGTCAACGCCATCCTCTCCTCCGCCCCCCGCGCCGGTAAGCGGCCAGCGCCCGGGCTGCGGGACCCTCCGCCTGCGGGAGGGGGTCGGGGGGTGAGAGGAAGGGAGGGAGGATCTAGCAGGGAGCTGCAGAGCCCTCCGGCGTTATTTAAGGGCGGGGGGGAGCGCTGGCAGGCTGCCGGCCCCGCTCCGCCGCCTCCCGAGCGGCCAGGTTGTGGGGGGAGGATGCTGCGGGGTCCCCACAGACGTGTCTCCTGCGTGCTCTGACTTCTCGGGTGCCGCTTTGCTGGCAAAAGCGTCCCAGCACGTAGAGCCGCTTTTCCTAGGCTGTCCCGAGCTCAGTTCGGCTATTTCTTTTCGGGGCGGGGAGGGGGGGGGGGGGGGGGGGCGAAGGAGGAAAAGTCCCACCGCACTGGTCCCCGAACCCAGCCACAGACCCAGCCGTGCCGTCGGTCGAAGCCAGCCGGTGCTGACCCTCTGCTTAATTTCATTTTATTTATTTACTAGAAACTTCCCCCGCGTTGCTCCCGAGCGTCCCTCCAAAGACTTTCTCCTTCCCGTACTTTGAAGGATCCTTCCAGCCTTTTATCAGATCTTCCTATTTCCCAGGTAGGTCTTTAAAACCCTTTCCCAGCACATCCCGGTACCATCTCCCCGGGTCCACCCCCCCACCCCACCCCCCCCCCGGGGTTATGCTCCAGTTCAGAGGTTGGAGGGAGTACGACATCCAGGCATCAGTCGCGCCAATTTGATGCCCGATTTAGCAGAGGCAGCGGCTGCCTGACATTCCCTGCCCGCTCCCCCCCGCGGGTCGCCAAATTAGCCGGGATTGTCACGGTCCCAAGGCGAGGGGGGCAGCCCCCCTCCACACCCCACACCTTCCCCCCCCCCCCGCTTTCAGCACCACGAGGGCAGCGGTCAGCTCCCGCCGCCGCCTGCGCTCCGCGCCCGCGCAGCCCGCCCGCGCCACACTCCGCGCAGGCGGCCCGCTCCCCCCAATCTGTGTGTGTTTCCCTCCCCCCCCCCCCCCCCTTCCAAATCTTCCCGCCCCCGGCCGGTTGCTGGCGTTTACAGACGGATCCAGCGTACCGCGAGCACGGCTTGACTTCCACCTCCTCTTCCTCCTCCGCGTACCAACCCTCCCCTCCATCACCCTGGGCCTCCCACTTCATCGCTTCTCGGTTAGACCGTCAGTGGTATTCAAACGACACGGTCTCAGTGAGAAAGCAGGCTACGGGGGTACGATTCTTACAGCACTGAAGTATTATGATGCTGAGAGAACAATTAAAAAAAAAAAAAAAGAAATCTAATTACACAAACAAGCTATTAATTTAAAAAGAAAACAGGGAAAAGGAGAGAGGAAAAAAAAATAACCCAAGCTCTTCCATTCATCCTCCGGATAATGGAATTTGCTTCCTTTCTCCGGCAAGTGAATAGCCTAACAAAAACAACTTGAGCTTTATAAATAGCTTTTCATGTCCATTTAATGAAAATGATTTGGGGAAAGAGACGATTGTGCCATCAGTATTCTCCCGAGGAGCCTGGCATGCCGTTGTGTTTAGTTTGAAAGTGTAAATCTCTTTTGTTCCAATAATATATGGCGTTAGCTGCTTGTCCTCAGTCTTTTTCTGTTAGTTCATTACTACACAATTACCATTCACGCTTCATTAGCATCTCTGTCTCTCTTGGGGAGGTTCTCCCCCCTCACCCCCCCCTTTTTATTTTTTAAGGGAAACTCTGCCCTTTTTATCATACCAATGCCATTGGGAACCAGGCAATGTGCTAATTAGCTGTTACTTTTCATGTCCTTGGATTGAATTCTCCAACTTTGGAGGGGGAGAGAGAAGAGATTAATATAAAAAGATGAATACTGATTGATCAAAACTGCATCTGAAGAGGAGCGGTTTTGTTCAAATCAGAGAAGTCCTCATTTTCTTCTTGAGCATAATAAAGCATCTGAAATTATAAAAGCATCTGAAAAAAAAAAAAATCAAATCCTTCTGAGTGGGAGGGAAAGCTTTTTTATTATACCTCTATTTTAGCCAGTACGCCTCGCTTTGCCTTTTCAGGCCGGAGACCTTTGAATCCCTCAACAAAACCAGCCACTATTGATCCATTTTACACGTTTGAGTTCATAGATCTAATCCCAGCGATCACTGGCTGAAAAGAGGGCGCTTAGTTAAGCCTAAAGCTCCTTTTCATGGCCTGAGGTGGATGGGTGCCCACCCGAAGGGCAGGGACCGGGTGGCAGAGGCCAGTCCTGCTCCTCTCAGCACCGTGTCCCCCTCCTGCAGCTGCTTCCACCGTGGTCCCCATCCCTGGCACCTTCTCCTGGCCGCTGGCCGCCCGTGGCAAGCCCCGCCGTGGCATGCTGCGCCGGGCTGTCTTCTCCGACGTGCAGCGCAAGGCACTGGAGAAGATGTTCCAGAAGCAGAAGTACATCAGCAAACCTGACAGGAAGAAGTTGGCAGCCAAGCTGGGCCTCAAGGACTCGCAGGTGAGAAGGGACAGAGCTGGGCCCCCCCACGCACACCCAGGGGCAGCTGGAGGGCAAGGGAGGGAAAAGGAACAGGAGCAGGGAGAACTGCCTACAACCAGGAGCAAGCCCAAATTAAGTTACCCTGCTGTGACCATCAGAGCCAAGAGAGCAGCATGATTCCCAGCTGGGGGATTAGGACAGGACAGACCACAGTCTTACTGCCCCCCAACACCTCTCCCAGGGTCCCTGAAGGTTAGGTTTTTTGGTTCCTGTTAGCTTTGGTACAGGCATGAGCAGGGTTTCAAGAGCGCAACCAAAAGGCCTTTCCCGGTCCCGGTTTCACTGAACCATTTAATTTCTGTGCTGCTTTGCCCCCCAGGTGAAGATCTGGTTCCAGAACAGGAGGATGAAGTGGAGGAACTCCAAAGAAAGAGAACTCCTCTCTTCTGGCGGCTGTAGAGAACAGACCCTACCCACCAAGTTCAACCCTCACCCAGACCTCAGTGACGTAGGCAAGAAGTGTTCAGGAGAAGAGGAGGAGGAGGAAGTTCCCCCCGTGTGCCCACCCAGCCCCCGGCACCCCTTAACCTACCACCAGTCCCCAGAACATCTACACTTGAGGGACAGACTGGACTCCCAGATGTCTCCTTCTCCATCCCATTCTAGCAGCCCCAGCAAACCTTCAGACTTCTCAGACTCAGAGGAAGAGGATGATGAAGGGGAAGAGGAAGAAGAAGAGATAACAGTCTCTTAGATCACCCTGCCAGCCCCTACCATCACATGGGGACATTGCAAAGATGTAAATAAAACAGAGCTATAAATTGAAGAGGTGATATCCCACCCAAATGTCCACCTGCTTCTCCAGTACAGGTTCTTTACTTACAGGTATTCCTTACTTTTTTTCCCCATGTGGAAGTTTTCCTATCCATAGCATCTGCTAACATTTTCATAACTCTGCTTCATCAACATCTGCTCCCTTAGCTACCTTCTCCTGAAAGCAACAGGCTCTTCCTTGCTATAAAGCAAAGAAGAAAGTATAGCCTGTTGAGAGGGAGACTTTTTTTTCCCCAGTTAAAAAACAACAAAAAACCCCATAATATAGATGCTGTGATCATTTTTACTACCTTTCAAATTAATTTCCAACTACTATTAGGTTTTCAAAACCCTGAAAACTAGTGTGATCCAGCAACTCTTCCCTCTAAAAATAAAACTTATCGAGACACAAACCAAATTCTGGCTCCCTCCTCACAACAAATAGCATGGTACTTCTGCAACAGACCCATTGAAGTCCCTGAATGACGTCCAAGGTATAACCTAAGCATGCCTTGTGTAACAGAGACATTTATATGTTTTTCATTTTAATTTATGCATCAATATTGTATTGGAAGCACTGTCCAACCCACCTTTTTGTCCACAGGCCTGTGCTTATTTTCCACTTTGCTTTTGCTATCCATGGTGTGGACAGAGGAAAGTGGATATGCCTCTTTGATTTTTGACTGAACTTTGCTGTCTTTGCACAGCTTATATGAACTGTACACTATTTTGTACACTTACTCTGTATGGATGTTTTATACCAAGGTTATTGTGAATGAATATAACGATGGCTCAGCAAGATCTCTCTCCTTTTTTTAATTAAATGACAGCTAAACTACAGAAAAATGTAGCTGTTTAATTGTGTAACTTATAAAGAAACACTTTTATTTTGTATTTTACCATGTACAGACTTTAAATATGTATATATAATAAAGTGAATGGTTGCCAAATAAAGAAATAGATTTCCAAATCTGATCATTCAGTAATACTTGGTTCTGTTGTACAGGTGGTTGTAGGTTGTGTCTGGGGCCAAACATGGAAAGAAAACTACCTTTTACCAACAGTATAGTGTTTCAATAAGTATTTATCATCTTCAAGTTAAATAATTTACAAGAATATCTACATGCCTTTTAACTAGGGAGCAACTCAACCAAAGGATTATAAATTTTCTGCAGTTAAAATGAACACAGGTCTCCCTCCTCGCACTTAAATGAGACTTAATTTCTGCTGATACTACCCCATGCTCCCCTCCAAAGCCCTTCTGACTCTCTTCCTTCCTTCCTTCCACTTACTGCCCAGGTCAGTCAGGGTGTGGACACTTGCCCTGCATCATCCTGCTAAGACACTACAGTTTTAGACTGGGAGCATGTAATTAGAAGATTCTTACGGGGTGGAGAAACAGAATGGAAGACATAGACTTAAGACAACTCTTCAGCCTTAAGTCCAGTCAAGGATTACTTCTACAACACAAGGCAAATCCATAACTACCTGTGTATTTTTTTAGATACAAATAAACACAACAGAAATGTCAATGTTTTCTGCCTTACATAGAGGTAGCAAAATTCTCCTGAAACAGATTTCACTACAAAGTTAGCTTATTTTCTGCCCCACAAACTCTGACTAATGCTCACCACCCATGACACTCCAAAACCAAAGAAATAAATGCAGCAGACATCACCTGAACACAACTATCCCTGTACGCCCCTCTTTACAACACTTCCACAAGCACAAGGAAAAGCACAGAAAAGAGAATGATTCCTGTTGAAAGCAATCTACAGCAATCACCTAGTCCCACTGGCTGGCAGCTTCAGGGGTGGCCAAAAATTAAAACAAGTTATTAAAAAGCATTGTCCAAAAGCCTCCTAAGGCCTGCCAGGCATGGGGCATGGACCACCCCTCTCAGAAACCTGTTCCAGGTCTTCAGCTACTTTCCAATTAGATAATTGGTCACCTGAGGGCAGAGAATGGATAAGGCACATACAGTGTTTATCCCACAAAACACAAGAGACAATGAAACACCATAAGGGGTTTGGTTTTATTGTTTTTTTTTTGTTTGTTTGTTTGTTTTGTTTTTAAAACAAAAAGCTTTTCCAAAAAAGCAGTGCATCTCCCAAGCATACCTAAGCCATCACACTAATGTGCAATAAACAACAACTGGCACAATCTACCTGAGTGCTTATCCAGAGACAAATGGAAAAGCTGTTAATTGCATTATCCACAAGTTATATACTGGAGGATGTATTGTTATGCGTCTATTGAATCTTGAAGTGATAGAGCACCCCATGACAATTGTTTATAACTTAGATCTTACTACTCCAGTAAGCGTAAGGCCATAGTTAAGTAACCTACAAAGACAGATCTAATTCAAAATACATAGTTTGTTTTAAAATTCATAGACTTCTCCAGAGACTACAGGTGCCATCACACATACCACAATACTCAAGAAAGGAACATGTTCAAAACAAGAATAGGTATTGCTTATGCATAATCCCTCTTGATCCACTGTTCAACAAAAGCTACTATTCACCTTCCACCCTCTGCTCTTTACAGCTTGTCTGCACTTGGAATGTTCCCAAAAATAATTATTTCAGACTACTTCTTTCAGCATAAGTGCTATTACATCTTATTCTGCTAGACAAACACACTTAATAAAGGAAAAATAACTTGAAATTACCATGCTTTTTTTTTTGCTCCTCTCAAGAGTCATCTTTTTTGGGTAGCAAAAAGAATACCATATGACCACCAAACACAACCACAACCACTCAAGATTCAGGAATGCCTTAATATAAAATTAGAGAGCTGTTTTTTCACTTACCAACAGCTGCCAGACTGCATCTGGATCTTGCAGGAAAGAGTACTCCTTCTCCAAGGCTTCCATTTTATACTCTGGAAGGTGAAGCCAGAGGTCACAACTACCATGGGATGGCTCATGAGGGACAGCTGTGCCGAGAGAAGTCCTGCAGAAGTAGTTACCCTTTCTGAGGTCATATGTCAGTGGTATAAACTTATTTGTTTACCTCAAATGTGGAGATTGCTGTTGCTTTAGGAGGACTTGATGACAATTGGTTTTATTTCCAGTGTGCATGACAATGGGAGTTCAGTTTTGGTGTATTAATAATGTTTCATAATTTTCTGTTAACATAACGGATGTCAGAGGTCACTTCTTCCTATTCCCTGAAACTACCTAATCTTGGTGAGGTTAATACAGAACTGCTGGCACTGGAAATATCTATATCTTTTTTTTTTTTTTTTTTTTTTTAATACACTTCTCTCTATGCTTTGGGAAAGGAGGAAGGGCGATAAGAAACCTTTCCTGCCTATGTAGAGGTGGAAAGATTTCGATATTGACTAGTAGCATCCACAGTTCTTGAAACTCTGGAACAAAGTAATCCTGTATGCAATGCAGTCTCATAACAACTGCTGCTTTAGGATATTAAAGTGCTCTTTTTAAGGACCTGGTGGCCCTAAGTCGTCTTGTATGTCTGGTCTTCCATCTCACAGCCAGGATGGAAATGTCTGATGGTGAATGGGAAAGGCTGAGAGAGGGATTTAGCCTTGGTGGCTATGAATGAGCTCAGGGCAGCAAATTCTCAATTATCTTATCCCTTAAAAAACAGCTGGTTCAACATCTGTGCTTGCTGTAACTCTGATCTCCCACAGCGTGGGAGAGTGGCTTTCGGACAGGGGAAGAAAGGAAAATAGATCTCTTTCTCAGGGAGCTTGTGCTGCTGTTACCTGCAGAACTGTGCAGCAGCATCCTCCGCCGGCAGCCCCTGAGCATCCCTGGGATGTGTGGGGCCCTGTTTTGCCCCTCTGGAACCCTTCACGGGCTGAAGGGCTGCTAAACCAGTGCCCACACAAGTGGGGGAGCTGGAAGTGTTTTCACCCGTGCCACAGCTGTGGCAGGCAAGACAGGCAGCCTCCTGCACAGCCCTATACCGGGACCACTGCGCCAATGCTGCCTAATGGCCATTGCAAAAACACTTATCCATACGTGTAGAAATAATCTAATAAGCCACAGATGTTTAACACCATATGAAGGAAAGCATGTTTATCCCATTTGTTTGAAATATTGTCTTTCTTAACAACAGTAAGCAAGAAATCCTCACCAGCCACCATGCATTTCAGTACTGCAGAGTTTGAAAATGCCATAGTTGAGCAAAAAAAAAATAAAAAAAAAATCATAATACTAAATTGCCTCTTTTGAAGAACACCTGTCCTCCAGAAAAGTTTGACCAGTACAATCATCTTAAATAAATAAAGCTCAGGATGCAAGGCCATGGTTCCAGAAGCAGTCAGTGCAGGCTGGGGCTTATGAAAGGCTAAACTCTGATTCCCCAGCCTAAGGAAAACCAGACTTCTTTGAAGAGACCGAAGTTCGGTCCTCAAAAACATGGATAGCATTTAAAAATCTTTGCCCAGAGAGTTTAAGGTAGAGTTTGAGACAACAGCTCTGTGCTCTACTATTGTCCAGACGAACAAGGCAGAGTCTCACTCCCAGTTGTGTTGCTTCTTGTTCTCCCCAACCCATGCACATGCATCGGCCTATAGCTGGGCCTGAAGTGATCAGTTTGCAGAGCAGAAAACTGATTTGTTTTCTTGATTTGCTTTGATTTCAGCTGGTCTAGCACCTGGAACTGCCTCATCAGTGTGTCAGAAGTGCATGAGGCAGAAATGCTCAGTGAGGATGGGAAAGAGATGTAGAAGATCATCCCTTCTGTCAGCCCTTGTTATTAAATGATCTTAATAGTACATCTTTAGGATTCTTGTATTTTTCAACCAAAATCGAACCCGATCCAAACTCTAAAAACTCAAACTCTAAAAAACATATCCACTTCACTTTCCCAACGTGTATGACAGGGATTTAACAGCAGGGAGAAGTCCTCAATGCCTTCCAGGAACCTGATGGATGACTTGTGCACCTCTGTGCAGAAATAGATTGATTTATGTCAGGACTGATGGGATGGTGGGATGGTGGGCAGAGAGCAGAAAGCTGAAAATGGTGGAATAACATTACCAGAGATACTACTGTGGATGAGGTTTAGTAGCTCACACAGACCTCATCTTATGAGCTTGTTCCTCTCCCACTGAGCTTGGATTTGGTGTCCTAACATCTGTTTTGCACTGGGTGGTGCTGGTTCATTATGATCCCAGTAAGAAAGATGCTTGGACTCAGTGAGGTATCAAAGTGCTATTTATTAGAGCTAACACTGTAAGATGAGCATAGCAGAGGTAATCTTATATCCCTTTAGATGGCAGGAACCCCAAGTGGTGTATTGTTGAAGGGGCCTCCAAGCCACACACAGCATGCTGGTCACACCCCAGTCATAGGTGTGGTCATTCAAGCTATTATAGGATTAATTTCTTACAAGAAACCAATTCGATTCATCATTTCTACTGTCAAACAGAAAGGATGTACTCCTAAGAACTGGCTCCATGGTTAAATAAAGGCAAGGACATGCAGATGGCTTCATCCCCAGTAGCCAGCAGGAGCTGCTTGCAGGCTTCTCTGTTGGAATGGGCTGCCTGAGTTTATCTGATGGACAAGGGATTTGTGCCGAACACCACCGGTCTAAGGCCAGGCTCTTCTTGCAGCGTAGGGCTGAACAGCACAGCCCAGGTCTGGGCATACTCAGATTAACTGTTACGTGGATCACCAGCTCCTTGATGTACAAACGTCCTTCAGTCAGGATTACTACAAGATCTCACTGGAAGCACAATCTCTTTCCATCTGCATGTGGATCCCATCTTACAATAAGGTCCTTCAGACCTCCTAGTTGCCCAGCCACACATCGGTCAACTTCTTACAGGAGCAGGAGAAGGAATTACCCATGCTTACACAGACCACGGTCTCCATCCGTTGTAACTAGCTCAGTCTCCTTGAGTCTTCAGCAAAGGAGCAAATTAAAAGTATCTGTGTATCTGAGCAACCTGATCTATTGAAGATGTCCCTGCTCAGTGTGGGGCTGTTGGGCTAGATGACCTTTAAAGGTTCCTTCCAACCCGAACCATTCTATGATTCTGTGATCAAGGAAGGAGAGAGGAACATGGATTTATTTCTGTGGCTAAGGAAATGGAGATGTCAATGAGGAAGTGTTTGTCTACAGTCAGTCCCACCACCACTGGCAGAGATGAGATTTGTCCTCAGCTGCTGTGCTCTGCTCTAACCCCCATAAGTCTTCTCCTGATAAACAAGGAGGGGTTGGGAATGACTGTGGGCTTATAGGGTCCATGGGCAGCTGCTCCTCTCCTGCTGACATACTGCAAACATGTGCTATGAAAAACAACTTCACCTGGGTCCTCCCTGTGCCAAGTGGGGGCTATAAACTGTGGAGCAGAGAGAACCAGACTGATTGTCCACATTAAAAGCTAGAAACCAATGAAGAGTAGGTGTTTCCATATCACAAGGCCTTGGTTATCACACCTAACATCAAGATTAACATCAGAATCATCAGCATCAGTGCAGAAGAGAGGATGGGAGCCTGAAGAGTGTCAGGAGGTATTTCCTCTGACTACTTCAAAATACCAGTGGAAAGCGAAGTGTGTCATTACACGTCACAGGCTGTGGACTGAGTTCATAAAATGACTCCAGGGAATTTCCCTTTCCATTGCAGAAAGGAAGTCAGCACTGATCCTACAGCACTGGGAAATGGTGAGGTGGATTCAGAAAGGCTATAAAATAAGAATGAAATAAGATGTTGTAAACAGGAAAGCAGGGCAATAAAGGTTAAAGAGAAAATGAGGTAAAGGAAAAAGTGAAGTGGCGTGTATAAAACAGTGTGTACAAAGAAGAGAACAACAACATGGGGAACGGACAGGGCAGCCGAAAAAGGAAAGAAAGGGAAAATTTCTGAGCGATATTAAGCATTTTGGTGCCAGTCCAGTATTGATTCAAACACTGTCCAAGATCAGGGCTGGAGCATTTTCACGGGCCAATTCTAAAACATGCAATTCTGTGAATCAAAGGAAGTTTACAGAGCACAGAAAAATATGCTTAAGCATGTCCAAAACTATTCTGCCTCTGGAAAATTCCTGCAGAGGGATAGATGAAGCCCACATTATGGAAGTTTAGCTCTGAGTTACAGTTTGCACTGCTGCATTATTAACAGAAGAGTATTTTTAGTTTAAACTAAACTTGAATGCAGATCATAAATTTTCAGCAGAATTTATTGTCTTTTGAAACTTTTTCTTTGATATAGGTGAATCTGTCCTACCGATATTAGTAGTTCAAATCAGTAAGTAGAGGACAAGATAATTACAAGGAACTGTCAAGAAAGCAGAAATATAAATAGAAAGTAGTCTTCAGGAAAAAAATTACTGCTCTTGAGAACTATCCCTTACATTTCAAGTGCAGAGGGTTTTGGATTTATCCTTTCTGAAAACAGACTACTTTTTTTCTCCACCCCAACCGAGTTAGACAGAGTATTTGTTTGAAAGAAAGAAGAACAAACACCTGTATGTTCTTCTTGACCAATGTAAATTTGTCGTTGTATAATCAGTGTCTCTATCAAAGGGGTGAAGAGGAAATTGTAATAATGTGTGGAATGTGTAGGTTGCCCAGAAAGGTTGCAGATGCCCCACCCTTGGAAACATTCAGGGCCACGTTGGACAGGGCTCTAGGCAACCTGATCTATTTGAAGATGTCCCTGCTCATTGTGGGGGTGGTTGGACTAGATGGCCTTTAAAGGTCCCTTCCAACACAAAGCGCTCTATGATACTATGAACTGAATTTCTTAATGTCCTGAAGTTTCCTTCCTTTAAAACAATTGCCCAGAAATGAGAATGAAAATAGTTTGAAAGACCCACCAGAGCAAGGGCAGACTTGTTGATGGCCTCATATTTGTGCTTGGGCACACACACAGTCTAGAGATTGCCTTGGAGGTTGAAGTGATGCCAACAATGCCTTTGCAGTTACCAGAAAAATTCCGTCGTGTTTTCTCTGCAAATCAAAAATTGTCATGGTCTTATTAGAAGTAACCCATCTGAACTGCCCAGGGTCACCAAGTTAAGTACTCCTAGAAGTTTCCCATACCTGGAAACATTCAAGGTCAGGTTCAATGGGGCTCCAAGCAACCTGATCTAGTTGAAGAGGTCCCTGCTCATTGCAGGGGGGTTTGACTAAATGGCCTTTAAAGGTCCCTTCCAACCCAAACCACGCTATGATTCTGTGAAGTTCATTCTGCAAAGCACGTTCAGAACAAGACTAACACACACTGCCACCCACAGCCCTCATGACCAAGAGGGACTTCTCTTGAAAAAGCAGCCGGCACCAGCTGGTATTGGGATGGCTGGCTGGCCACGTATTGACTGACCGTGAGCTTTATGCAGAGACACTCCAAATGGATAGACTAGTCTCTGCTTGGGCAGATCTTGATGGATACTGCGGGCAGACATTAGCTATAGGAGAGAACTGTATTGGTGTAGAATTCCTCCTGGATGTGGACAACAGCTGTTGGCATCTTTTCACAAGTACTTATAAGAAGCCAATAAAAACAAGAAGTGAACCCCACAATCTTCAAATAAAATATAGAAATTGTTGATTAAGAAGGGACAAAATGTTCTGGGAAGCCACAGATCTGAATAAATAAGCATCAATTTTATTGGATCATGAATAATTTAAGACTGGTACAATCATCAGCTTTATTCTCCATGACACAGGGGCAGGGAAGGGAGAGAAATGGGGAAGGTGAGAAAGGGGAAGCATGATCTCAAACAGACCATTCACAAATTCCAATCCTAAATGAGAACTGAAAATTAAATAGGGAGAGGAGCAAATGGAAAACATCATAAACGTACACAAAATACTCAATTCCTAGTTTTTCTCTTTAAAAATGGCTAGAAAAAATTCATCAAAATGCAGCACTTTTAATCAAATATTTACATTTCTATGTTACAATGAAAAAATGTACATCTTATAGAACATATTTCATAAACTGTTCCACTGGAAATGACTAGATCAAAACAGCAACCTTCCATTTAATATTGACAAAGATTTTTTTGCTTTGTTTTTGTATTTTTTTCTTGAAAGAAAATTGCCACATTTAGACAAGATTTCATACACATAATATCGAAGTTAAGCATCAACAATGAAATATCAGTTTGCTTCTTCCAAAATGTACAAAAAGGCTAACCAACCCCCTCCCCTCCCTTTCCCTAAATAAAACACATCTCATTTATGGCCTGTATCATTCTTGGCAGTTCTGAAGGAAAGAAAATGGTTTATACTTTCAATTTAGAACTCAATGTGAATGTTGCATAGAATCTTGCATTTCTTTCTTGTTTTTTTTTTTTTTTTAAACAAGCCAACTTCTCAAGGAAAAAAAGGCAAAAAAAGAAGAAAAATAAAAAAAGGAAGCGTTTTGAAAAAGCCTTTAATGAGAATAAAGTCACTTGAAGAGAGATTTAATCTATGAAAAGTCTTGATTAAAAACTAAGACGTGCACAACAGGTAACCCTGCTTCCCGAAGTTTCAGAAAAGACACTGAATATTGTGATGCTTAGAATGACTAGCCTACTCAAAATTGCCTCTCTCACTGTAATCCAAGTTAGTGTCAATACAAAACAGAAGATAACAGAAATTATTTCCTGAGCTTAAGCACAGGATTAAAAAGGAGGAAAAAAAAAAAAACAAACAGTACCCCATTCCCCACAAATAAAACACCATTTTAAACATCTTACAGCACTCAGTTAAAGGTTAACTGAGACATTTTCTAGGATATTAAGTCCATTTAAAGCCCTAGCCCTGCAACTGGATTTTTCTACAGGCACATGCTCTATCTGCATGGATTCAGTTGGGGGATTAGGTACCAAAATTCACAGTAGTAGTAGGTAAAGTCAGTGCTGGGAAGCAGAATTGTCAAGACTACTGGAAAAATTAACCTCTCTCAAACTCATCATCAGCATGCTATGTATATGATTCCATATAGATCTATCCCGTTTTTACAGTACCAAGAACTGGATTAGGAACATTGGCTGAGTAACCCTTGGTATTTCATTCAGTGAAATAATGAAATAGAGTTCATAAGGTTAAAACAGTAACAACACCAAGCATTTCACCCCCATCGTTAAAATATTTAAATTTTTCTTTTACAATATTTTTCTTTAAAAACAAAAAGTCATCAGCACTTAAAAGTTGTAACGGGAGCAGATTCAAGACCAGCTCAGTAAGACAAAGTACAGTTATGTTACAGAAAGTCATGAGGTATAATAAAACGATCCTCTCAAGCTGAGTCACAGAAGCATGAACTTGTCTATTACTTTAAACCCACAAGCTCTTAAAAAAGTGTTTGTAATAAGTTTTCTTTCTCCACATTGAAATACCAGCATATTCCTGTAATTTACTAATGACATCATTTATTATAGCTGAAAAGCTTTTTTTTTTTTCCCTCCTGCATGGATAGAACAGCTCTTTAGTGATTTATTAGCTGCGGATTGATATGAACCCGAAAAGTTATCTCATTTCCCTCCTTTTTTGTCACATTTAAACAAATTTTAGCATCTCATACAAACAATATTCACAGCAACTTATGATATTCCAAGAGATGACTATAGCCCTGTTTCTTTAAATAAAATCTCATAATATACAGCACTAATTTAATCAAACACAATTAGTACAAAATAAGGCATCGCTTTAAAAGTCAGCACCAAAAGATAGCTGGAAAGGCTAGTACAAATCAATATTGAGGAGTGATGTTTTTGCTGAGGTACAGCTGACGTTGTGATGGTGGTGTAAGCATTTGCTTCCGTAAAAAGGAAAGTGCAATTCCTTGGGAGGTGTTCTTGTTCCCCAACAGAAGTACAAGCCTTAACACTGATAGTGTAGGTGTGTGCGTTCAGAGAGGAGGAGAAATAAAACCAGGTTCACAGCTCTGCCAAAACTCAAAAGCATGGCCCAGCTAAACTTAAAAGATGTAGTACCTTCCCTCCTTTTCTTCCAGATCTGAATACTGCTAAAATACCATTTTTTTTTTTTTTACTAGTTAAAAAGAAATGTCATGGAAATAAATGTTGTCACCACAGTAGCACTGGAACTGCCACAGAGCAGAGTTTTAATTAACACATTTGTGGTTGTGCTGATTGGAACAAAACCTCTGAACAAAACCCAAAGGTTTTAGAAAACAGCTGTAACATTTCATGGCAAGAATTATAAACTGAAAGTCCGATTAATCCCTTTTCAGGGGTGCAGTGCACCCCCGTGTACAGGGCTCATGACGCCTGTGCACTGCCGAACGTCCTTCAGAGCTGTAGGACTTCACAGGGCAAGGCCCTTTCGCTGACTTCTGCGGAGGAGGGAAACTCACTCACATCAGTGTAAATAAATTGGGTGTAATGCCACTGAAGTCAACCGAGTTGGTTATGTGGATGTAACTGGGGAGAGAATCAGGCCCTGACTAGCAAAGGGCTACCTGATCTTTCACTTGTAGTAGGATTGATTGTTACACAGTGTTTGAAAAAACCTGATTTGTTCAGACCGTATATATATTTTTATATATTCCTATTTATATATATATCTTTATAAACACACAATGAAAGAAAGCCAAGGTCTCAGACTGGCAAGGAGAGCAGCGCTTTTTGTTTTCTTTTCTTTTTCTTTTTTTTTTTTTTTTTTTAAATCTTTTAAAATATTTATTCAAACTTCCCTGTTTTGCAGCTTTGCCTTTATTGAGTATTATTACCAAGGCAAGCGATATTGTTATAGCACCAGAACTATATGAAGCTGAGTTTAATCCACAAAGCTGATTGGTAAAAGTCCAGCCCTCACCTAAATGTGTTTGGTCAGAAGCAGCATAGGCAAAAATTTCCTCTCCCCTCTCCTTCCAGATAGTACATGACACAAAGCTGTTTGCTTCATAGCTGTGAAGATCCCCCCCGCACCTTCAACTTTTAGCAATGATGATTTATTTTTAACATCTTCAGTATCTTAGGCATGAGCGCTTACAGCAACTAAACAGAAGAAAACAAAGGAATAGTGCAGTTCTCATCATCGTCAAAAGAAAAACAATACAAAGGTTGCTTGGGTTGCCTGCACCCAGGTTCAAGAGTGACTCTACGTGTCTTGCTGTTCTTGCAGCTCTAATACTGAGATCCCAGCCCAGCCCAGGAACACGCCCTTTTCATGAGTCTGTGATCAGGGTTCTTGCCAAGTGGGAAAGCAATAATGGAAACAACCTATTTCTATCTGTGGAAGATCACAAGGTCGACTCCAGAGACGAATCGAGGATGTCATCATGATGGCTGTTGCTGTTAGAGTCACTGTCGTAACTCTGGGGACTTGAGTAGTTGGCTGCTTCTTGCAGTCTCATTAGCATATTCATCTGCAAAGGCACAGAAGTTCATGATTATTTATATTCTGAGGTAAAAAAAAAAAAATCAACTCCATGTGGAAGCTACAGTGGCATTCACTTTGCCAGTGGGTAACAAAGGAAAGGAAGAGACAGGCAGGGTAATTAATACTGAGTCTGAAAAGAAATATTAACTGTAGAACATGTTATAGCAGCACACAAGTTAGTCATGAGAAGTATATTTTCCAGTAAATGTGAAAATGAGACGACTGAAGGGATCTGTCCACAGCCATACTCGACAGGATTCTGCAAGCATCCTACTCCTCTCTTGCTCTGACCCATGGAAATACGTACAGATCGATCAAAAGAAGCAAATTCAAATGTACTATTAACTACCTTGATATTTGTATATGTATATATGAGCTGGTGAAAAGCGGAACACATGTTCTATACTCCCAATTGTCCAGAAAAATGTACACCTCAACAGAACAGCTTCAGGGCATACATAGTTTGCATAGCAGTTTCAATAACTGTTTCCCATTGGAAGAAAATATATATTTAATGTTACCTTCAAACTCAATTTATACATTCTATACAAACATATGTTAATATTTCCCTGTGCCTGCATGTCATTTCTGATTCATAAATTAGACACCAGTCGTGGAGATTATTAGTTCACGTATTTTTTTAAAATCTCAATTCTCATTTAGTGTCAAGAATACAGCTCTAAAAAGCATGTAAAACAAAGCAACAAGACTATTTTGTAATTGTGGCAAAACAGGCTAAACAAAATGGTTCCACTGTGTTATTCAAGTATGTGTAAGACAATCACATATTTAATTCCACAGTGTAGAGATTAAGTTTATTACACACACTCACTCCTCAAAAAACGAACACTCAAAATATCCTCAAGAAATTAATCTGGAAAGCTTCTGCTGCCGTTTCTTGCAAAACTGTACAGGCTTTCTGTGCAAATGCATTCCCTGAGCTGACGTGATGACTTTCCCAGAAACATTACCTTCCCATTTGAGAACTGTTCAACACTCCTTAACTGTCCTTTACTTTTTTATTCCCACTTCTAATCCCTAGCAACAAGGGAAATGAAGCAGTTCAGCCGTTCCAAAAATGAAAGCTTACCAAAGGATCTCCTTCAGCATCACTCACTGGAACTTGTTTGCTCGTTGAGCCTTCCCGTGACATCGAGTAGCCATCAAAGCCCACGTCTTCAGGCCGCAGCTGTAGCAGAGGAGGCCACTCATGGTGCTGGGGGGTGGCTGCCCAAGGATAGGTGTCCATTACCCATTTGGCGGGATCTTCCCAGGGCGCTCTCCTCCCATACAACTGGAAAAGCATAAAAACATGTAAAACATTTCTATTAGTCTACCATTTCATACCTAAGCACAATGAATGTGCCATGAGTCTTGGATTGCAGAAAACACGTGCAAACAGGGCTGAACACAAACAAATGAGATTTCCCTCACCCTAATGACATAAAAAGTTTTTGCTGTTTTTAATGACAACTGACTTGGAAGAGACTGACCACCTCCTTTGAGTCTGCAGTGCCCTTCTGTTGGCACTAACTAAAGAAAGGGAGACCTGAAAAAAACCTCACTTAATAAAGTTAACATATAAAGTCAACATAGAACAGAGGCTATCAGTGTTGACATCCAGACTGTACCAGCAACTGCCTTATCTACGTTTGCTGTCATCGTGAAACCGCTGTCAGTGGAATGTGCAGGAGGAAATGTGAGACCTGTCATCAGGCAATAATGATGGATGTCATAGCACAAAGTTTTCAAGTCAGGGGAATTTCTTTGTATTCAACCAAGAAAAAGCGCCAGCAGGAATTGGCTATGTTCACATTCCTTCTTCCAGTAAGCAAGTTCTACTTCAAAAACTTCTTCTGTTTTGAACAGACTGTGTTACTGAATCCCAATGTATTCTTGTTATATTCAGTTAAGCTTGCCTTAATCAGATAATAAATTCATTTTAATGGCACATGACTTTCGAAAGCATAACTACAGCTTGAAGCAACATGAAAACTTTTAATTCTGCTTCATAAATCTCGGCCTAAATATCCTTCAGCAACTGGAGTTCGTTCCTGGCATACTGAATTCAGAGAACTCTCCTGCACAGTGCACAGAGGGAAAAGCAGTGGTCTAACAAAGAAATTCATCTGCTCTCTGCCAAATCTAAGACTACCTCACTTTCCTCATCACTATAGCTTCTCAGGTTTTTTGTGGTTTTGTTTTTTTGCATGCACCAAGTGTTAAATAAATTGCTCTAAATAGCAACATCTGCTTTCTTCTGAGGCAGGAGTGAGCGGTCCCAGCCCCCAGCAGAGGTGCCCAGCAGATGGTGCTAGGCCATCTCAAACACGGCCTCTGCCGCAGCCCAAATACTCTTCATCCTCGAGCTGTACTATATTATATTATTTTCCCAGCATAATGTCTTCAAGCTGCGGTAAACCAGATCTCCTATTTTAATCTTGTTCTCAAATTTACAGCAATAGATGTCAGTGCTGAGTGGAGAGGATTTTATATTTTTCACATGTCTTTGCTACCTAGAAGGTCTGTGTGGATCCCAGCTCATTTCTGAAAATTAGCTAGTAAGTAAAATTCCCATTTCAAATAGGATATCATCACATATCTTCAGGAGATGAGAGACTGAATGACTAACTTCCTATTCCCTTCCACAGCAACCTGCTCTGTTGATCCCTTTCATGTGCACATTTTCTAGGGAGCAATTAAGAGACCAAGGGTGGAACAGGCTGATTCACAAAACACCAAAGAGAATTCACCAGAGTACGAGTGACAGTGGCAGAAAGCCACAGGGACTCTGGGTCTTCGTTTTGCTGGTGCTGCACTCTGTATTGATACACCGAGCAGGAAGAACTGGGGTTTTACAGAGCCCTCTAATTTTCACATCCCTGTTTTAAAGAACAAAAAAACTCAGCTCCAGTGGGAGCAATTATTGTAAGGATCCATTTGGCTCACTTGTCTTTGACCCAAAATAGTTCTCTAAATGAGAAACAGAAACGTAAAAATAGTTCAGCTTAGATCCACAGAGATCAGAGTGAAAACAGCAGTCCACCCTTCCTTTCTGGCAGGCAGTTTCATGAAGATGTGTTCTCAGAGGAGCCTTTGCGGGTACGGGGGACAGAAAAGTCCAAAATAAAACATACATTTCTAGCCTTAGCTTGTTGATTAGCACAACTGTGGCTACTCTTCTACTGAAGTCATATTCTTATCCATTGACTAAACAAAAGAGAAATTATTTAGACAGAAATGAATAAGTGGAATTTGGGGACATGGGACTGAAGTGGATAAAGAATCTAAAGCACAAAGTGAGAAACTGAAATCCTCATACTTGGAATGGAAGCCACTCAACCTATGGAAAGATGCACATATCAGGGAAAACAAGCAAACAAAAATATGGGTTTTCTCTCTCTTAATTTCCATTACTAATTTTTCAATGCTTTCTGCATCTACTGACCAGCAATATGAGAGCTTCAACACACAGTACAAGGAGCCCAAGCATCCCTGTGAGTATCAAATTTCTCCATTTCAGGAGGAAACAGTCACATGTTCTCTCATTTTAGGTCAAAAAGATTATTAGTTCCCATTATCTTCCCTGATAGGAAGTCTTATGTAAAATGGATCTCCTGTTCTATTTCTAGCAAAGTTCCTCTGTGTGTTTTGTACTCCAGGACCTATCATTTTCCTCATGCCTAAGAATTTACCACAATTGTCCCAAAGAAAATAAGGTCTCCAGACACTGAGAAATTTCAAATGGCAATCAGTTTGCCCAAATTTTAGCCAAAACTTGTTGAAGAATTCATACAGTTTGTAGATTTGTAAGAAGCCATTAGTATAAGCTCAGTTTTCTGTGACAGGATTTTCTCGTCTCTCTGTAAACATCTATAAATCTCTGCTGTACAGGTAGCAAGTGAAACCCAAGGTGGCTTTAACTGGACAATGTAAAATCCCCACCCGCTCCTTTTTTTACAGCCCTTCTTCAAGCACTCAGACTAGTGCATCTTCCCGATTTCTCCATTCTCTGCAGAGTATTCCCATGCAGAGAAGAGTTGAACCTCTAATACAGAAAGGGTACTGCATAGTAACGTAACAAACAAGCATATAAAAACAAAATCTCAGTATTTTCCAAAATAAATCTTTCGCGCTTTTTTTTATGTATCTTAATGGCAAGGCATCCTGACAAACACTGCAATGGTGAGCCCTAAGGAAGAGCAGAACAGAGAACTGTTTTACACAAACATTCTGCAACACAACTGGTTCTTCATTGAGCTCGTATCTGGAGTTATTTCATGCTTCCGATAGACTTCACACAGACACATATGTGATGGAGATCACACATAAAATTTTGTTAATTGATATTACTAAAAACAAGTTGTGTCTTACTTATGGTATGAATTTTTCTAGTCCAAACTTGTCAAACATCCACTAGACTCTTTTTTTCCCCTGCAAGACTAAAGCAGAAGGCTCTGATAGACCAAGTAATATTTTAGATTCATCTTGAATAAACTGAATAGTTTGAGCTGCTCATCTCCCTCATTGAATCTCCTGTATCTTAATGATACCTACTGCTCTTTTCTGAACCTTTTCCACACTTTTATCTTCCTAATGAGTCTTTTTATGTATAGAAGTACTACCCTCTTCCTATCTTTATCAGATGTAATTATAGCTTATGCCCTTAAAATGGCATTTATTCTCTCACCAAAACACAAGCTCCCAATGCATTGCTGTAATTTCCTGTTCTCCATCTACTTTTTGACCTTTTTAAAATCTTCCAGACTCTCACTGTGATCCACCTTTTTATTTCTGTATGTGTGTTCTTGTGTTTAGCTCTATGGAAAAAGAAGTGACTTGAAAATGAGCTGTCTGCTAACAGATGCCGCAATGGGAAGGCTTCAGGTTCCCATCTGCCCTGGCTCTTCATGTTACCAAAATACAGGGAACTTTCTCAGAGAAAAAGCTTTATCAAAAATAATTACTTTCATGTATGCAATGCCCCAAATCTACTGATATTTGATTATGCTGTCTCCAAACCTGTCTTTTAAGCTATGTGCTGCCATGCTTAGTACATGAACAGAGGACCAAAGAATTAAAAAAGGTTATTTTTTCCAGTTACATGGCAAGTCAATAGCAATACTCTGTTGAACCCTCCCCTCCTGATTCCAGCAAGCTTTATAGTTGTACAGATGCTAAGCATTGTGCGGCAATGCTTAAAACTATCCCAATTGATAGAGTATGAATCACTTACTAAGTACAGGCAATCCGTGATGATTTCACTATGGTCCCCGAAAGAATTATGAAGTAATCTACTAAAAAAAACATCCTGTAGACTGAGAAATAATCAAAATGTCACTGGTACTGATCCTGTCACGCATTAATACGTTTGTCTCCATACACAGCTTTGTTCTTCCTCTGTTGAAAGATATGATTTACAAAGGAAAATCCTCCGTAACTAAGTTAATGACCACAAACACGTTCTTCAGATGCACAATTTTAAGGTGCGCTTCTGGAACAGAATATTGAAAGATATTTGGGTGTTTAGTTCCCCTCACTGAAAACGTCATAGTTGGGCATCTAAGCACTTCTCAAAAAATCGAATTTTGACTTTTAGTGCTTCCACTCTGTATTTAAAAACTGTTTGAAGTGAGTATTACTGCCTGAAATTAATGACAATTTAGGTTACATTTTCACAGACATGCAGGTATTCAGTGTGCAAAGTTTTACCTACAGAAAACGTTGCTGTAACTCAGTTTTGTCCAATGCTGTGTTGCCTTTTGAAGAGATAACATTCAAGACCTATGATTCTTGACTTTTGTCTGCTCACCTGTAGCCCTTCTCTAACTGCCTCCAGAAGATATGGGATGATGGAGTAATTCCACAAGTCAGTAAACCAAACTCTAGAACCATCTACATCTATCGGACAGGAGAGGAAGAGCCGTGGACCTGAAAAGGGAAATTCAGGTATTACACTCAAATCACAATCATGGTATGCCTCAAAAAAGGCTCAAACAACAAATTCCAGCTCTCTGGAGAAAGAAGCCAAAAGTGAGAAAACATAATTAGCTATCTGGTGAACTGCTCTTCCCGAGAGCTCCAAGATCCTCTGAATCAACTTGAAAACCTACAGCCTTCAAAGCGAAACCAATTAACTAGGTTTCATAACACAGTTTGTATCCAAGACTTAGAAAGAAGACCTTTTTATTTAGAAGAAAAAAAAAAATTAGAAACTTCTTGTACAGTTTGCCTCAGAGTACACTGCCATATATAAGTTGGGTTTTAAAGAAACCTTTTTTTATGTGATATAGCACAAGGAAATGTACAAGGACATAAAATGATATACAAGGAAATAAAATACATACAATTTACATATGCCTGGGCATATGGACAGAGCACTTACCAATAGTAACATCAGAGGAGCTGTGAGCCTCCAAGAATTTGTTCAGATGATGCCAGACCTTGGGAATCCAATCAATAATTTTAACCAGCTCTGCATTTCTCATCCTGCCACTGATCTCTGTTTCAATTAGTTTTCTTCTCAAGAAACGGCCAAGAAAGCCTTTGACCGGTTCAGTGTGGTTAGCACACAGCACCCATCTGTGGCAGAAGAGCAGAAATGTCCATTATTTCTCTTTCATGCTACAGAACATACCTTCTCTGGGCTAAATTTCTTTTCTTATTTCTAGATGATTATCATGATCTAAATGGGTTGTCCCGGTCACATATGTTTCTTAGCAAAAATTATTTTGGAATGATGAGTTCACTAAATGAAACAATTTGTACTGTGCATTGTTTCAGCTTAGTTCTCATTCAGTATCTGCTTGGCCTATTTTATTTAAAATTTGTTAGAGGATCAAATATGTTAACAATCCTCTGAAAAAGAAAAAATTTATGAACTGCAGTTAGTTACTGTAATAACAGCATTATAACAAATCCACACATGTTAGGGCAGCATCTAGTAGCTAATGGTATTTCTCTCTGCTATTTCAGCTGATAGGGACATTTTCAGATGACTCAGTAGCCATTACTCCTTTGTCAGCCCACAAATATAAATAAGAAACATGAATAAACAGTACCTGAAATTATGGTGAAGTTGAAGATTAGGTGTTGAAGAGGTGGCTTGGTTCATTGTGCCAATAATATATGGACTATTAAAAAAATAAAAAAAAACCAAACAAATCATATTTATAAATGTTGTAAAGCAACTTTTTAGTAAGATCTCAACATTTAAAAAGGTTATTCAAGCCTCTTTTGTCAAAGAAGGTTTTTGCAGTTATTTATAACCAAATTCTCTACTGAGAATCTGACTTCTGAGAACATCAAATTCTGAAACCAAAACAGAAATCTCAAAGCAGGAACTTTCACTAAAAATGGGGTTTTAGTACTGAAGATCTACTGCATGAAGTGAATGCAAATTACCTAAACCCTCTACTACTTTATTACTGATTTCAGAAGAATCAACCATTTTATGAAGAAAAAAAGCCTCTGAAGTGTTGTACAAAACATAGACAGTCTGGCCATCTTAATCCACTTTATCAAATTAATCTAGAATTTGGTTTTGTGATCACATTTTGCAATGGAGGTGGTCTGGCTGCAGTATTGAAATCTGGAATGTGTTCTGGTATTATTTCTTTACCATTTGTGGTACTTGCAGTTTAGAAGTCCATTAAAGATCTCTCCTAGGGAGCTAACATGATGCAAATTATCCAAAATGATTACAAGAGGCATATCCACAGCATTATTTTCACTGTTACACTGGTCTGCAAGGTTGGACAGGTATTGGCGGAGTTCCTGCAAAGCATATATAAAGAAAAAAAAAAAAAGAAAAAAAAAAAAAGAGGCTTTTCATCATATTCCTTGAAAATCCAGTTAAGTTAAATGAACTACTGGCGCTGTCGTGAAATCCAAAGGAAAAGAGCCTGCCATCTTAAAAACGTACACATTTGCCATGAGAAAACAGAACAACAGGGGTTTCTTTCTCTTTTGTAGGCTGTGTTGAAGATTGAAAGACTATATCAGAAATCCTGTGTGAGATAAGGGCTTAAAGATAGGTAAGATATTCTTGTTTGATTTATGTTTTTTCATTCATGCTGTCCTAATCTGACACTCAGAGGTCTGAAATGTATTTTTCTTTCTTTTCAGGAATTCGTTCAACTCTCCATATACCAAACCAGACTCTGCATCCCAGATAGGTTTGTTGCATCTTCTTGCAACTGTGTGCCTATCGAAATACAGCTGATAAAGTTGATCTGGAACAAAGCATCCCTTGGCAGAGCCCAAATTTGGATACCTTCAGTAATGCAGTGAAAGAAGGATGAGTTTGTGGGGCTGCTGCCAGGTGACTGGGTGTGGTTGAAATGCTCTCAGCATCTTTAAAGCATTTATTCCAGAGCATGTCTCAAATTATACCAGTGGCCTACAACCACAATTTCAAACATCCCTTTCCTCCAGAGGGGAACGTGCCTAAGGCCATCAAATATACAGCTGCTTTTTTTTTTTTTTTTTTTTTTCCTTTAATCTAGATGTTCACTGGAGGTATACTCAGCAAAACCAGCAGCACATAAAAAGCAGAGACATGTCTTACTGGCAAAGGAATGTGTCTGGACAACAGTCCCTCCAAACCCAGCATATGCAGATTACAAATGCTGATACTTGCAGCTGCAGAAACTCCTGACAGCTCAGAGATGCATTTGATGGTTTTTGGAAAAATGCCCACATGCAATAGGGATTGCTTAGGTTGCTGGGAATTTTATGCAGGTGTTTAACTTCCTGGGCAATTCTCAGGCTCCTAACCACTTGAAAATCATGATACCTTTAGGTGTTTAAATATACACCTGGAAGCCTGCTATTTCAAGCCCATAATCAGGTGAATCTGCAGTTCTGAAAAACCTTAAATATTATTCCTTTCAAGATTAACATAATGCTTTAAAAAGAAAGATAAATTTAAAATCAGCTTTTGAGGGATTAGTAAAGGAAGAGTCTCTCATTATGATATACAGTAGCATTACTTGTTCAAGGCTGATTTGTTCCCTCACCTTACTGGATTTATGGTCCACATTGAAGGTTGCAATAATGCCATCGGCCAACTCCCTGCCCTCTCTAAGGACCATGTACTCAGACAGACGGTTTGCTAGATATGTTTTACCAGTGCCACTGGGGCCAGATAAAATAATCCGTCTATGTTCCATCAGGAGAGAGACATAACGCTGCAGTATAGGCTTTGGGATCAGTGATTCAAACACCAGACCATCCAAACTGTTCTCGCAGATACCTGCAACAGAAAAAGATTCCTCATTTAGAGGGATTCCCAGTTTTTAGCTAAATTATCTACATTTTTAAAAGGTTTGTTTTTACTAAGCAGTTGTAATGTTGGAAAGCAATCCTGTTAGTGGAGTTTGAACAAATCAAGATTAGTTGAAATGACTAGGTAGCCAAGATGGAGAACTGAAAACTGATTTTGTGAACGTATCGGAGTTCAGTAGTAGTAGAAGAAAATCCCAAAATAACACTTAGAAACAGCAGATTTAGATCTGACCTGACCAAGCTGTTTCTCACTTCAGAGACGAATCCCTTCCCACTCTGGTATCCCCCATGGTCGAGAGGAACACATATAAAGTTGGTAAAACACGTGCACGAGTGACCTGTGGGCTTAGCCCGAATCCTCATTCCGCTCTCCCCCTTTTCAAAATACTCAGACTGCACCCTATGGTGTCTAAGGCCCTATGAAAGCTGCTGTGGTAAATGATTCCAGGCCACATTTTTCACACACAAACCATCCATTTTTCAGTATTTTACCATGGATGGTACACATTCATCCAGAATTTACCTGTTTACTTTTGAATCACTAGACGAAAAACGCCAGCTATCATCAACTCCCCCTACTTTCCCAAACCTTGTAATTAAACTCCTTCTCTGTATGCTGATAGTTATCTCTTCTAACAGAAAACTCCTACTGATAAGCATTTACGCAATGTCAGCAGTCACTTTAGGCAGAATTGGCTGAGGGAAAATACACAGTGCTTCAAAATAAACAGCAGAAAGGGAAGTTGGCAGAGCACACAGAGAAATGTTTGCACCTCAGTGGTTACTTGGAATATTAAATATTTATATAGGCAGCTTTTTATCTCAAAGGTATATGTAAGTGATTTTCCATAAATTGATTAAATACACTTCTATTTTATTGAAAACTGTTATCACGTATGAACCTTCAAAGTATAATTCAAGCCAATGCAGGTTAAATATAAATTCAGATTGCAGGTTTACAGATTTGTCTAGACCTTAAGCAGTATTTCAAATGACAGTTACTATGGAACAATGTATCCTAAGTAATAGAATGAGTTCACATTGAGCCTCAGTAAATTGAGATATTTCATGGAGTATTTTGTCTTCTTGCCCACTGATTTGCTACCGAAGATAACTGATTTTTTTTTTTTTATACCATTCAATTAAAAAATCAAACTACTTTCAATCAAACTTTGAAGTTGATCTACAGAGTGTTTGGCAATGGTCTCAAATAATCTACTGCTGGATGCAGATCTACGCTCAAGATTTCACTGGTGTAACGCTGAGCAACCCGATGTATGTTCAAAATGCAGTGCTTGAGGATTTTTCCCTCTAACTGAGTTTCAAAGCATAGTTTTACATATAAAATTGTTTCCCTGAGAAACCAAATGGGCTTGTACAAGAAATATAAGCATTTATTTCTTATCAGTACAATATAATGAAACTGATGAGAAGTTTGAAAAGAATACATTTTGAAAAAAATCCAGAGTTTAAGGTGTCCTGTGAATTCTGGGATCCCTCCTTAGTGGTGCCTAAGGAGGGACTCTTCAGGGACATAAATCAAGCAAGTGAAACCAAGAATTGTTTTACTCTGCATGAAAGAAGGAACAAATTTAGCTGTTACAGAGAGGTGATGCGATTCTGAGGCTTTATTCATTTGGTCAGGTTGGACGGGGCTTTGAGCAACCTTGTCTAGTGGAAGGTGTCCCTGCCCGTAGCAGGGGGTTGAAGCCAGACAATCTTTAAGGTCCTTTGAACCCAAACTGTTCTATGATTCTATGATTTGGAAGGTATTTTGCTGTTCAAGCAACTCCACTACATCCCTTGTGGTGTGAGGTCTTCTCCAGGACAACTCCAGGCATCAGTTCAAGATATGTGGAGATAACTGCCATGTGTGTCATTATTCCTACTGTTACAGGTTGAAAATTTGTTGAATTTATAGACTTAGCATACGCTCAGTGCTGTCTTTATCAAATAAAAATAGAAGGACCAGTAAATAAAAGGCAGGGACAAGGAAAAAGAAAGAGAATAAAAAACTTCTACTCCTCTAAGTTTCTTGACACAGCAGGCTTCGATAGAACTGTCATTAGTGAGAACTACAACAGACAGGTCAAGCAAAATTACCTTTGATAGTAACTGAAATAGTGTTGTTTTCTCCAACCAGATAGCCACAGGGCAACAGCTCAGGTGTCTCTGCACTATTAGTGCGTTTGATTTCTCCAATGCTGTAGCCCAGAACACTGTCTGAATTCAGTCCTAGCTGGCTCACGGGATCCACGTGAATGATATACTCCTAGGTTGAAAAAGGGAGATGGAAGGTTAGGCAGCATTGAAATCTCTGTGACTTTGTTCTATGCTATAATAGCAATAATCACAGCAAGTTAAATATTGCTTGATACCATCAAAATCTAGTAGGAGAATTCAAGCACGCAGCAAATTGTACTCACTAACCTTGAACAACCGTCTTACAACTCCATCCAGAACATCCCACTTGGTCTTGCCACTGACCCCGATGCAGCCTATGAGGAAGGTGCGAGGCCTTGAATCCTAAATGTACAGAAATGTGAATTGAAATTAATAAATCCTAACTGTATGAGACAAATCTGTTTAATGTGTTTAATGGCTTTTTTTTTTTTCATTTTTTCTTCTTTTTTTTAAATTACAGTGCATCTTTACCACTCTATATGACGAATTCTGAATTTCTGTTCTACTAAACATTTTCTACAGTGTTGGAGTCACCAATCTAAAGGATACTTGAGTGGTCCTGATCTTATGCAAAAGGTACTTATTAATCAATCCATGAACAATTCAAAAGCCTCTGAGAGGATTACATCTTTGCAAAAAAGACAGTCTCTGAGGAAAATTCTAGGCAGAAAAGTTCAAGGCACCTACATCGTTGACACACGGTCTAGTCTAGCAATCCTGTGTTACTGATACAGTTCATGGCCAGTGCTAATGGCACCAACAAGAAACTGCAAAATAAAAAGCTACTGCGGATGAGACCATGTGACAACCTGAACTGGTGGTGTTGGCTCTCAGCAGTTCCAAGGAAGTGGAAGGGAGATGAGTGTCTTGTCTATCTATAGTAATACACCAATGAACTACTTTGCTGAAAAAAATTTAAAAAGTGTTTTGCAAATAAAAGCCTTCACAACAAACTGGATTAGAACTCCCTGGTACATTCCAAAGTCACTTATATTTCAAAGCTGGGGATGAACACGACTCACCTCCTTCCATTTCATTTCATCCTGAAAACTGACAACTATTTTGACGTGCCTGCCTCCTTCTTTCCGGGCAGAGCCATCTCCAGTGTCATCTAACAGCATGTCTGTGAACAGAAAACATCAACAGCTTCATAGCTTTATCTTAATAACAATGAAGACTATTCACCAACACGTTTATTGTAGTCACACACAACACATCTGGGCTTCATATGTCCTGAGGTAAAACACAGGAACCAGGTTTACTGACTTCCCTACCAAACATCAGTATCACTGTTAAAAAGTGAAGGTCACTGAAACTTATTAGTCTGTATTTTCCTTCCTGCAATATATCCCCTGGCAAACATACACCATTAAATGGTTTTAAACATGACTCTCCTTAGCTGAGGTCATAATTGGACAACTCTGATCTAGGGCGTAGCAGACCTTTGACGACATTTTAAAAGAAGGCTTTGTGCCAGCTCCTGACATATTTCCACACCTCAACTGTTAATAATTTTCATGTTTTCATTTTTCCATGGCTAACCAAACCAAATCTTCCAAGTGCAGGATTAAACCTGCCCACTGCCTTTCTCATTAAACTCACCAAGACTGGTTGACTCTGTGAGGTTCAAACTGTGTTGAGAGAGACCCATTGAATGTCTTGGAGAGGATGAAATGGAAACCTGAGACTGAGCCCTGCTGCAGCTGCCATGGTTTTCAGATTTCAGCCGATCATTTTCTGCTTTTAATTTTTCAATCTCACTCTTGAAAAGACAAGTCAGAAGTTAGAAGACACAGTGAAAACACACTTAAAAGACAGCAACATACGTAACTTAGGAATAAATACTAGTTTAGCAGAAATGACATTTTAATAATATTTTAATTTATTTTAATAAATTAATGATTTTAATTATTACAATGTCTGTTCCATGAAACTTTTTAAAGTATCCTAGAAAGCATAAACATGTGGGAATCCACTAATCGCTGAAATGTAGCTACACTGAGGCAGAGAGCATGGGAATATTTTAAGAGGTTGCTGACAGTCAGCACAATGTTCTCCCCATAGGTAATTAGGGTTGAAACAGTTACAGCTGCAGTTGAGGGCAGCAAAACTCATGTGTTCAAGCTGACTTTTAATGAAGGTACAAGGTTTAACACTGGGACAAAGCTAAACACAAGTTTTAGTAAGCATTCAGAAACTTAAAATTTACCTTCTTTCATATCTTTACGGTTGGCCAAGCTTTAACACATCAACACAGAAGGCAATATTTGGGGTGGTTATTTCTTACCTGCATTCTGTTCATCGCCTCCCGAAGCTGGTCAAGCTGATGAGCAGAGCTAAGAGCTTCTAGCCGAATATCAGTCAGCTTCATCTCCTTGTCTCTGAGCTCATTTCGTAATTGCATGACCGTTTCAGCTTCGCTGTCAGTGCATTCAGAAATACTGGAAGAGTTTGAAAAACAGACATTGAATGAGACCATTTGTTACTTTTCAGATGGTGCTTCTCCAGCATTTATTAGTAAATGAGGAATAAACCCCTTCTATTCTGCAGGAAGCAGGCAACAGTTTTGGCTTACTGGATTAGTGATACCATAAATCAGATATTAAATAGGTCACGGAAACATTAGACAGTAGTGAAATAAATATGTCAGAGGGTTATTTTTCTTTAATCAGCATCTGAAACAGAATTCTGGAAATCACCTACTATTGGATAGTCTTCATTTTTTTTCATGGTAGTTGCCATAAAGGACAACTTCTAAAGACAAAATCTAAATAAATTAAGGGGGTGCAGGCAGTAACAGCAGTTGGTTGAAGATTGATGAGTTTACAGACAGATTTAAAGCTCACCAGGTGTGCACAGCTGGGTGTCCCTGAACTGTTCTGGAGGGCTTTGGAACTCTACACCTTTTCAAGCACGATAAATTCCTGCTTGCTTTAAAGCACTCATGCTTAAAAAATTTTTGGTGGCATTTTTCTTCACTCTTCCCACAAAAAAAGAGATTTTGGGTGAATAACATTTCAGCACTTTTGTAAGTGTATCTATATAAAGATCAACTACACAGCTGCATGCTTTGAGAGAGATTTCACATAAAATGTCTCTTCCTCAATCAGGTTAACGAGAGATGTTTTCCCCACCAAAAAGCCAAAATACCCAAGTTTTACTTGTGCTCTAGCCTTCTCCCAGTTGAGACGTATGCACATAGCATTGTGACTGATGATAGAGGGGATCATCATTTGACAATCTTTGGGCCCTAGATTTCCAAAGCACAATTTGCTGTATTCACTAGAAACTCACTGAGTAAGGCTCAAGAGACTGGAGAAGCCTTTAAAAAAATTCACAGAGGATTATCTTCTGCTACTAACATTTCATCACTATTATATGGCTGGAAACTATTGCTATTGTTTTCACCTCTTCATGTGAAAACAAGTGATGGGCAAAGCTTCAAGTTTGGGTACTTACTCAAATGCATTTGATGTGAAATTGGGCTGGAGGCTTTGCACGACATCTGCAAGGTCGTAAGGCTGTCTGGTAATTATATGTTTCACAATACTGCCTCTGACAACTCTCTGTATTTATCCCACTCAAGTGACACAGCTACTGATAGAATTAACATAAAATCTGTTCTACAAGGTTTTCCAAGCACATTCGAAAATATGAGTTTAGACACAGAACAGTGAGGTATGGCAATTATTTAACTTTATTTCACAGGTGGCCAAAATAAAGCTTCAAGATTGCCTGTGACCTTCCCACGAACATGAAATGACTTCAGCAGCAGAGCAGAAGTCTTGACCTTAAAGTCTACATCTCATTCTCATACAAATGCAAGCAGAAGGGTATGGTTTGGTCATACAGATGAACCTCTACAATAGCTTGCTAGTACCCAAACGAATGCTTCTGCTCCTCACTCCTCTTCCCCAGCCTGCTCCTGGCTGTGCTGCTGTCATGCCCCCATGCTTATGCCAGCTCTGGCACCCATCAGTCTGATCAGACTCCTAAGCTGAGCCAACCCAGCAACCTGGGGCAAATAACCTGTTCACATGTTTATCAAATTATTTTTCATATAATTTATCATGTTTCATCTTCTCAGAGGAGCTGTCTGAGATGTAGCAGAGCCAGTGCAGGTGGCTGGAGAGGTACAGGAGAAAAGAGAAGCAGATCACCTCCATTCATCAGGCCCAAGCTGTTAGATGAGTTCAGTTGTATCACTAAACCATGCTGTCTGATTTCCAGTAAATCCTTACCTTTATCTGAATTTGTCAACTTAACTGGGAACTCATCATGGCAGATTAGTACAATATGTACTGTCTTTAGCCAACATAGAAAAGAAAATCCCAGACTTGGCCTGGCTGGTTTCATTAACAGCAAGAAATCCAATTAATTCTGCACTCCAAGGTCACCCTGGTTATGCTCTTCATAGTCAACATATTCTGCTGGGAGAGCACCCCAATGAAATACTGAATTATACTATAGTAACAATGCAATGATTTTGGGCTTCCTGGAAAATAATACAAAGGTACTGGGTTGGGAGTCAGTTTATGCATAGTCAGTTCCCTGAATATATAAATTATATTTTCTGTCCTCTGCCTGTAATCTCCTCTGCCTACAGAACATTCAGAATAGGCAGTAGTTGAAAGGGTGATCTTTGCTCATTCTTTTGGCACTATGACAGGGTTAGGGATTTTACCCAAAACACTTAACAAAACACAGCCCCCCTCTGGGAGATAATGTAAGTGATGACTGGGAGGAGGACTGAGCAGTGTCAACAGACCAGCCCTCATCTACATGACAACCATGTCTTCTGCTGTGGCCTCCTAGTGAACAGCTGGTTTTGGCTGTGCATATAGCTGAACAGCTGTTAGACTCTTGTAGTACTCATACAGATGAGCAGATGCTTAGACAGAGGAACCAAAGGGAACAGGATGGTGTAGGGTACATTTTGCCTCTTCTTGTTTCTGTAAAGTGGCTTAGAGATGTCCTGTAAAGCTAGCATGGAAAACACTGGATCTCTCCAAAGCACAGTATTTCTCCTTTCCTCTACCAATGCAGCAAGATGCCTTCCACTCCATTTCCTTTTTTAAAATTACAAAACCACTTACAGAGAGTTGGAATGTGAAGCTCTCAGCAACGGTGTTGAAACAGTGGAGTTATGGTGCGGTAGCTTTGGTGAAGAAGGTAACGATGAATCAGTCATCTCCTCAATATCTGAATGAGAAGATGCTGACTTGGGAGATTTCTTTTTACCAAAAGCTTGCTTGAAGGAGCTGCGTAACTGAAAAAAACAAGACCACAAAAGTAGGTACATCATTAAGCATGAAACCAGGCAAAAAAAAACCCCACAGAGTAAAAATTCTAACATGCAAATACTCCAAATGATACGGCCATTCTCACATATATTTTAATATGGGTAGAAAAGAATGAAAAAGCTTTTTTTCCTTAACTATTTTATGAGATTAATAAGGTCAATAGGACTGGATGTCAATGCTTCCTGTATTTAAGGTAACTATAGAGAATTCTGTTCAGTGCAACAAGCTTTACAGCAATATTGTAACAACTTGAAGCTATAATGTAACATGGCTCAGACAAGGTTAAGGATGCTGAATTGGTTAGCGATGTAAATGGAGGGGTTAGCTTTGTATCTCATAGTTTAAAGTAGGTCTTCCTTACCTCATTGACCTGCCGGAAGAAGCACAAGCAAAAGGAAGCAGGGGAAGGAAAAAAGACATGTTTTAACAGATAAAGCCAGTGATAAGGAAAGCTTTGGATTTCTAAGACAAACATGACCAATAATCAACTAAGACCAACAGTTACTTTAAAACTGGAACCCTGTATTTTCCAAAACCAGGTGTTTCAAACAACATACAGTCATTTTTGCATTACTTGAGGGAAACACCAGACCCAGATTTCTGAACTATTTAAATTATATTTTCTCCTTGGTTCAGACAGAATGTTTTGTCTAACAGCCAAGTCAAGATGTGTGTTTCCTCTCAGGAACAGGTATTTCACCAGGTAAAAAGACTGAATCTTCACTGTGTACCTGCAACTAAAAGAACCTTTTTTAATGTGACTGCCATTTTCCAAAGAATAAAAAGAATGAATATTCATGGGATTAATCTGACATTATCCCAAAGTTACAGTTCAACAGTCAGTGTTCAAGAAGTGTTTGGACAACATTTAACTTTTAGGTTGCCCTGTGTGGAGTCAAAGCTCACACTTGATGATCCTCATGGGTCCCATTCCACCTCAGGATACTTTATGAACAGCGTTTAACGCTACTGGAAATTATATGTTGTAAACTGACTGACTTAATATGAGCTGAAAGTTATTTTTCAACTAGACAAAGACTCTTATGGTGAGAAATGTTGAAAATTGGGTGTTTCAGCCCTGAATGGACAGCTGCATTGTTTCTATATATAACAAAAAGATCTTGGCTGAGAACTTCCTCGGTATTTGTGAAATAAACAATGTGTGAATCACACTCAACTTATTTATTTTTCTCAGTACATGACTGCTTTAATTTTCAATCTTCATTTTACAGCAGTGATGTACTCATTTTTAATAACAACATAAAAATACTGTCCTGTTTATTCTACTTGATGAAAACTTTACTTATTTCTCTTTGTAAGAAGGAGATGTTTCTTTAACCTTCTTTAAAAATAGTCATCCAATGAATAAGAAGTGTAGGCTGATGTGGACTAATATCTACTAGGTTACAATAACAAAGAACAGAAGCTAAAGCAAAAATTTTAAAAGTGTTTATCTTAAATAAGGCTTTATGATTACAAAAGGTTTGTGTCACAAATCAAGAGTCACTAACAATTTAAAAGTTACAGCAATTTACTTTGTCTCTAACTAATGTATAACTCAGCAGAGGAAGGATTTGAAGATGACATTGTTTTCATTCAACCAATCATTGAAAAGGCAGAGTGGAAGTACTGCTGTTACGAAGGTGCTGGCAAGGTATCAAAATGAAACCACTGGGATAAGAGAGAAATAAACCCAAGAACCTGCTCAGGAAGCTGTTTCTTACAGTTCAAGAGTTTTATAAACATTCCTAAGAGGATATTGTGCAAATAAAAATCAACCTTTTACCAGATCAAACCATATCTTATAGCTATACAGATTTATCTGTACACCCAAAAGATCCAGGGAGATTTAAATTCAGTGGAAGGAAGGGGTGGATAGCTTTACTGGTTACAATAAAGGATCTAGAGACTTTAGTTCAAACTACAATCAGACTAGGTCACTAAAGCAGTTATGATCTAATTCAAAATGGAGTTTAACATAATGTACCTTTCCTCCAGTACAGGGTACCTTGTACAGAGTATATGATGAGCAAAGAAGGAAAAACGGGAAATGAAAGGTAAGTAGTGCAAAATCTTGCAAAAGAAATGTCCATCACAGTAAATTTTTAAAGATTGTTATTTTTTTGTTGTAGAACTCCACAGTAATGTTCAAAACAGAGCTCTTAAAGTGTTTAACATGTTTACTTAAAAGAAAGCTTTACGAGCCAAAAAGAAAAAAACAGTAAGAATGATCTCTCATTGTGGATTTGTTTTACTTTAATGACAGACAATGAGTTTTCCCTAAGGGGTCAGACACCATATTACTTTTAGCCAGAACTGATCTTTGACAGCTATTTCTAATTTAAGACTGGCCTTTTGGCTGTTAAGCTAAAATTCAATTCTAGGCAGAGTCAACACAAGCATATACATCACTTACGACTCAATTAAGCCTTCAAAAGAGAGTTTACAGAGGATTTAAAGAGTGCATAGTCCTTGTGCTGACCTGTTGTATGAGGAGAGGAAGGAGGAGCCGAGAGGCTAGCTTTCACTGTGCATGTTCTGACAATTTTGTATAAACCTCATGTAATCTGTTAAAATACACTCACCCAGTTCTTCCTCTTCTTTTTCTTTGAATCGCTCTCGATGTTGCTTCCCACACTGGAGTGACTGGTAGCACTGTTAATACTGGAGACACTATCCGAAGAGTGCTGCCTTCGGATCCGCAGGTCTGTGGGTTGAGCAGCTCCAGGTCCTGGATATGAATGGTGGTGTCAAAATTATTTAAGAAATTTGATGTAAGTGTAAATTACTGGGATAAGTAAGAGAAGTGAGATAAGACAGGACTTCATTCAGGCTTTATATTGGAAATTACTGAAAACACCGAAGAAAGTAAAGCCAAGTGCTTGACAGCTGTGAAATGGGGATCTCTGCTCCTTGCTGCTTATTATCAGTGTCTAGATGGGTGAATTACTACATGCTTATAGTAAATTCAGTGAGCTCACACTGAAGGTGGAAAAGCTTTGTTAAAATGCCTTCCCATGTGCCTAACACATTCATTTACTTCTGTAGAACTGACTGCACTACTTACACAGCCATTTCAAATCCCCATATGCTACTATAACAAGTAACTAGAATATGACCATGAGACAAAGCTGATCTTGGATGGTTTCGTCAGCTGCTACCAAGAAGTCTGAAGTCCCATGGGCACTGCACCGTTGCTCAATGTAGTGTTTGTTTCTCACCTTTGCAGTTGAGCTCAGGTGTGTTGATGACTCCATTGATGGCAGCCTGGGCAGCAGCATTTTGCTTCTTCAGTAGTTCAATAGTCTTCCTTAACTCATTCAGTTCTGAGTCCTTGAATAAGAAAAAAAACCCACAGTGATACACTGGAAAATGCAGATGGTATCTAACCGCTCCAAAGAAACCATGTGTCAATCTGAGCACTAGGAATTGATAGACAATTTATGGAATATAAAAGTACAAGGAGATGAAAATGAGGTGTGGTATACCTGGGGAAGCACACCCTCAATAGGTTGATAAATAGCTTTGTTACTGTAATACACAAAGAAAGTACATGCTCTGTAACACAGAAATAATGTATATTCAAGTACACTGTCCAAAAATCCAATGTTGCTTGTCTTGCAACGATTTTTCTTGGTGTTTCTCTTGAACATGCACGTGTGTGGATGCATTGGGAAGAAATTTATTACAAAAGTACACAATACTGAAGACTTGTGTCCAAAGAAATAATTTGTAGCAATAGCCTGATGAGTTGCCACAACATCCCAGTGTGGAAAAACGAGTATTTCATACAAAAATTCTATTACATTTTACTCCATCACTACAATTGAGGAAAGCAAGGTGAACAGCATATGCAATTTCCCCCCCCCCTCCCAACTACTGAAGCAGCATGAGCAACAATACTAGAAACAGAAGTTAAGACTTCCTCAAATAGTTTTCAAGCTTGCCTTTTGTTCTGCGGTCATCGTCAGGCTCTGCAGTCTGATTGTCATGTTCCCCAGGCTCTGCTCAAATGCTGCCACCAGGTGAGCCTGAAAGTTAAACCACACAGAAGTAGTTTGTTCTCTCCCCACCAAACAAGAATATTTCTGCAGGTATTTAAATAGACCACCTACTGCACTGCATTGTTTGTTGTGTAAATGACAGAGAGAAAATAACAGTGATTAGAAAAGGTCACATGAGTAGAGCATATGTTGTGAAAATGTCTGCAAACAAATTACCAGGAACAATTTAATTGTGGAAAATTAGAAATGCCAAAGGTAACAGGCCAATTTCAAAATTTTAGAAAATGACAGTCATTTCATGTACTAGGAGCACACTATGAAATGATGCAGTTTTGGGCTATAAACCATGCCCTGCTCAGCAGCAGCTGCTACCGAATGCTTTAGAAAACACAGAAATAGGAGTAACACCGTGACCTGGCACATCAGTAGGACATTTCCTAGAGGTGGCTCCTCAGTCAGCTGCTACATCTACTTCTTTGATACCATGATTTCAATAGCCAGGACGGTTAACTCAGACATAATCTAACAGAGCAGAAAAGTTGAATTTTTTTTCCAGTTTGGAATTCTCATTTATTCTGTAAAACGTGCAATCCTACGTCCAGGATACATTGAGAACAAACACCTCCTGGGTCCCTGGGATTTAAGGTCCTTTGAAGAGCCACATCTCAAACTAATCCAGTTCATGTACTTTGCTCAGTTGTTTAAAGCTGAATGGATTTTGTGATAAATGGAAAACACATTTTGCAACTTCGTTGAAATAGAAAGACACATTAGATTCCAATTTTATTTTTTTTTTAAACTTCTCAGAGATTAAGTAACTGAGGCTTTTAAAGTATGTTTTAGGGAATACACCTTGTCACTTGAAAGTATTCCCAATACCAAAAAGGCACGGAAGGATCCCTGGCTATGTTCCCAGGATATCACAAGCAATGACATGAAAAGTCCTCCTATCACAAAATGTGGAGAGGAAAAGAAAGCAAATCCATCCATATTTCTAAACATCTCCTGCTGTTCATTTTTTAAATCAGACATATCTTTGACTTCTTATGTGGGCCATTATTAGCATGTATAAGGTTATTCTGTGATAGTTTTCAGTTACCCTCACACATTTAAGGTAACTCTTGACACAAAGTTTTTCACAAAAGGTTTAAATCTTTTCCCAAAGAATATTAAAAAAACCCAAAATGTCACTCCTATGTTTTAGGAGGATACCCTAAAAAGTAAAATAAAATAGAATACAGTAAATAAAATCTAAAGCAAGTATTTAGCTAGAGGAAAGCCAGGCAGACACTTTCCTCCAACTAGATCACTGTTTTCCTTGTGGATATTTAAAGCAAAAAGATGCTGGAAGTCAGAGAGGTGGAGATTCTCACTGTGCTACCCCAACAAGAGAACTCTGAAAGCCCAGACAGTCAGTTCCGGTGAGATACCTCCTCTGCAGAGAAGGACAAGGATGGAGACAGGACTACTGGGGCATCTCAGCCAGCCTGCCAGAGGCTTTATCAGCTGATACACCTGCATCTGTCTCAGAGACTTCTCCAATATTTGAGTGCACCGTGCTTGCAACCAAGGTCCACATACTGATTATCACCCAAAACATCCCGGTGCTTGGCCAGTTACCCTCTTTCCTTTTCCCATGAAGCCCAGAGAACCGAATGTCAATTATATTAAGGACATCAGGTAGGAATTGAAAATGACTGAGAAGCAAAAGGAAGGAAAAGTAGGTTGAGAAGATGGAAAGGAACATGCATTAGCCTTAATAATCTACAATGACCATAGAAAATAATATTTGATTTCTCTATTAAAAAGAATTCTATACACACGGCAAGTAAAATCATGTGAAACCTTTCCAAGCAGAAATGGACATTCTCTCATCTAAATATATACAGAATAGCAAAAATTTTCAGAGAGCTATTCCAGACTTACTCATCAGCAGCATACAGCTGACTTATCCTAAATAACTGTTCTCATATTCGCAGTGAAAACAAACATGAGCAGTACAATAACATGGAGATGTGCATCTCTCATTCCCATCAGCCCCTATGAAAATAAGCAGAGCTGAGACTGTGAGAAAACAGCAAAAAGTAATTTGAACCCTCACCCTACACATGTAAGAAAACCTGAATATTTATTTTAAAAACACAGAGTGCAAAGCTTCTCTTGGGGAGGATGGACAGGGAACAACAAAACTGATATCCAGGAATCCTCAACAATACTTTGCAAAAGCAAAAAAATAAATGGAGAAGTGGGACCACATGGATTAATAATGGGATACAACCCCTAATGCTTTGACCTGAACCTTAAGAAAAAATTGCTAATTCAAAATTGGACTGGGCATCTTGAAATTATTCCTATCTGGAAAGTGTTCAGTGAGCTATGGAAGAGTTATCTTCATTTCCCTGTTGGAGCAAAACCTTTTCAAATTCTTGCCCCTGATGGCCTGAGAAGCATAAAAACTGCAATGCCTATACTGGGAAATTCAGGAAAATTTAATATATTGCATGAAGAGATGAATTAAAATTTCCTAAGTTAAAAGCATTTTATTAAAAAAAATGTGTGTAAAGGAAATGTCCATGAAGCAGTGTCTTAACAAACAGTGTCTATTAGTCTTAGCTTTTTTGAGAACAGATCTGGACTTTTACAAGGAAAAAGAGGATGTTCTCTGAAAAGAGGTGGCTAGAGACTGAAATATATTACTAGGACAGTTACAGCAACATCTCTGCAGCTGACTGTTGCTGATTTAAGGACAAATAAGGGGCAGGCCCCAGTATAAGAAGTTTAAATATCACGAATAAAAAAACCTACAGAATTTTAGCAAAGTGACTGAAACAAAAATGGAATATTATCAAAATAATAAATGATGCTAACTTTTTTGGGGGAACACACTCCCCCCTAAACTAAAACCACAAAGAACAAATTACTCCAAACCAAACAAAAATGTAGAGCAGCAGCATATGTTAAAAACTATTTTCTTCAAAGACAGTGGTACTAACCACACAAATTCTTGGGCAAATTATGGCAGCTGGGGCAGGCACAGAGTAGCCTGTACTGCTCGGTACTTTCGGGGACAGGCTACTAACTCCTGTGTTGAGTAACAGCCTACTGAATCTGAACGCCACATGAAGAATGCAACACATCTAAGGCAGAGCGAGATGAGTCGCACAGCTAACAAGTTCTTTGAAGGACACAAGCTGCGTTATTTAACAACATGATAAAAAAATGTATGCAAGAGAGTCTGGTCCTGCTTTCTCAGATGTGAAAGAAGCTTCTGGATGAAAACCAACTGATGCATCCAGTCCCCTTTGTTTTTGAAAGGCAAACGTAAGATTTAATTTTTGGAAAAATTTAAAAATTTTTTCTTTTCCTCTTGGGAAAGTGACTGAGTGGTTACATGTAGTCAAAACCTTTTTATTTCACTTCGCTGCTAACTGTATTCTTGGTTTCCCTTTTCCATTTTGCAAGCTGGATGAAGCACTGTGATGCCTCCAGTGAACATCACAGTAGATTTCCCCTTGAATCCTCCTTGTAATAGGTGTTACTGCTCAGATGAAAGCTGTCCTTTCCTGTGCCAAGTTTCATATTCCACCTATTCAGAGAGCTGACGGACAGGAATGTCCTCTTCAGTAGCATGTGTTCTGATGTTTATTCACTCCCACAAACTAGGATGTCAGTATGATCTGATCTGATGACTCTTCATCTGTAGCTTATTTACTCTAGAACTGCTTATTTTTCTAGCAAGCTTCTGTTTTGGAGATTTCTGCTATCTGTGACTACAGCACAGAACACACAAGTAAACTTGCTCAGGGTCATACATAGTGTTGCCTCAACACCTTCTGGCTTCCAAGTCTTTTTTTTTCCAAGTGTCTTACATCACTTATTTATCAAATTCCTCAGAAGAAACAAGTAGAAGTATTGCCTACATTGGTTAAACTCTGTAGGCATAATGTTAAATTTATTGTTGGAGCCCCTTATGTCACTATTATCTATCATGCCATTAGCCCACATCACCATGCAACAGCAAAATATAATGCATTTCAATCCATGTTTCTACTAATTTTTATTCCTACCAATCATAACCTCCATCTGTATCTCATCCCACCGAAATGTCAAAGCAAGTCACTATTTACAAAAAATGGCCCTGTTTTCAATTATTTTCTCAAGATCTGGAGATAGTTTACGTATATATAAAGCCAAAAGCGTATTATAATTTAGTATGTAAAGTAAAGCATAACACAATTCAGTAGGACAGAGGACGTTATTTTTTAAAAGGTCCCCACATGCATGCAGTTATTTTTTTAAACACATTGGTAACGTGAACCAAATGTTATGCACCTTAAAATCTTTTTGTCACTTAGAAAAAAATAGGGTGGTAATTGGTGCATTAAATGCATTTCCTGTGAGTGTTTATTCTCAGAATTGTACTCACATTGGCAGTCAACTGAGTTGTCAGAGCTGACACTTTTTCTTGGGATGCATCCAACTCTCTTCGTAGCTTGCGAATCTATATATTTTAAGACAGTGTTTTACTGCACCATAATATGGAGAAATAAAATAGCAAGACACAAAACACAGAATGTGTTGAAAGAACATTTATGCCTGTCACACGATGTGCTCTTACCTCTGACTGGCACTTCTCTTCAGGCTATAAAATAAAAATAGAGGAAAATACATGAGGATATTACAACATAATCAGTCTGATAAATTTATCAAATTTTTCAAAATTTTTTTTTCCATTTCAAAAACTCCAATGAATTCCAGTGAATTCCCTACCTTGGATTCCCACTTCCATATTCAATCTAAAATAATCTCTTAATTTATTTATTCTTCAGAAAAAAAGAAAGCAGTCTGCTTGTACAGTACTTCTTCCTGCAGGAAGGGATTTGGGCTCCACTTCCCAGCCTGCTGACCAGCACACCTCGGAGTCTGAGCACTGGGAGGGTGAAGTCCTGGATCTGTGCATGAGGGACTGCATAAGGCTCTAATGAGCCAGGACTGCCACAGAACACGGCTGATTCTGGGCAACTCCCTTCCTCCCATGCTCTGCTCTCCATGGGAAGGAGATCACATTTTTGCATTTCAAAGTGATGTGGAAAAAAAAAAAAAATTGTTCCCACTTGAGCGCTGTCACTGTGGTGATGAAAAACTGAGGACACACAACTAGTTATCTGAGGATGCGAAGTGGATGCATTGACCATCCATTGTGGTCTGCATGATGAAACTGTGGCTCCTATGGCTTGCTTCTAACCAAAGTTATCAGCTAAAGAGAAGGATATGGTAGGAAGTTACACACTCCACTGTCCTTATGTAAACATGTCCACTACTAGCCACCATGAAAATTATACCCATCAAACCACACTATTAAGAGATGCTTGTGCTTGGGCAACAAGTACATAAATTAGAAGCTCAGAGGACTCAGGGTTATAAACTACAGCCCACAGGAAAAGGTCTGTTCTCCATCTTTCCAATATGTTATCTGTTTTGGCTTCATATGGACCTTGCCTGAGGCAAAGTCAATAAAGGCAGCATTTTCAATTTATTATCAAGGTTTTAAGGCCATGTCACATGTGTAGTCTCCTAACATGTAAAATCATGCTAAAGAACACTATGCTGGCTTGACAGACTTCACAGACAGTTATACATGATCTTCCAACAGCAAGTTCTTCCACGTACTCTTGTATCACATGATTGTTTCAGCCATGGATGTGGTAAGTGTGCAGCTGCATCATACTTGCATAACAATTTGAAATTGAAGATCGTATTTCAGAAGTAATTATTATCCACTGTTTTTTAAAAGGGTTGTTCTTTAAGAAATCCCCAGACTGTGCCCACAGTATGCCAGGAATACATATGATCTATACTATACCTTTAATCTGGCTAGCTGGGATATTAACAGCAGTGAAGCCACTGGGAATTAACCACCAGTGCCAAATACTTCTGTACAGTCTTGTACGGGCTGAAACCTGTGGTGCCCCTGGGTCACTGCCGTTAACACCCCAACCATCTAGAGAAAAACTAGGCAGGACAGGTCTGCGATACAAGGCTGGAATGACTTTGTTCAGCAAACGTTGGAGTGTTTTAGGTAGTGAAGTTCAAATCTCCTCAGATCTGCTGAGGTCCTTCGTAGCAAAACTTATTTAGCCTTGCTGTAAAATATTGACTTAAAAAAGAAATTGCTGCTTTCAGGCCATTAACGTCTGTGTTTAATGAGGATAAATATCCACAGACATCATTATGAACATAAACATTTCTTTCATAGCTAGCATTCAGAACACAATCAAGTGAAAAGCGCTTTTTTTCCCCTCCTCCTTGACTGGCAAAAATAATTAGTACAATAAGACCAGTCATTTCAATAATTTTGATTAGCAAATCCTAATTGTTCATTTTTTTATACTCACTGTTGAATAAATGGATGATGTACTGGACACCAAAGAGAGAGAAGAACCATGCACTAAAGGAAAGAAAATAAACACAATGAATTTAAATACAGTAACCACACAGTGGAATCATCACAGATCATCCTCTGTCAACTACCAGCCTACTGAAGAAATACTTTTATGAATTTCATCATCCATCATAAACTTAACTATATTACTGCACCAATAACGTACAAGTTTGAAGAATGCATGGCCAGGTAGTACACTCCATCAATTTTGATTTGGTAAAGCTGTTTTAACAACTTAATAATACTTGGTTTTTGGGGGAATGAGGTGTGGCCAAGAAGATTAAAAAGAAAAGTTTCAATGAAGATTTGTTCAGAAATGAGTATTTCTCTGGACAGCTTATCTTAAGACTCTTGCAAAAGGGCTTAATCAGCAGTAAAACAGCTGAAATGCAGAAGAGATTACAACAGTAAATCTAACTGCTTCATCTTCAGTTTTAGATGAGATTGAGGGGCCAGGTTGTTTTCTTTAAGCAGCAGACCAAGATGGAGATGTCCTAAGACCAAGATACCCAGCTCTGGTATGTAACCAGATGCTCCAGGAGAAGACGTGAAGCACCCAGGGCAGAAACCATTCTGGGGCTCTGAATGCTCCTCTGAATGCCGCTGTATCTGCCTTCTGCTGACTACAAGGGAGCAGTATCATGTGCACCCATGAGCTGAACATTCCCTATCCCTGCAGGGCTTTTTGGTCTTTCTTTAAAGTTATGACATTTCTTTAACAAGGCCCAGTTCTTTCTCTCATCAAAAAATTACCTGAGTAAAAACATGGCTATAAAACCTTTTATGGAAAAGAATATGTTTCAAGCATTTTTTGCATTTAAATACACATTTCGTAAAAGATACACACATACATTGATTCTCAAGATTGTTACCATCATCCCGGTGTTAGAACTTACGTCTAACATAATTTTATTTTTGATTATCCTATTAAAAAAACTACCTGAAGCTATATTCTTTCTGCTACTGAAAAATGCAAAATTATCTTTCCTTTATTTTTAGAAACAAAATCCATTTAACTGCAACTTTCACTCAAACTTCAGGTAACTTTATAAAAAATCATATAAAATTGTGCTAAATCACTCTTCTTCCCCCATCTAAATCCTCCAGTCAAAAAAAAGAAAGTTTAGAAAACCTGCCATTTCACTCTAATTACCTACTGCAATTCTCCTACATTCACAATAAATGGGCTTTGCTTTCCCATTGACATTATATCCTAAGGCAAGGCTGGAAAGAGAAGTAAACAAAGTCTAAGTTGGCTTCTGGAAGAATTTAAGACAATTTAAAAAAACCACAAGAAAGTAAAAAATACTCACACCCATTTGCTTTTTCTGGTTAATCATATTTTCAATTAAAATGATCTTTATAGTTAGATGTTGAGGACTGTACTGCATTAGGAACATAAAAATAACCAGTGTGAATCAGACCCAGGGTCTGTCTAACCATGTGCTCCATCTCTGGCTGCAACCACAGTGCACGTTTAGGGAAACGAATTCAAGAGGTAAATACCCAGTGATTTTTTCCCCAGGTACAGCTTTGCACCGTCTGGGAATCAACAGAGGTGGAAATTCCTGAGATGGAAACTGCAGTCAGACCTAATATTATTTTTCAGTCACTGTGACCTCTCTATCATTAACTTGCTTAATTGCTTTTGAATCTACTGACACATTTTGTCTGTAACAAAAAACTCTTCTTGTGTTTAGCAGTAGAATTCTTTGCAGTTGTTTTCGACCTGCTGCTGAATCAGTCAATAAGTTCCCTGAGTGCTTCTACACCCCTGTATTATGAGAATTAATGGACAACTGACCTCTTTATAATACACTAAATTGTGTATTATCACCTCCCTTCAGTCGTCATTTTTCCAAGCTGAGAATTCCTAATCTATTTTAACTCTCTTCATATCATAGATGCTATGCACTTAAGATCTTCTCACTTTTCTTTTTACCTGCATTTTACCCTTATGACCTCCTTTTTCAAGATGGAAAGGCCAAAGCAAAGGCACTATTGCACAAGGCCACCAACAGACTCATACAAAGAGTACAATATTATTTTCTGGTTTGACTCTCTATATTCTTCCTTTGTGCAGTTTTTACTAATGGAGATGTATTCAAAAAAGCAACCATACCAAGTGGCCAGAGGAGAAACAGATCTCCTTACAATGGATTGGGACATGCACATTTTTGAGTTAGCATCAACTGGAATTTTTAAGATCACATTGGGACTTTAAAGGAAGAAAGAAGACTCAAAATAAAAAAAGGGAAAGAACATGTAACTTTGGGAATCATATTCCTGGCCTTGTAAAACATCACTACTGCATCATTTGAATGTGTACATAATTTGCGATTTCTAGTTTCAAGGACAACTAAAGAGTTAATATTTTTTGCGCAATTTCTTTTTAAAGTATCTGCAGATGGCTACTTTAAGGCTATTTAATTAGGAGCCTGAAGGCTGTTATGCTCTTGATGTGATTCCTGTTTTTTGCAGTTAACATGCATCTGCACGTAGGCTACAAATCCAAATTGTTTTGGAGCTATTATTTTAAAGCATTACAAACACATATGCAAGCATGTATCATTTTTAATGCTAGAAAAGAAACGGTCTAGCTCTGATCAACTGCCCAAAGAGTAGGAAGAACAACAGGTATTGCAGTCAGTAGCACAAAAAGGAATAAAAATGTATAATCCAACCACAATTAATTTAATTCCTTTCTCCCTAGGAGGTTGAAGTATCAGGGTGGAGCCAGCAGCAGCACAGCTCCTGGGGCGGACTGGTGGCCAGGGGAGTGAGCAAATCGTATAGCCAAGAGACCTCTTCAGTTTTAGGCTGTGTTTTTTTCCCTGAAGTTCTGGCTAGTTTGGAGGCTGTTCCTGTTGGCACCTCTCCAGTCCTAAAACCCTTCCTACCAAAAGAATTCTGCAAGGCTGACTAACATTTCAACCTACATGCTGTGAAGTGAGAGAACATGACTGTACTTCACAGTGTGGAGATAAAAGGAAAAAAGGCTTTAAAGAATAATTCCTGGCCCTGACGGAATTAGTAAGAACTAAATGTCTTGTAATCTTATGTGCTAATAAAAAATTAAGCAGTAGATTGGTAAGCTTTATTTAACACCTGGATTTATGCGTCACTGACACTGGCTGATTGTATAAAATCAATTTGTTTGTTAACCACAAATTTAATTTCTATAATACTTTTTGATCTATTCTCTCAAGGTAAGGGTGAACGATGTATTCCTATTTTTCATCCTATTCTCTCATTCTGTGAAAGTGAATTAGATCCACGTGAAAGTGAATTAGATCCACAGTTTTGAAAGCACAGGTCAACATATATGCCATATTCAGAACCACTTGCTCACTTGTAACTTGTGATTCCCTGAGAAATAAGCAGGACCTAATAAGCAGGCTATCCCTGCCTTCTGTAGGGCCAGAAGTGACAGAAGGCCTTTAACCTGAAGACAAAAATACGGAGACTGCACCTAAACATTCACCCCATCTGGTGAAATATTATTATCCTTCTAGGCGCCAAAAATTTTGGAAAATCACAAAAGAACATCTTCATTATGTCCACTGTATGGTCAAATTACTTCCTCATATACAAAAGTGATCTTTTTCCGATGCTGTCAAGTCCACAACTTGGTAGAGTTTTCTTGGACTTCATTTTTATTACTTTTTTTTAAATGAATGAAAAGCACTTTGTAGAACATTTCACCTAACTCTTCCCTTTTTCCCTTTTTTTTTTTTTTTTTTTTTAAATGGTTCATTGTGAAACATATAATACTTATCAAATATTCTTCCAAACTAGGCTCTCTCCTGGACAAGAATTTCTGAATTATAAGAGATAGCTTAACCTCCAACATGCCAAAATGGATTTGCTAGAATCTTAAGCACACTTAAAAGACCAAGGTTACAATTTTTTTGAGGATGTCTTCAATAAAGCCTGAGTAAGTTTTGCTGGAGTAGCTCTTTCAATAAATCCAAGTGTAACACAGATGTAGTGATTTAAATTCCTTCATAGATTATATATCAGGGGAGGCTTTAGTAAGTACAGGACTGTTCATCACAGAATGGAATTCAACTGACTAACTATCCAGCAATCTCTGACTGCTCATGATCATCTAGCTTTCTGAGAGCACAGCACAAACAAAGGTTAATTCCTGTAACAACACAGTTTTCAGCCCTACAGCATTATTCTAATAGCTTTCAAGCCCTAATGAAGATCCTCAACCATGGGCCTCTAAAACACAATTAGATGTAATGGAGTTAACATTGGCAAAATTCAGTAAGGAATTATTCCTGAATCTTTCCGGAGCCATATCCAGTACTCATTTTCTACCTCTTCCAATGGCAGAAAACTGATGGGAGAACCGGTATCTTCAGGAAGGCACCCTGCAGCTCTTAAAGGCCCCTGCAAGCACTCTCGTGTGGCCCCCACACATGACTTGTTCTAGGGGAGCAGCAACAACAGGGCACCAGTATCAACACTGCTGAATAAATGCAGGTCTTCAGTAGTGGAGGAAGCAAGCCAGCAAAAGTGTGTGTGACCCGTAGCGAGAAAGTACTTAAAGCCAGCCAAGCTCCTCATCCTTGCCAGAAAGGAGATTTAAGACTCAAAGAGCGAATGCTGAAAGAGCTTCCTATGACCTTCCTGACCAGTCCCAGAGCTCACCCCACACTTGACTTCTCAAAGTGCATCAGTTGAGGGTCTTAACCCGTGCTCATAGCTACTCCTGCTACAGACATAAGGTCACTTGATCAGTAACAATCAAACGAAATATTTATTTTTAAGGTAAATGACTTTTTCTTCTCATATTTACATGGGCTTCTTTTATCAGGTATGATTACATATTTTAAAAGACAACAAGGAATTAAAAAGAGGAGCCTAGATGTTTTGAAGAACTACTCAGGTCCTTTCCTTCTGTGGAAGCTGTGTGATATCAACCCAGGACATTCAGCAGAAAGAAAAAGTAAAGACCATTTGAATACAAATTAAATACTGGAAAAATTAAATGGGATACAAACAGAAGTCTGGCTGATATAAATTATTTATACTACAAAAAGAAGTGTGGAGGCCCAGGTTCAAGAGGATAGTCCTATTCAAAGAAACACTTTAATATGCTAAATCTAAGCATGAACTAGAGTCATTTTGAGATTACTAAAAATGAAGCACAGGATGTATTTAAACAATTTATTGAACAGTGATGGTCTAGGCAGAACACTTAGAAGATGTTTAAAGTCCAGCCAGAAGGATCCATGAATGATATTCATCAGAGCAACAATAACTAGGACTAAAGTTTTATTTAACACTGAGTGCTCCCAGAGAGAACACTGTGCTCCAAAATGACCCCTATGCTGAACTGAAAAGCACCAAATTTAAACTTGGTTTATGTGAGAATTCCATCTCTGATAATTTCCAGCACCATCACATACTTCACTGACCTTCTTCAAAGCCATCACGGAAAGAGCCAGACCGGCTCATTGTTCTGCTTTTCTCATCCAGGGACATGGAGCTGTTCCTGAAGCGCGTATCGCTATAGGGGTCATAAGGACCATCCGCATTGGAAAGGCTGTGGGTCCGTAGCATGGTTGGATTTGACAGGCTCATCTGGGCTGCGGTGGTTGGGCTTGCTATGAAGTGAAGAATAAACACCAATTTATTTGCATGACCACAAATTTTAATACCTAATTTTTGTTAAACAACTAATAAACTTTTTTTTTTCTTTAAGACACAAATTTTTTATGTCATCCTCTCTAGACTTCATTATTTTTCTAAATTCAATGAATTCAAATAAGAGGTATACAAATCAAGCTAGTGAAATAAGCAAACTCAAGTAAATAAGGTCATTTTTAAACACTGGGTGATATGTCTATGCTTCTACAGACAAGCTCAGTCAAGTCACTAACACCTTGTAGGCACAAACTAATTAACCATCATTTAAGTTGGCACAGTCCCCTTCCTCAAAAACGACTAAAATGCCTGAAGGAATTTAAGCTAGTATTTGCCTATATGGAAGAGGCCTGATGACCTATCTCCTTCAAAGACTTCAAGTTCTCAAAAAAATGATATTTTTCTAAGTATTTAAGTCACATATTTTAAGAGATTTAGTTTCCTAATAGTTCTTTCTTTCAGACTTGTTTCTTTCTACTATAAGGCCCTAAGCCTTACGAAATATCAATTTTGCCTTAAAACCCAATAGTCTCTCAACCAGTGTCTAGAGTACAAAACGTCTACTCCAGTTTCACATTTTTCTAAAGAACTTTTGTGATAAAACTATACCTGCTATTTACTAACAACTAGTTGATCTGTGCAAAAAAGAGAACAAAATTGCTGTTCAACAGGTAGGTTCCTCTTGGTGTGCTGTCATTGCCTGTTGCTATATACACCATCAACTGATACAGACTATTGTAGAAGATACAATAATTCAGTTTAAAGGTGCTCAACTTCCATATCAACATTTGCTATTAAATTCAACACAGTGACCTCTCTTGACTCCAGTATCTCCAAGCTCTTTTTTTAAGAATTGGTTAATTGCTTATGGCCAAATAGCTTTTGAAGCTTATTAATGTAAATAATCTTCAATATTCTCCACAAAGACTTACTAATTTCTGTGTCTAAGACTACGCTTACTTTTTTTTTTTTTTTACCATTAAGGTACTTCCATGAACTTTCATGACAGTTTGTTACCTCTTGGCAATGTAATTACACTGTGTCTGTATTCAGCTGAAATTCTGTTCAGTGTCAGTTTATTTAAAGCTGTTTATTTAATCTGTTTCTTTTCAGTGCACTTAAAGAAAAGCTCTAAAACGTCACTGTTGCAACTAAAAATGCACTAGAAATAAGTGACCACGTAAGCTGCTGCAAATTCACACAACACTAAGAGTTCACAAGTATAGGCTTAACTATTTTGCATATTATTTCTTTATTGTTCTAGAAAAGATGGAAGTGCTTCTGAAGGTCAAAAAGAAACAGATAATGTCTGTTTGACATAGTACTTTCCAATTGCAGAGGCAATTTGGGAATATTTAATCAGCACACCAGAGACAAGTACGACTAGCACTTCAAATTATTTCAACTGCTGATACGGTCAACTAAAATCTGCAATGCTTTATGGATCTTGTCAATCAACTTTTATTGTTTCCTTCATTTATAATGTGTTTACTTCTATCAATGTAATTAAGTGAAGGAACGAAGTATTTTCCTGACTTAGAGTTCTTCTGACTTCTATATATTATTTCATATTGAGATTTATGCAATTTTCCAACAAGCCTCCTGAAAAATACATACGAAGACAAAATACCTTAAAAACTGATGAGACTGGCACATATATTAAGTAATATGCTTGGATTTTAAAGCAATGTTACTAAACAGTTAGGCAACATCTTAAGTCCTTTAAATACAGCAATGTGTGATATTAACAAATAGCTCTACTGAATAGCTCATAATTTATATTAAGGCATCTGATTACTCCCAGAGAAGTATTTTCAAAGAGTTACTGCAAGTATGCCACCTTTGGGCATACGAGATAATAATGCTAATTAGTCACACTCATTTCTATGAAAGTGCTTCCTGATGAATGAGAGACTCAGAGCTGCTGAAAGAAAATTATATGGTGTAATATCCTATTTTCAAGACACACAATGTATTGCTATGATTATTCAAGCAGATAATTATTCACCAAGCTGTGAGAAGTTAAATCTAGTTCCAGAGGGTGATGTTATGCTGGATCCAGATGAAAATGGAGAATTGCCAGCAGTATCCTGAAGTCCTCCTGCTGAATGGGATCGTAGCCATTCTTTTGCATCTTCTTGATTACGGAGTTGGGAGGATGGAGTATACCTGCAAAACCACAGTTTTTTCAAAATGAACTTTGACATTTATTTAAAATATAAAAAAAAAACAACCATGAAATGTCACAAAACTTGGGGAGGAAGAGAGGGAAAGAAAGATGGAAGAACCCTCATATGGAATTTAAGGATTACACGATATAAACCCAATACAATTCTCAATTAGGGAGCTGCTCAAAGCTGTTCTAAGCTGTTCCTAATTAATTCTACCTCTGGGAAAAAAACTCCACAAACTCCTTTCCTACAGCTTCAGTAGTAACCAAACTAGTAGTGAACAAAAAGTTAGAAATGGAAGTTGTGCACTGAAGCATTTTAGAATAAAATATAGTATTACATATGTATGATTTAAAAACAGAACCATAACTTGGAAAAACATTCCTTAGATTACACCAAAAATCTATCACTATTTTAATATTTTGGTGCATCACTAAGTTTAGCTGGCTTTTTGACATATTATAACCAAATTCAAGTCAACAAAACCATTATCAGATTTTTCAAGAAGTTGTGACCCAATAATTCGTATTCGAGAGACATTAATATAAAGGCCTATGGACGTGTATCCCATTTAGTTCAAAACTAATAGCATTAGATAATAATAAAGGAGACTATGGTTAGCCTTTTTTGAAGGCAAAGAAAATAGCAGAAACATTGTCTATGCCAACATCAACGACAAAACACCCCCTGGCTTCAGCTTAAGCAAAGTTTTACATCTGCTTCTGTATATGCCTGAAAAATAGGTATGTTACCACAGGTGTTATGTGAAATATGTGATAGGGTACAGGTATCAACAGAAAAAGCATCACGAAAATACTTCTCTGCTGATGGATTTCAGTGTCTGTCTTATGCTATGCCACCTCCTTTTGAGAAATATTTATGAGCTACTTGCTTTCCTTCCAAAAACTAAACACTTGGAACCTATTATTAGTCAATATTATCTATTTAATTAATCAGATTCCCTCTAACTAAATACACTACAGTAAGATATCACTTATTAACACTATTGTAAATCAGTGTGACCACTACAATAATTAACATTGCAAAAACTCAAACTACTTTCAAAAAATACATTCATTCTTCTGCTTATGCCTCAACACTTAAGCAACAGTACCTGACTATCAGCATCTCTTAAACTTTGATATATATCAGTTTATTAAGAAAGGGACTTTAAATAGTCATTTTACTTTAACACACTATGGATTTTTTCTTTTGAGCATTAATACCTACCTCTTCAGCAGTCAAATGTTTCGATCTTAAAAGAGAGTCTTTATTTATTAAGAGACATACTTGAGAACCACAGAAACATTTTATACAAAATGCCATTTTAAGAAAGGCTTTTAGGACTCGGCTTCATGGGACAAAGCTGCTGTGAAGAACAATGTGTATAGCACAGAACAAATTGCAGCTGCAATTTCAAGTCATCAACTCAAGTGATCCTAGAAGCTGCAGTAAGTAATTCTGAAGCTGCAATTTTCTACACTGTCTAAGGTATCTTCTGTAAATTCTGTAACACTTAAAGTATTTAATTAATACACCTAATGTTGATTATCTTGCTAGAATTTCTTGTATCAATGGAAAAATCTTTTTTGGTGCAGCTTTTTGATATCATAAAAAATCACGACCTTAAAGATATACAGTATGTATGAGAATACAATTAACAAAAGTTTGTTTGGGGATTTTTTTGCTCTTTTTTAGAAGAGTAAAAGTTATCTCAAAGAGCCCTATATATTTATGCATTCTGAAGCAAATATTTTTTTTAAAATGAATATATCCAATCTCATCCTAAAATGCTTGGCATGATATTGAAAATATTTTCTCTATGTATATCAACACCAAGGTTCCCGGGGTGAAAATCATCTCAAGTCATTCCATGTAATAGCCATAGCAGCTGCAAAATCATTGTTTTAAAGTCAAGCCCAGTCATGGTTTATGAGATGCTTTTCAGCAATTCAGCCAGCAAAAGCCACAGTTCTTGCTCAAGCAGATAAGCCACTGGATGAAAAAAAAGCACAGTGGTCAATGGCCTTCTTTGAGGATTAAAGAAAGAAAGAAAGGAAGAAAGAGACAATATTGTTGCCACCTCTTGCAAAATGCGACCATCACCACCAGCCACAACAGAAACACAAAGCAAACTCCAAAGCCACAACAAAAGCTGTTAAACCGTGTGGAAACACCAATACCTGAGTCCCTTCTTAGGCAAAGTGTTCCTATCAAGATGTGGGTCGCTGCAGAAAAGTTAAAAGAAAAGAACTTCAGAGAAGAACAAAAGGGAAGGAATAAGATCAGGATGAAGGACATACAAACATCTGCATCACCTTTTCAGAGGAAAAGGTGCTGGGGCCTTCCTACAGAAACATGCAAAAACCTCCTTACCCAGGTGTGGATTTGCACAAACATGCATCTGGTACCATGCCAATGAATCTCATCCGTTCACAACGTGATTTTGCTATTTCTCCTACCCACGATGAACAAAACCAGCTCTTTAAATGTCAAATGGATGCTTAAAAATAAGCTTTTCAGCAGGCGTGAGGCAGATTATTTGTGAAAACTGATGAGAATCTTCAAGTCCAAACCACCTTCCCATCACTTCTTTCAGCAGACACCATTTGGGGAATGCAGCTAATTACTGTTACGCAGCTGCAATGTATAGCAGTAGAAGTATTGAGCCCAGACTATTTAAATGTTCAAATCTTATCTTAAATTCTATTAACGAAGTAAAATGAATCTATTAGTCATCCAAAATTCAATTATTTAAGTTTATGTTTTTACAACTGATGAACTTGTGACGAAGCAGAGTCTGTTAATTTGTTTTTAAAGAAAATATCCACATGCTTAAATTAATTAGTGACAGTCCTTATAGGTAAATTACAGCGTAGGAGTGATTAAAATTACAACAGTGAGCAAAAGTGAACTAGGATGTTCAAAATCAGCTCATCCTTTCCTAACTTTAGCATTCGTCTTTACAAGGATGGATGTAACCAAGTCCCTGCAAAACACTTATGAGCCAAACTGCAATAAAAGACTTATAACACTGAATGACACAGGGACTTCACAACAAAAAGGACAGGCCTGGAACGCAGTGGGAAAAGCAGCATGCCAGAGGAATGCTGAAATGCTAGTGAGAGTTTAGATTGGTAGAAAAAAAAAATGGCAAGGATTTTCAAATTGCCTTTGGCAAAGAAATGAGGGGGAAAAAAAATACCAAAAGATGTTCCCAGTAACAAGCGCAACACCAGAACCATGCCAACTCTGCCGTATGCCATTCTCCAGATTGATTTAGGTAGATAGATGGGGTGTTTGAGGAGACTCTCACTGGCATGTCTTTGTGTCAGTTCACACCTGAACAATGAACACAGCTGAGGACTCAACTGAGCACAGTCTGTCACAAAACAATTTGCTTCACTGAGATGGGCAACAAAACCTACAGCCTTGTGCGTACTCCTGTCCTGAGACAGCATTACCTGTCCTGCCTCCTGGGCAAAGTATTTCGGCAGAATTTGGGGCTAGCAGCAGGGGAAGAAAGAGGGCTAGAAAAATCAGTCCAACAAGACAGAAAACAAGAGAAGGAATATTAGAATGAAACGAGGAGAGAACAGAAAGGAGAGTTATAATAAAACACAAATAGAAACCCAAACTGTCAGAACATTGTATTCAGTAATTTTCTCCATTGAGATGCAACTACAGAAGTTTTGCTACCTGACTACACAATTACACATCAGGATATAGCTGATTTCCAATGCTTGCAGGGGTATTACTGCCTTCTACAAAAGCTCACTAAGAGAGCATGCACAGCAAGTCATTGTCTGATTTATGCTGATGTTAGCTCAATGTGCTGTTAATACAGCTCTGATGCTGAAAAAGCAGTCCCATTCCCTCCTCCCTGCTCAGTCTGTTCCCAGCTCCTACACTGTGTCCACACAGATACCGATGAATCTCATCATGTAAGGAGCTGGGGAACTGATCAGTTTGAAATACAATTCAGGTGATCATTTTTCAGTTGTATCCATCTCCCAGTTGGGTTCATGAAGCATTCACACGAATGCCTGTAACCGAAACACTGTAGGGAGCAGCTGGAGATGGGGCAGGGCAGCAGGGAGAGGCTGAGAAGGGATCAAGTGACTAGGGAAACAGGGACTTCTCTTTTCAGCATGACCTCCAGCTTAAAAGCTTGTCAAATGTTACAGACAAGGACTATAACAAGAAACAGTTGGCTTCTCAAATCAAAATGGTAACAATCCTGGAGGTTTTTGAATATCAATATCACATTAACTTTGGAAGGATAGTATATGATGCAAAATTCAAATATTGGGTAGTAGCAAAGACAAATTGCCACATTGGCTACCACAGAAAATTGAAAACCTCACCTGAACCCATCCTCTTGCTCTGAACTAGGCTCCTTGCCTGGAATGGCTTCTTTGTATGTTCTAGTAATACCATTCAGTATTATCTTGTAAGAAGCACAGTTTGATTTGCATCTGCAGTATTGACTACTGCTGCCAAGCCTTCATTCACATTTAAGGCGCATAAAAGCTTAATGGAAATGAGAAAAAAAGCTACTAACCTTTCAGACAATGTAGTCTTAACACTGTTGGTTCGGACAAAGGGAGTCAGAGAATCATCTTTAGAGGCTGGAATCAAGCCAGTGGAGGAGTTATGGCTCAGCCCGCCTCCACTGCTCAGAGAGATATCAATGGATTCACAGCTGGTGTGAAGGCTGCTGACAGACTGATATCCAATGCCATCCTTGCTAACAGCAGAAGAGCTACTTGCGTTGGTACCCCACGTTAAGCTGTTGGATGGAGCTGAATGTGCTGAACTGGGACTAGAAGCTAGTGGAGATTGGTTCATATCTGTGTTTTTACTATACAGAGGACTGCTGCCCCCACTGCTCAGCACACCACTGCCAGATGGTGAATCAAGATTACCCTGCTGGTTCATAGTAGCATGAGGATTGGAGATGACTACTGAATTTTTCATATTTTCAGCTGTTGTGATGGGAACTTGTTTACTAGGCTTGCCACCGAAAAGTCTGTAAAAAAAGACAACACGCAAAATACATAAAATGGAATTTTAAATGCAAGGATATTTTATATCTAAACCATGTATCTTTTTAGCTTCAGAAAACCAACATTAATTAAATGATCCTAGATTGGACATATGCAACTACAAATTTATGAATCTCCTTGTGTTCACTCTACCTTCAATAAAGCCCAGAGACAATTACAATAGCTTCAAACCCATCTTAGGTGTGTCTTCTCTGAATCATCAAGTACTACTTTCACAAAGATAAAACACAGCTTCACGGAACTAAAATACAGCCATATTGTCTTCTGCTCCTTAAGGAAAAAGAGAACACCAGAGAAACACTGCACTGCTTAATCTGAAGCATGGAATTTTTGAGCTTGAAAGCTTCCTGTCCGGGTAAATTCTGTGCAAATCACCAAATTCTCTGCACAGAGGCAGCACTTGCTGGGATGTAACAGGAAAAATATTTACTGGTATCAAAGCATGGCTGGAGGATGACAACTGCAGCATCTCCAGTTGCATCACTGTTGTCTATGACACAGCTGCACTGCCAATGAAGAGCCCCCAGTTCCCTCATTAACAAACAATGGGAAAATTCTCAGAAGTGCAGAAGTGTCTTGTAAGTAGACATGCTCACGACTAGATCATCAATCATTCTAAAACTGATCCTCAAAATTATGAAGGAAGCATATCTTTCAACTCTAGCTTCAAATATCCACCCCAGAATGTTGCTTCTGTTTCTGCCACTTAGATCCTGTATTGCCTTTGGAAACTTAGTGTTCCTCACACATACCTATGCAGATTTGCTTTTTTATTATCAACAGTATGGAGTATTGAAGATGAAATCTTTCCAACTGGGTACCTATCAGACTGTAGTCCTCAGTGTAGAGGACTACAGAACTTCTACACAAGAGCTCCTAAAGACTTATGGGGGATAGGCACTGAGCAGAACTCTCTGCTTTTGAGTATGCCCCGGTTGTCTGTACAACACATGCACACTAAGTCACTTTGTCCAACACTTCCCAGAACGCAGGCTGTGTAGGATAGATGGGTACCCTACAGCACACACGCAGTAAGCCCAGTGATGCCCAGAAGCACTGTACTTACTGCACAGGTGCTACCTGCAGCTCCAGTGTACCTGCACAAGATGCCTGGAACACATCTCAACTGGGTGGCTGCTGTGGCATACTTTCCACAAAGCACCTGGACAACACTGCTGGATCAGGCTAAGATGCCCATCTCCAGATACCTCCTAATCCAGCATTGCTCTGTGCCATGATCCTCTCAGCACCCGATGTAGACAGACATTCACAAACCAGCACAGACCTGGCACACTTGGTGCACTTGGACACCACACCTCACCGATTATGAGACATTGACTTAGACAAGTCAGTCTGAATGATAAAACTAATTTCTACAAGGAGTCAGAGATACTTAGAGTCTAGGTTCTATTTAGAGTTAATGTTATTAAAGCAAATATGAAGAAAAATGCCAAACCATACTGCAACGATACATGGCCTTCAGCAGCAGTACCAATTTGGGGTATTCCTGCTCCTATGCCATTGCACACCACCTCTTCTTCAGTTGTGCTGGGGGAACTGTACTCTTAGAGACAAGATCCTAGAGCTTAAAAAACCCCCAACCATTCACACAACAGTTTTATGAGCTGTTTTTAAGCTATGCAGTCATCTCCAAACTGTTTCACAGCACCTCTAATACAACTGAAAGGATGCTGCACAGTGGCACAAACAGAAACATGCTGCTAAAGGCAGGGTCTGGTCAAACCACAACGTTGTAACAAATGCCTTCAGAAGAGAATGTGGTCTGGAGGCTGTTCCTTTCAGTTCAGAGAAAATACAACCCAGCAAGACAGTCACATCAATACAGAGATTAGCTCTAGAAGGACATCCCCAACAAGCAAGGACATCCATTTGGTCCTATCTACTATTACTGACAAGAGACTGACATAACTGAGCTGGCTCTCGGGTCATGCATTTCTCCCATCAACAGAAAAGCAGTGTATTATATACTGCAAAGCAGGAAGGCCCCATTTAATTAAAAAATATATCAAGATAAACAATTATTTCACTTAAGGGACATGCCCGATATGTAATACTGGAGTCAAAGGGAATACTTAGAGAACAGAGAAAGGGATGGCCCTCATAGCAGAATTACACAATTTCACTGTTCATAACAGCATAGAAGTAACGTATATTCACAGATTTACATTGATATCTATATAACTATGAAGGGATGAACTCTAATTTATTGTATAATATTAAAAAATTAGAGGGACAAGAGGAAATATGCAAAAACCATGTGCAACTCATTTCAACTGACTATGAAAATTAAGCTCAAAATCTTCTTTATTGTCATTCTAGAGGTCAGTAATAAGCAAATGAGGCTGACTTCAACTCTGAAGCATTTCAATAGATGACGATTTAGACAGTCTGGTTAAAATTCAAGAATGAAATTGTAAATCAAATGAAGGAACAGTTAAACTGAGCTTCAGTGTATTCTCTTTGAAGTTTCATGTATTTCTAATGTAGTATTTCACTTATATAGCTATCAATGTGGCTTTCTAGTAATAAAAAAAAAATTCCAATCGAATTTCAAGATGAATGTGCCTAAAGCTTGCAATACTGAAAATCTGCATTTCTCATGGGGTATACTATAGAATGAAAGGTCTATTGGAGTTTTTATTTTAAAGCAGACATTGATGAAAATTAAATGGTCTAGAGGACATGGTTTATCTAATGATAACCAGGAACAAAATAAAGGAAGTATCTTGAATTATCCTCACATAGGCTCTTCAAATAAAACCAGCCATCTAAAAAAAAACAGTTTACAACTCTTTATAGCGTTAGCCTAAGCTGCCATCACAGCCATTATGCTTGCACTGGTGCTTCAGATGGAATGTGGCTTTCTCACATCACTGGAAGCAGGATGATGTAGCATAACTGTATGGGTATTATGGGCGTCAAGACAAAATGGAATGCAAAACACTGCAACTTGAAACAGACAAGCTACTCAACGTCAAATTAAATTGAAAAATAATATTAACGGAACCTTTCACCAGTATCAAGGCTTTGATGCACACTGCATTGACAAATTAATTCCTGACCAACTCAGTGTTAATGTTAAAATATGTGGGGGGTAGTCGTGGAGAAACAGAAGACAGGTAGGATTTTTGTTTAAAAAAGTATTATTAAAATAAGAAAATTCAACCCAGCTTTGTCAGTAATAACCTGATCTTGAGTCTCACAACACAGTGGCCTAATCCACGCAACTGAAAGTCTGGTTTGGGTTAGGCATGTGAATCTAAGTATGGTGAGTCAAATTATGCTGTTGTCATCATGAAAATCTGAAATAACTCTCCTGTTGTCAATTTATAACTTGATCCACCATTGGAGTATTTCCAGGTTTGGTACATATACATTGGCACAAGAACTCTTCAGTAACATTCAGGTAACAGAACTCTTATTCCTGTGATCCTTCAGGTATGACTTTTGTAACAAAGTGACTCGTATCACAATTGCCAAACTTTCTGCCAGAAATTTTTTTTCCCCAAATGTTAAATTTTTGCTGCTGTCGCATGATGTACTGGGTATTTACAACACTAGCCAACCTGTTTCTGCGAAAGTAAATGTAAATACAAAGACCTTGATGTAGGATACTAAATAGTAAGTGCTCCACGAAACACAGCCAGGCCTGGCTCGAAGAGTCCTCATCATTCAGCTCCGACTAACATCATTGCACAATCAATGAATTTATTGCCTACCTGCGCAAAGTGGGAGAGGCCACATCGGGGTACTTGGCTCCTTGCTGGTGGGTACTTTGAGCTCCGCTAGAAGCAGTCTGTGATGCAGGGTTCACTTTAACAGAATTACATGAGGCCACGCTTTCGTTGTCAGACGAAATCCCTTTCTCTTTATCAGTCTGATTGACTAATCCTGGCAGAGAGTTTCCAAGGATTACCTTGGCAGGCTCTCTCATTTTAGGGACAGGCAGCCCAGCTGACTTGCTGCTTATGTTGGAGTCTATGCTACTTGTGCTAGATCTATTCCCAGCTCCACTTCTGCTACTGGATTTACTGGGCCGGGGTAAACTACGATACTGAAGATTAGTTCGGGCACTAAGTGCTAAGTAGCCATCATCCTGGTTCTGTGAGCCATCAACACTAGTCTTCCGACCAGTGGTCCTACCCATGAGTCCAGATGACTTTGGGATTTTTCCCAGGGTAGCCGATCTACTGGTGATAGTTGCCCCACTGGCAGTGATTATAGTCATGCCTACAGCTGACCCGCTCTGTTTCTTAAATCCAAATGTATTAGCATTAGCAGCAGTTGTTCTAGAGTTACTTGTGGGAAGCTTTTTGGATTCATCACCACTGCTGCGTCCTGCATCTGATGGGGAACGTTTAACATGTCCAGCTTTAGGAGATAGTCTACCCTTTTCTGATACCTTGGCGTCATCAGTTTTCCCTACAAAAATAGAAAAAGAATTCTAATATTTAATGACTTGGAAACATCAAGCAAATGATGAAACTCAAAGCAGCATGAAAAGCAAAAGCGTGTTAGCCACCAGAGTGTGGTTAAAAGTTATGATCTAGTCTGCACTGAACTTACATGCCACTCTGGTGAGTTATACATGCAGACTTGCCAGAGGAAGTATGTGGTGTGTTTTCCCTCGAGAATATGAAAAGCAGAACAGTCTTATGTAATAGTGACAGATAAGAAAAAAAATGTTTCCCTCTGTAGCTACCACAGATTGATCCTTTTTTAACATTAGAGAGAAGTAGTGTTAAGTGATTAGTAAAATTTTCCTAAAAGGCATTGTTCAAAGAAGTATCAAACTTAACTTTTTCATGTACAATTATGTATACAACCAATAAGAGGGGAAGTATTAATTTATATTACTAGATTATGCAAATTCAATCAATTCTCATTCACACATATGGAAGTGCTAAAATCACTACTACATTTATAAGAAAATCCAGAACTAAATAGTGTTTAGTATAAATTAACGTGCTGGTTTAGTATGGGAGAAAAAAAAAAAAGAAAAATCTCTTCAACCACACATACTATATGTTCTTAATGTTAACCATGACTTCAAAAGCTGAAATTATATTATTTATTCTTCATATGGCACTACTGTGCCCAAAAGTAGCTTGGCTTAAGACTAGAGTTGTCATGAAAACAACTTTCATGGTGTACTAGTCCTAAATATGCATTTCCAAATGTACAGAAATAGAAACATGGACATACAAGGTACTGTATAGGTTAAAACAATACCTAAAAATAAAGACAGGATTACCTGAAGTTCAGGTTCTGCCTCGGGAAAGTATTTAAACTGTTTTCATACTGAACACACTTTTGGGCTTGTTTATATCTTACACCTTTTCTCACCTGTTCCAGGTGTCTTTAATGTGCCTGAGGTGGTTGAAGGTTTAGTCCTTGGTGTGGTAATGCCAACCTGAGCCGACATGCCCCGTCGCCAGGAGCCCGTCTGTGAAATAACAGTGTTCTTCCTTCCAGAAGTGCTTTTATCAGATTCATCTGACACATCAGAAGGATTCCGCCTCCATTTAGGTCCTGGCTCCATTTTTATACCGCTATCAGATCCTCCATCTGATTTCTTGACTTCATCACCGGACCATAAGGAATTCCGCTCAACCTGGGAATGCTTTTCTGCATCAGTCTAGGACAGATAAGGAATTGCAATACAACCTTCAGAGCAAGCCTTTCATTTAAGAAGCTTCATAAATGAGAACCACCGAACTGCTTAATCAACTCAGTAGTCATCTCTAAGTACCAACAAACACAACATGCCTTCGACAAAAGTCAGAGCAAGAAATGAACACCAACAACATATCTTTTTAATACACTAGGGAAGAAAAAATACAAAACCCATAACAGCCATGCCCCTTAGAATAAAGAAATTAAACAAGCAAAAAACCAAAATCACCACAATGAAAAAAACCCACTTGATTTATAAAGGACATATTCAGCTTCATGACATTTATAATCCTCCATCTCAAATTTCTGACAAACCCTTTTACTGCAATGCCAAAAAAACGTTTCAAACCTGTGCAGCCAGCTTTCCTTTGTTCTTGCTGCTTTCCTATCTCTTGTCTGGCAATCTGATCTCCAGAGCATGAAGAGGCAGCTTTTTGAAGAGATTTTAAGGTGTGGAATGCTGTACATTTTAATCTAACATAGTAGAAGGACACCCAAGAACTGAAGAAAAATGAATCCCCAACAACTTTCTAACAACACTCAAGACTGACTTAAATACATAAATTACCTTAGTTTTTATTTATTTTCAATTCTCATAAACTGTTTTTTTTTCCCTATTCTTTGCTCAGACTGACTGTGCTACCAGTCTTTTATGGAGAATTTTGTAAAGCTTAACATCAAACATAGAATTTTCTCATTAGCAAGCCTTTGCCAAATTCTCAAAAATGCTTAAAATAAATCTATTACCCTATATATAAACTATATTCCCCATACATTAGCATTTTGTATTACTAATGATTACTCTTGCAGAATTCTACTTCCCCTATCAAATGCTGTTGATTAATTTGGGCAAATTTTATAACACCACAACCAACTATTTCGTGATCACGTACAAAAGACAAATATCCACACATTTGACCCTGATCTGGATAAAAAATTCATAGTTGAAGTGTTCTCCAGCCATCACAGTACCATGAAAGAGACTGACAATTCAACACTTGATCATGAAGCTCCCAAGTAAGAGTTGGTGAATTTATTAAGGTGTTGAGTACCATCTCTTCCCTGCAGCCTCACCAAAAGATGTATGTGCAGTAGCCAAATGGTAATATCACTTAAAAGTAAATTATTTTAAATACACCGAAGCATTATAAAGCCCACAACCTTTTACTCCCTTTGGATAATCAGAAAAGCACAGCACAAGGAAGGTGGATGATCATTTACCATGCTTTCAGCAAAATGCTACATCTTATTTTTAAGTTCCTGAAGTATGTTTCAAGTTTATGACTTTTTCTAACAGATCATACCATTAATATTAAAGAATCTAGGGAAGTTGTGGTTTAATTTCCTCTGGTTTTTACTGTAATGACTTTTTTTTTTTTTAAAGCTTGAAAAACTAGTCTAAGCAGTCGGTATGTGAAAGCTGACACCACACATCACAGTGGTCTGTCTTCAGTCACGTGAAATAGTTAGAGCCTATTTGTCTGCATAATGAGTCATTAGACTAACAAACATTCACTGAATTATGGATTTAGATATTATTTTCTTGTACTTTCCTTGTGCTATGCAAATGTTGTTTCCCTGTCTCTCCATTCAAAGAGAGCAACTCGGCATAGGCTTGAATGAAATACTGAGTTCTAATTTCCTTCTTTTTGTATGGCTGCAAGTTTGGGGGATGGTTACCTTTCCATTTATGACCATTGTGGGTGTGGAATAAAATCACAGTGTGACTGTTTCTATGTCCCATGTTTCTCTAAAATCTTCATTTCATGCAAACATCTCCTACGTTTACAGATCTTGGAAGAGAGCACAGGCAAGAAGTAACAAATAATTGACCAACAAAACCACCTCAGCATCATCCCTCATGTGCTCTCATTAATACCTTGCTTCAAGCACTTTGTCTGGAATTGTATATTTACACTCTTGGTGTTCAAGAGCAAGAAATACATCTACTTGCGAGTAAATGGCTTATTGTAGTTTTGGTTGCCTACGAAATATTCCTGTACCTTTTTTTTTTCCCTCCTCTCCACCTGTAAAAATAGTAAAATCTCATCAGAAAGAGCAGCATTACAAGAAGTCCTCTATCTTTGCTCTCTTCTATGTTTTTCCATAGCCTTTGAAATGCTGCACGTTTACCCTTGAAGCCCTCTAGCCAGAGAAGTTTCTGTTTAATGGTAAACACTGAAAACAGCACAGAAACATGACTAAGGAATCAAAACCAAAACACAGTGAAACCTGGTTTGGGGATTGCAGCTGAAACTCCATCTGCCTGAAAGGCCTGGAGTGGGTGAAAGTGGAAATATGGTTTGCTGGAGGTCATGGCAAGCCATCGTGAGCATGAGCTGGGAGCAAAACCTGCCATCTGACTGAGCTGGGAGCAGCGGTAACCCCTATGATTTCTCAACGTATTTCTACTGTTTTGTAAATTTATTTGTGAAGCTGTGAACAGACTAAACCCATCTTTGCTCCAACGAAACTAAGTTGCTTTGATTCAACAGCTTAAAGATGCTGCCGTTTCCTATTTAAAGGAATTGTTTCCTTTCCGTCTTCTGATCTTATTAGCATTGCATGAGCAAGTTTATTACTTGATCTCTTCTTCTCTTCTATCTTATTTCAGTTAAATAAGTTATTTTCAAATGCACACCAGGTCTTCATTTCTACTTAAAATATGTGTATGATGTGACTTTAAAGGCATAGTATATGCAGGGTTGTGTAAAAGGTAAGTTCTCTAAGTCTGTGCAATGTAAGGGAAAAATATCAGGGCCCCAAAAGTCGTACAGCTACATTAAGTGGTTTGGTACTTGGCATAACCAAAAGCAAGACATGGAAACATCGTAAGGCAAATTCTGGTTCCAATCAGTAGCTTGTTCAGAACCAACTTGTGAACATCTTCATAGCACTGTTACAAAAAGGGACTACAGCTATGAATCTCTATGAAGCTGGAAGTACTACCATATTTAAGTCCTGCTTCTTAGAGATGAAGAAACTACAGATTCTGGAGTATGGTGTACTCAGTAGCTCTGAAAATCTTACCAGAGACTTTTTTCCTACTGCTTCTTCTTTTCTAGTGATGTTTCTGCGTAAGTTACTGATTTTATCAGCAGACACTGACGTGTTAGGTCTCTTGCCCTTTGATGTTGCTGTATTATTTGTCTGGACTCCCAGCTGTACATGTATTGCCTTAAAACTCCCTCTTTACCTGAAATCCAACTTCTGTACCATCTCAAAAAGATGTGGCAGAATCACAGCAGCTTCAAAGTTAAGTGCCTACTATTTAGGAGAAAAGTCCACATCCCTCTGCAGATGTCTGCCAGTCCTTTGTGGCTCACCTCCCAGGGAAATGCAAACCTGGGTGCAGACCATCATACAGCACTCCAGGTGGGACAGAAAAGTCATATATGCAGCATTCACCGTGTCATGAGCTCTGAGGAGTAGTTTGAGCAGCAAAACATCAACCCTGCAAGCTACGCATGGTTTCATCACTCCAAGCTATTTTCATTCCCCTGGTTGACATGATTAGGATATACTGTTCAAATGAAAACTAAGTATTTTATGGACAATAATTTGCAGATAATAGTAGCACCTAGAATAAACAGGTAGCCATGAAAACAGAGGAGAGAAGCAGATCACAGACACACATCGAAAAACTGCAAACACAACTTATACATCTTGGCTCCCAGCTTCCTCTTCTAATGACTATGCTCTACTGTCTGTACAAGCTTCAGCTGCTTTTCTTTGGTGTATGTCTGCACACTCTTGGATGCTGTAATAGATGTGGAGGAGGAAGAGGAGTTTGTCAACACAGATTTTGATCTCTCAGAGGTGTTTCCAAGAATCTGATCCATCAAAAGATAGAAGTCAAAGGAGTTTCTATTTTTTTTTCCCTGGGTTAATGTTTAGTCACGTCTCCCTTTTTCTCCTTTTTTTTTTTTTTTTCAAACAGTATTACAATGTTGAGACAGTAACAATTGTCAAAAAATACTTCTTGTTGTCTATGTTACTCTCTCTGTTACATACTGAAAAACAAGCTTGATAGATTGTAACTCCTCTCAACTTGCACAGGACTTGTATTAGCAGTTTCGAGCACACATGCAATCGCTGATACACAACCAGAGGCTAACTGGAAATCTTTAATGTAGGCTCAAATACGAACTTCGTGGCAAGGGAACAAAGGCTAATATATGCTTGCACCACAGTCCTGCAGGCAGAATAACACTTAAGAGCAACCACAGGTCTACATTAAAACTGATATTAAAAACAGATTTAGGGTCCAGTCATGAAAAGGACTGGAGAAGAATAAAAGAGGAAAGGAACAGAGGAGAAGGTTATACCTACATCCCTCTCCTCTACCTGCTGCAACGCCAAGTCACTGCATCCAGGCTGCTCTGACACGCAACACCCGAGTCCCTCAAGCAGGTGGGTGTATAAAGAACAAAGCTGGACTGCTTAGTCCTGTACTTTTCCGAACAAAATTCTATACAACTGAGGAAAAGAGCAGTTTATATTACCGCAAATCTCTGCACTATGCAGCCTAACTGATGGATGAAGATCTGTTGGATACCTTCACTTGGTTTACCTTCCTTGGATGTGTGGTTCTGGCCACAAAATGTATGTGTATGCTGCCGATGGATGTAAAATTTATACTCTTATGAAATGCTGACAAAAATAAAAAGCCTGCAGTAACATGCAGCCCCAGAAGTTTAAAATAATCTATTTCATTTGCCTAGCATGCTTACATTTCCGATGAAAGTGTAAACAATCTTTAAACTTTCATGTTGACTTAATTAAATTCTATTCTTTAAGAAAAAACATAATACCTTTTCTAGAGCTAAAAAAAGACAAATATCCCATCTACTGATGCACGTTTTCTGTACAGCAGTGCTGCCAGGAAGGGAGAAGCCATTTGTTGCCACACCACCACAGCAGAGATGCCATGGATTCCACACACAGAGGAAATATTCATAAATGACACATATGATAAGGTGGTTAATATTACTTGACATTGCCTTTTCAGTGATACCGTCTGTAGTGAAGGCTGCCTGTGTGTTCAAGTCCATCCAACTTAAAACAATTATACCTACTGCACAGATAAAACAGTAAGTATCAATGTTATTTGTCTAAACCAGAAACCTTACCTGTGCATCTAAGTTTTTGCGGGAGGAGGCAGGTGTGTTGGCATAGGAGCTGATAGAGGAGCTAGTGTTAATGTCATCCGTACTGAGATTATCTATGGTGTCACTGATCCCACTGCTGACAGAGCTGCTGTCATCCCAGCTGGAGAAAAAGCACAGCAAAGGTAGAAAACAAGGGTCAAAAGACAAAACATCATTCAAAAGGAAAAGTATTATCTCTACAAGGCTTATTCTACTTGCTGTTGCCAAATGAAAACAATCTGCTCATTTGCCTAACCTCCCTTCTTTGCACTTCAAGTTTAAATTCATACAGCTCATTGACCATACAGTTGCCACAAAGCCTGATATATACTATCATTAAGCCAATAGCACCAATTATGCAACTCTTCCTGACTCATCTGAAAGTTTGTATGAATATACAAAGTGACCCTCAAAACTTATGCCTGCAGTCCCAGAGCAGGGGAAAGCGGAGGTAACAAAGCATCTCCAGGGAGGCAGAGCTCTGACTTGCTAAGCCATAATGAAGAGATGGAACTTAAATGCAAGGAAAAAAATTAATCCTGAAGCAATCTTTTGTACCTGGTTGTTACAAAGACCTGTGTGACAACCTGGATCTACTGTCGACAGCACCACTGGTCTCAGAAGTTTTTAGTAAGTGAAAGTTTGGTTGTTCAGATGGTACATATCCTTCCTGAGCTGTACCACACATCCTTTTCAAGGAGATCTATTGGCAACTTACTATTCAGGACTACCTTCTTCCAGCATGTGATAGTTTCACAACACTTTCTAGTAGATGAGAAACACTTAACTAGAAATTTAAGACACAGAAAGCACCAGCAAAAAAATGTCCGTACCTGCAGCGATTTGAGTGACAGAAGAGACAGAATCATAATGATCTGAAAGACAAGCTAGATGCTCCACTCCTAAAATGCCTGTAAAAATAAGCTGCTTAAGGAAGAGATTTATAAATTGGCTTATGACTGCTCCATACCCAAGAACAATAAAGCTGGGATTGAAACACTGTCCTGTGAAGACATTTCAGTCCACTGATGGATAACTACTGCTGGAAATACATAAATACATATTTCAGAGATGATCCGTGAAAGCTAGAGGTAAGAGCTCATCTCCTGGCAGTTCTCTAGCTATTCATCACCACAGCCTCAGATTTTGGGAGCTCCAGCCTCCCTTACTGCATTTCTGTTTGTTTTACAAACTTTTAACAAAGATTGCAGTGAGTTTTCTGACCATAGAGTGAAAGCCATTCATGAACTGATATACTAGACATTTAATATATGCATTTAAAATTGAACTGCATGCTGTGTAATTGAACTATGTAAAGGCAGACAATCTATGTCTGGTTTCTTGAATTTTATTCATAGCTTCACCACTGATTTACTATATAGCCTTACCATATAATCTTTGGCAACTTTGAAATGAAAAACATTTCACTTTTCTCATTTAGTGCTACAAAACAGCTACCCGTATGGGTTTTAATGATGCTTTAATAATTTTTAATTGCTTTTTGCTTACTTGGGAGTATTTTGTTCACCGACATCTACATAAGGCCTTTCAGGGAATTGAGTACAGCTTAACCAGCAGCACAATTTGCTGAACCGCATGAACAGCAGTGGCCACAGGGACATGCTCCTCTGTGTGCCTGCAGAAAGGGTTATTGCTCCCAGCTGCTCTTCGCTACCGCTTTGTTCCCTGTTACCATCCTCATCAATCTGCCAGCAGTCATTTGTGCCAGTTCTCCCCGTATCACTGCAGACAAGGCCAGCTGGGAAGCTCAGATCAACAGTTTCAGCAAGCCGGATTGATTTTGCCTTCAGGAAATTTGGGAGAACTCAGCCAGGCTGCTCTGCTGGCAGAGGACAGGGATGGACAGGGATGGGCAGGGACAGACACCAAGACGAAGCGCTGACCCCTGCTGCAGGCTCCCTTTCATGGAGCCTTGAGGTGATCCTTCATCTGGTGTCCTCCAACTTGTAAAAACACACTCCTGCCAGTTCTGCTTGACTTCAATGACTGTCCCAGCTACAGGCAAGGCCAGGGCTTGCAGGAAGATTTTCCAAACGCTATTTGATAAATCCACAGACACTCCAGTGCTCCTGATAAGAAAGAAACACTGTAGTCTACAGTGTTGATAATGCTACAATTTAAAGAAAAGACATACATTTTATTTTTTTTTTCTAGATTTGCCTTCACCTGGATATTTTTAAAGAGGAATCCACTGCCATGCAAAACAGAAGTACATGTTAAAATAAAACTCCATGCACAATGTGAGACCCACTGAATCTGACAAAGCCAGCCAGCCAGATTCGACACAACAGTTTTATTTGCTATTTTCCAAAATCTTCCTCAACATAACTGAATGAAAGATGTGATGACCATACACAGAAATCCATGAAATATAAAGGTGGGGGAAAAAAAAATATAAATAATATTTCCCGCCCCCCAGTGCCTAGTATGGAAAAATTGAAACCTTGGAAAAGAACTGAAAGACTTTTTTGAAGCACCTTTTTTTAAAAAAGAGTAGGCAATTAAATATTATAACACAAAATATTGAAAGCTACATTACTTCTAATTTTCAGTTTTTAAAAACAGGCCCCATAACTGATATTTGCTTGTATTTAAAAACCTATAACATAAAGCAATTACAATTCCTAGATTTTATAAGTCTGTAGGTAAAGTTACTAAATAGTTATTAAAATAACTGCGTAAAAGAATATGCAACTCATTTTCCAAAGTTTTGTGTAGCAACTTACATCATCTTCTCTATTTCTGAACCTATAATAAAATCCTAGTAATAGTAATATCAGTAATGCCTATGTTTTTCATGTTTAACAGCTTAATTTTTTTCTTAGCAAGACATGGCAATGCCCCCCTGCCCCAATTACAGTAACGTTCTTTTGTGTGACTCATAGCTCCATCTTCCATGTACAGAAACATTACATTTCCAGCCATTCACCATTCTTAAACTATCACAGGCCCAGTTCATCAGTATCTAAAGAATGTGTCTAATGTTAATCATCAGTAGTTTGACTGGCATCAACCAGTCTTGTTGACTTCAGCTGGGCAATCTAAGGCATTATGGAAATATCTGAGTGCCCTTCTGAATTGGCACATGTGCCTGAGGACAAAGGTAGAAACGTGCACCTGAATACATTGATGGTTGTGGCTTCCCCTTACGTATATCCTGAGCTTTAAGTCTTTTATGTTCTGATGGAAACTATGAACAGCTCAAACTTGGTATTTTCAAGTTTACTAATCTGTTACTAAATTAAAATAGATTAGCTACTCGAGGTCCAAAGATCGATGTCTGGCTTTTTGGCTGCCAGAAGCCAAGCAACAGAACTCATATAGGCATGCTGCTAGCACCGAGTGATGACGCTGACGTACAGAGGCTGACAAAGGAAGATGCTGTGTCAGCTAAAGCCAGACATCTCAGGTTTAGCTTTATTTTAAAGAACCACTTCAGCAGAGGATGTAACGGGCCAAACTCTAGCCAGAAGAGCAATGGGACATAAGAGAACAAGAAAACACAACTTCTTAAGAAAATTAAAATAATTTTGATAACCTACATAGATCATTGATGCTGTCCTTTGGAGTAATGCTAGAGAGTGTTTTAATTTGAGATGGTGTTCAGAATTCACTGAACTCTGTAAATTAGATGCCAATGCAAGCAACTTTATGAGAACACAACATGTACTGCTAAAAAGTAATGCAGTTAAAGCACAAATACTGCTTCACCTGCTGTCAATGATCCATTACATTAAAAGCCTCCCCCCCATCACACCGTATTTGGTGTAAGATACAGCATAGGACATGCTGCTCCATGTCCATATCTGCACGTGGGTGAAGACTGCAGCTCCTTGAGAGGACAGCATCTGTTAACAAACTGAGGTATCTCTATTTCACATTGTTCTTGAAACAACCCCAATCCCTCCACATAAACTAGTTCACTTTTACCTTGATCCAGTGCCTTGATGGTTAAAGTCAAAAGCAAGAGAACAGAATGGGGAAGCTAACAGCCCTCCTAATTATGGTGTTCTTGGCTCCCAGGGCCACGATAACATCTTTGTAATTTAGCTGGTGCAATTAATTATTTCTGATGTCAGCAAAAGTCTACTCAACCATAACCTGAAGCTGAAATGTTTGAGTTTTCCTTTCTCTATTTGATCAATCACCTGAAACTTTACCTTGCTTACTGAAGATTACAAAAAAAAAAAAAAAAATCTTAAAAGTGTATTATATATGAAAATTATACAACCACCCACTTAAAAACTATCACCACCATCACTTAAAAACTCCCACAAAACTGCCTCCTGTTCTCTATGAAATCAAGCACCCTAAGCACTCTCCTCTTCCCTCCCCATCTCAGCCTGCTCACCCTAATGCAACTAAGAACATTGCTACTATAGATTGCCCACATACAGTACCAAGTCAACTACTCAATGTTGTTTTTTGAAACAGGTTTCCAAAGTGGTTAGGCTCAGACTTGTATTTTTCCACAGTCTATCAGCACTTTTCCATCTTGCATAATCATCATCCATGGAATTGGCTCTTCTTTGGCAACTTGGACAGCACAGCACAGAAAACCATCCTGCAATTCTCAGGACAGCCCCCCTCATTGCAGAAATCTTCCGCCTTTCCAAGTCCAAAGCAAAGCAGTCACTAAATCAATATTAAATAAAGTTATTGTTAAAGGCTGAAAATGCACCCTTCTCTATGGATGGGTGTGGATTTTAAGTTAACTGGATCTTCAGTCAAAACCAAAATTACAATGAGCTGCTGAAAAATGCATTTGTCCAAGACAGGACCTTGGGGTTCTACAATATTTCAAGTGGAAACATGGTAATTACCCTCTCCTACCTAAAAATTTTACTATTTATGTGTTGTTAGGAGAACAAAAAAACCCAAACAAACCAAAAAAGGTCAAGGCATAAAATGATTGAAACTTCACAGCATCTTCAAAAAATTAAAAAGGAAAAATAAAAAAGCCAGAAAAATGTAAAGGTGCTATAAAATGAGACACGAAATACTGCAAATTCCACTGTTTTCTTCTGGGATTTCCTACAATACTGACATCACTGTGTCAGAAATCCAAAAACCATATACAGACCCCTTGCATGGTTTTCCTTTCAAAATAGTATGAAAGGTGACAACCCTTTGCAAGAGAATGGATGGAAATCTACTTCAAGAACAGTGTATTTAATTAATGTATTTTACTCCGTCATTAATCACCGACCCTCTCCATGTCTTCAGTTACTCTCTTCTTATTACATTTCATTACAGGTATTTTAAAATAAACCACTTTGTTTCTAACCGAAGGTGGAACCCAGGGACAGCATTGTCACATTGAAAGACTTTGTAAAGCCAGACCATGAACAGTCAAAAGTAAACCAGGCAAAATGAATATCGACCATTTCCAGCTGTTCTTTCTGGAGCAGAATCTAATCCTTTTAATGACATTTTTTTGGTGCAGAGTTAAACGTCTGTAAGTGTGCTGTAAGCTATTCAGATTCACTGGTTATTCGGTTTACCGCCAACAAGCTGAAATACAACTCTGTCAAGCTCTGTTTAGAATTCATCTAATTCAGGATTTACATTTAAAATAGCTATTTGTAAAAGTGAATAACTCACAGAAGTATCAATTAGTGTTGAAAAAGGTTGGGTAACAAAGATTTGTAGAAGGTAAAAAACTTCACATGCTCTTTTAATTTATTATATATATATATATATATATATATATATATATATATATATATGTATATGTATCAGTGCTAATAACCTTATAAAAATAACACTGGGTTTTATTTTGTCCCTTAAAATCTGCCCAGGAATTTGACCAAGCCATTGTCAAACTTGAAGTGAACACAGCTGAGCACACACGCACAGGAGCTGCTAAACCCAGTTAATCTTAGGGAGTTTACCATTTGCAACACTAAAGCTTCATGAAAGCAACCTGACTTTCTACTGAAAGTCACCATCTCCTGCTCTAAAGCAGAAATTCAAATGACACCTTCTTCACCTGCACACATTTTGCTCAGAGACCCTTCAAAGTCCTTCACTAAGGTCACTAAATGCAGCAGCCAGCACAACTGTGTTCAGTTGCAAAATGCTTGACTGGTGGAACTTGTTTTTTAGGCGGTTGTTCACAACAATGGATCCTCCAGCATTGCAGAGCCTCGGGGGAAGGTGGGAAGCCAGAGCAAGGCACTGCCTTTGACCCAAGTGCTGGAGGAACACAAACTCCCACCAAGGTCTGAAATATTTAGCGCAAAATGCTCCAACCAGCTGCCAACCCCCTTTTTCCTGGACTCACGACCTATAAACCGTGGTTCTGGTGTTCCCCAAACTGTTTTACTTTTTACTGTTCTGTCAGAAGACATTACTGCATTTATAAAGCAGTTTACAGACCAGCCCTACACTGGGTGCACAGAGCACCCCTGCGGGCAGTGGCACCCTCACCTCCCTGCTTTGAAGGCCATGGACTTGATACTCATCTCTGATCATTTCTGTGTGACTCCACTGACCCCAACTGATTTGCACCAGTGAAAGCTGGAAAGAAAACCAGTGTCTTCATACTGCAGTAAAGTCAGCATTAAATCCTAGTCGTTATTACATTAAAAAATATGCTTTGTTTGTTATGCCTTTGTTTCCAAGACAGTAAGTGCTGAGAAAGTCTTCTAATGAAAGTTTACATACAAAGCCTTTGGTGCTCTCCAGAAAATAAATCCCTGTAAATTGTACAGCCTACATATGACAGCTATGGACTGAACAAATCCACAGAGGTCAAGCCAAAGCCGGTGGGGATGCTGTGATGGATGCTGGGGATGTTGTGATGGACGGTCCCAGCTCCCTGAACTCCAATGGAGTGAGGGAATGGGGAGGAGTTCCCTGGCAAAGATCCAGGTGTGGATCACCACCGTAATATGCCTTCTCCTCCCTCTTGGCCAGGCCCCAGCCCAAACACCTCCCTCCTCCAGGCAGGCAGAGTAGGTGCCCTGCCCAGGGGATGGAGTGTTCTGATAGCCAAGCATCAGATTGTGCAGGTTTTTTTCCCCTGCTTTACTTACCAGTTTACACTTTCTTTTCCCCCCAAAGTAGACACCTTCGAGATCACATCACCTCCTTGTACAAAGGCACTATTTAAATTATGACTTAAAGAAGGGGCAGCACTTACTGGAAACACTGACATGATTTCTGACACCCATCTCCTACCTGCACGCTCCTCCAGCACTGGACTGAGCTGGTGAGAGCTCAGCATCTGACCAGCAGTTACTGGTACCTGACAGCCTGCTTCACCAAAGGCTCCAAATCACAATAAAAAATGGGCTTAAGTACCAAGAAAAGAAAGACTAGATTAGCTAAATTCTTACAGGACTGATGTAACTAAATCGTGGAAGGAAAGGAATGATGGGTAGTATGGAAACAAAATTATGCAAGATGCATTTAAATTCCCTGCTGCTGAGTGTGCTTTTCAAAGTCTTCTGGGGCTGGACCCACCTGCCCCTGTGGTCACTTGGCCCCTGGCCAGGGCCACTTGCTCTGTCACTCCCCCAGCACAAATGGCCACTGGGACCACTGGGCAGCCTCACCCAGGGAAGGAAAGGTGGCTACTAAACACAGCCACAGACCCCAAACCTACAGCAGCTGGCAGGTCGAATATGGCTCCTTTGGTTCCCAACTTTGTTTTATTCCCTCCTGACACTGGAACTTCAGTAGTGACACCAATGTGAATCTTTCACCGTCTGCAGGCTGTTATCCCAAGCAAGAAACATGCAGGCACAAAATGAAGAAGTTATATAGATATAGATATATATACACATGAAGACTTGAAGCAATTCTGTTGAAATTTTTCCTTATTCAAAAAACACTGTAAAGCTGCTACATAATCTGATCAAGGCAAAAACCCGTGCACAGCAAAACACGGATTTCACACATGAGAACTGATCCTCTCACACATAGCTGTATCAGCTGCACCTAAGCACAAGGAGGACACTCTTGTCCCATCCAAAAAAAGGAGAAAACCACAAACTTTGTCTTTCTGAATGCATTGCAGCCTGCTGATGCATGTCTTAAAATAAAGCAGAGCTTGGCAATAAAAGGTGTTAATTTGATCACAAGGCACAGCACTGTCCCTCAGGAAGCCAAATCACTGAAAACCAACCGTCGTTATCATGCCAGTGATTTATAGAACAGCCAGACACATAATCAAGTGAAACACTTTATTCTTTGTAATATGGAGATGTGTGGAAGATGTCTGCTACTCCCACTTCTGAAAGCAGTCTTTTTCCTAGCAGAACTGAAACACCCTAAGTAGTACCAATAACTCCCGGTTTATGTCAGCCTTTAAAATTAGGCTTATTTGAAAGAAACTGTAAAAAGGAAAAAGATCTTCTAACCTTACTCAGACAAATCAGGAAGCCAACTGAAATTTGCACAGGAGTGAGAATAAGAACTGCATATTATGTCCTAAAAAGCAAGTGCACTCTGGGCTGTGATCTGGCCTGAAACTGCCTCACACATGCCTTTGTTTCCCCGAGAGTGAGCTCATTCCCATAGAGGTTCTTCCTTTGCACAGAAAGCAAATTCACAGAGCTAAAACGTAACAAAGACCCACAGTTTTCTGAGGCTAAAAGCCTGTAACTCTAGTGGAAAGATAGCTGGTTAGATTGCAACCTACGAGACGCTAATTATTATTGATAAACCTCACAGAATCCTGAAGTTAAGCTAGAAAAAGATAAATACAGGAATAGCTGTCAGTTCTCAGATGGGAATTTCCTATTAGGTTATTCAAATATTTGTGATCTACTAAATATACTGATTTCATGTAGCATCAAGCGATTCAAATTAAATATAGTGCTGGGAGAAAACTTCTCAGATTCACTCCATCATCTAATGTGTTTCCATTGCTACCAGCATTTACAAAGTTAAACCTACTTACACAAAGGTGTAACAAAACACACTGCCATGCTTTCAAAAGCGCAGAAAATCTCTTACCTTGCAATATTCCCTGGCCAAAGCACTTCTCCACCTTGTTGCCCATGAAGAATTCCAGCAAAGGGGCTTAGATTTATTTTGCAGGTTGATACCTTCATTAGGCTACCATCCAACACCCCCCTAAATAAAACAGCTTGTAACTTGACTATCTAGGAAGAGACTTGAAAAAAAGTTGGAGCGAGGTTGTTTTCCAACAAAGCTCTCAACATTCAGCTGCTCTGAAAGACACTGGAAAGTAAAGCCTAGCTAGAAGGTGATCATCAGAAACTTCCCCTAGAAAGAAATCTGATCCCTCAACAAAATTAACCTCTGAAGTGCTGAAAAAGTGAGAGGTCAAGACTTTCTGCTGGGACTAGGTCATCTGTGAAAAGCTGTAACCTGATGGCAGTACAGCAGGCAGACTGGGTGCCTCCAGATCACATACCGTATCGTATGAAGTAAAAGCTCACGTCAGCAACCCTGTACTTGAAGGTACTAAATGACAGTATTTGATCTCAGCTAAGAGCCTACAATCTCTAAAAGTGTATCTCTTACTCTGCTTTTATAGATGGATTCAGCAATGTGACTGCTGAAGCAACTACAGTTTTATAAAAATGTAGCAGGAGGCAAACCCCAAATATTTTAACATAAAATACCGGTAAAATACAAAATTATTTTTCTTTGGGGTAGAAAAACATTTTCCATACAAACGGTACTGAAAATACCAATTTATCCACTGGTATCCCAAATAATATGAAACTGGGACAAGATACGTAAGATTTCTCCGAGTAAAAATTAAACACATTAATCCTTATTTATAGTTGTAAAGGGGCTTATTACTTCCCTTTATTGCGAGTAGAATAGAGATAAATATTTATACCTATTTGGTCAATAAAAATTTACAGGGGTTAGCATTCAGAACTCTTATTTTAGCCTTATATAAATACTTTCTGACAGGATTCTTTCTAGATCTCTGCATTCTGCCGTACACATGGGATTTTTTTTATTCTATCATGGGAAATTACACAAACTCTATTTACAATGAGTAGTAGTGCTCAGAGGCACTATTTACCTTTATGCTAGATGCTGGACAAACGTAACCTGTAAACATTTGAAAACCTGAAAGACAGTGAGAACTAAAATCTGATCATTTACAGCCCATGTAGACTCAGCACTCATGGAGTCTTCTGTGTGCCAATGGGCACAGAGAAGGAAATGATACATGTACCCCCCAAAAAAGAAATACTAGAAATACAAGAGAAATGGTAATAATAACATAGGTGGTAGAAAACACAGTGGTGTTGTATAGCCATGGCTAGTCGGGCATGGAAGGCAGCACTGGAGCTTGGAGTAAAAGACTATTGCAAGAGGTCAGGGAGCCCATGGGTAGAAGAACTAAGAGATTGGTTCAAGGTCACTATGAGCAGAACAGCATCAGTGGGAGAAACCCTACAAGTAGATGTGTGAAGGATCTGGGGACAATGAGTTGGAATAGGGAAACTGAGGTTAAGGGTGAGGTCTAGGAAGTTGGTCTGAGGCTGAAAAGAGACATCTATTAGATGTAATGCCACAGTGAACCTGACAAACGGCTGGAAGTCAGGGAATTGAACTGCAAAAGGGAGAAAACAGATTAGGAAAAAAAGTCTGAGCTCATGAAATTAAGAGTATATTACAGTAGTATGAACAAGATAAGGCATTATCTTCAAGATATAACCTAGTGTCATGATCATATTTTGTTATTTAAATGGGACATACACAAAACACTGACTCTTGCTGTAGTTTATATAGTTACCAGCATTGACCAACACACTGACTTCCAGCCAAGTGGAAGTATGTAAAATCCATTCCCATTATTACAGACAGATTTGTTCGCTAAGAAAGAAACTACATATATAATCCAAGCAGGGTAGATTTCTGTTGTCCAGGTTACCGATGAGGGAACCCATAATGAAAAGGAGACGGATGGCCTTTCAGATGGAGGAGTTGGAGAAGACAATACTGCACTGTCCTCTTAGCCTCACCTCAAGAAAACGATCAATTATTTGGCCCAAAACCAAAGAGAAGAGGAGGGAGTAGTCAAAATTCAACTTTACTCATGTATTTATTAACTCTGTTCAGCTTGGGTACCCAATCTTAAATAAAACACATCTTCTAGCAGAATACTGTATTTTTGGTTGAAAGAGTTAAAACACAAGTATTCAAAGGTTATAAAATAAAGACTTTGTGGAGATATTCTGCTGCCAAAACCTTCAAATAAATGAGTCGCAGTCTGAGCTTGCCTTTCTACACTGGAGTCTATATTTTAGTGGCCACAGTGTTACTATAGCAACACAGAGGACTGGTAATTTAGAGGCTGGTGGATGTGACAACTTGCAATTTAGAACAACACTAATAATAAAAGCGGCTTGGGAAAAGCATCATTTAACACAAATGTTTGTTTTAAAATGAAAAAAGGCTGTTCATTTACATTTCCCCCACCCCCAGCTGGACAATTATCTATATTAAGTTAGTCTGGTGTTGAGTAAAAGATAGAAACATGACTCTTCTGCTTTTTGGTATGTCTGCACCCTAGAGTGCAGTCAACCCACCCCCTTCACGATGTGTGTGTGTATAAACGCAAAGCTGGAGATATCATTATCTCTGTTGAATACTAGACAAGAATCACACAGCTTTTTTTAAAAAAAGTTTGTATTATCCATAATGAAATTGAAGGTGAAGATATGCACAGACTATTATTGACTCTCTCTTGTCTCTGCTGAGTTTAACTGGTATTCTTTCTTAACAAATTCGGTAAACTGCTCCTCATTCATTCCTTTAATCACAGAACAGTTACTAGAGATAACTCTCAGATATTACAGATATTTAAAAGAATCACAAGTGGAATAGCAAAGCTTCTTCTAATCTCTAACATCCTTCCCGTCTTCATCAGAATAGCTCCCACACACATGATGTTCCTTAATTACCTGCTCACAGAGTTGTATAGGAAATCAGCAACTGATCCGTAGCTAATGGTAAGTAAGAACAGCCAGAAATATTCTAATTCCAAAAATAATCAAATATGAAATGGTAACCTAGGGAAAAAAAAGGAATCTGAACATCCCATCTGTTGAATCACCAGCTCCAAATAAAACCAAAATCACAAGATTAAGGTACAGCGTTAGTCTCTATACATCCATCTACAGCCCCATTGTCCTTCACTTTCCTGGCAGCCCTTACACCACAAAGGAGGAGGGATTTTGCAACATAATACCCATAACACTAAATACAGAGGGATATTTCCAGATGAATTTTACATGTAGTAATAATCATAGTTTTACGGGTCAGGAAGTTCAGAAGATTAGTGTGTTATGGCTGCAGTTTATAAAAGCGTTTGTGTTAGAAGTTTTGCATAGCAATCGGGTGAGATAAGCTGCAAACAGCTTTACATTAAGTTCTTTTATGGTAGTTAAAGTTGGGGAGAAGTAAGGAGACCCCAGGTATTAATTTACCTAAAGAACAGCTGCTTAGAAAAGACTGCAAAGTGTCCTAATACTTGGTGCAATAAAATCATTGCACCTCCAATTGCTTGTTCTTTCTCCCCACACTTGTGTGCTATTCCCATTAACCTTAGCAAGAATTGTGTTCATGGTCTGAACCGAGCTAAAACTGTATGCAACAAAAAAAGACTTATCAAAGAAATGTGTGGTTTTATTCTGACTTGAAAAGGCCCAAAACCATAATTACAGGTTTGCATTCTAGGTTAAAGCAGCACAAATCTTGCTGTATTTCAAACTCTCCCTTAGAGAACACGAAAATGCTTGGAAATTGGGGTTTTACTGCAGTATGTTAATTTCCCTTATATTTTTTTCTCATTACCTGAGATATATCAGTAAGGAGCTTATAAAATGTCTGCTTTTGCCGACATCAGTGATTATAACAGTAATGCAGACAGCATAGACTGTAAAGACATTGTGATTCACAGTCTTTGTACGTTGTTTTATGCGTGGTATGAAGCATCTGCCACATTTCACCCTGGAAGCGACTTCATTACAACTGGGTAAACTGATGTCTTAAAATAATCTCAACAGTAATTTTTTAAGACTTCTTTTTCCCTTCTTTCCTCCTAAAGGACACTAAGATTATTTAAATGAGGAAAAAATATATTTGTAAAGCCAAAACATATTCTGAACAGACCCAAACATGCTTCTGAACACACTTCTATCCTTTTCACTTGAGCACGTTAAACAAAAATATACATTTTTAAAGTACTTTTACAGAGTAAATATATATATATATATATGAGAAAATAAAAGCAGGAACACAGCAATCTGCTGAACCATTACAACTATTATGGATCACACTATTGGGCTAAAATTCTATGTATCAACCCAAACAAACAATGATTTGTGTTAAACTAAAAAAAAAACCAAATCAAACAACAAAACTAATTCTTATAGTCATATGTAATTGTCAATCCTGGGAAGAAATTTCTAGTTAAATCCAGAGGAACACTGGAAGCACCATAAACCCACAGCAGGAAAAATGGTAGCAAATAGACCCTAGCTGCTACAAGACTGTGAAGTTGTGGCTTTTCATTGTGGTTCCAAAGGAGCTTGGGGGACAGGAGAAGCGGGTCTGAAAAAATGAAGACCCATTTTTTAATTCCCCTCATTTTGCTGAATGTAAGAGGTGCTAAGTTTGCAGAGTGATGTGGGATATATGCTACAAAATACTCTTCTTCGCATTCTTAAACCGCAGTGTTAAGAGTCCTCTCCTGCCTTAGAGACTTCCCTGAGAGCAGGTGGTGCTCTCTGGATTTATTTTTAGAAGTGAACACATGAAGTGTAGAATACTTTAGGATTTTGTTAAAATTACTGATATAGGTAGTATCATACAGAAGAACGTAAACAGGAGTCATCAGTGTGTGCTACTGCATAAGTGCGCATGCAATGCACAGGAACTGACCAGCTGCGTGCGGATCTAGGGAAAGATGGTGAGATTTTTCTGGTTCCAAGGCAAGTCCCTTGCCACCTAACAGCAAAACTTCACTTGACTTGAAGAGTAAGGATTTTGGCCCTGAAAAGACTGTGCGTACACAGAAAAGCCAAACATAGGATACGATTGATGATTTGGAATAAGATTAATGATTACTGCATTGATAACGCATCAGGAAAATATCATGAGACAGACCTGGCACCTAAATCCTAGGAATTTATTTTCACTGACCAACTGTTAAAGAAAACCACAGCTTCCTCCAACAAGGTGACATGCATGCTTGATAGAGAAGAAATGATCATTTATGTAACACATGCTAAAAAATGGGTTTAGAACATTTTATATTTACTTCAAAGATTTTTTGACAAATGCCAATAGCCTACATGGAGCACTTGCGTTGACGCAAGCGTGAGGCATACTTTTCACTATACCCACTTCAAATGAATAAGCACATCTGAGTGAATAAACACAAACAGCTACTTTCTAGTGGCAGCGGTGAAAGAAAAAGGCAGGCAACTGGAGAAAATCCAATAAAAACGGAGGATGTTGAGCAGCAGTGCAGCTTGCACGCTATTATCCGAGAGGAATTCCAAATGAACGCTGAATCCAGGGGTTATACTCGGATAAGCCAAACATTTTTTCTAAATTTGAACACATTACTAAGTCTCAAACTTCTTCAGTGAGAAATGTTTCAATGTATTTACTACATAGACATTTATATGCTTTTGTGTCTATGTTTTCTATGCTTTTTCCAGATATCGCAAATAATCAAATAAAATAAAAATATATGACAGCTCATTAGTAAGAACAGCCCATACAAAATGGAAAAAAATCTGATCTAACACAGTTAATGTAGTGAAACACAAGTATGCAATATCATTCCCACTGTTTTAAATGTAGTTTTCTTTGTGTCCTTCTCCAAAGCATAAAAATCAGTCCTCTTTCCAAAGAGCCTAACACTGCCAATCACAGATTTTAACACACATGCCAATGAGCAAGGAGAAAAAATTGATTCTTCCAATCTAAACTGCTGAATAGAATAACAGTTTACTTGTGCATTGTTGTAAGACTTTCTTGTCTTCTGCAACCATTAAGATTTTCAGCTTGATCCCTAACTTATGAAGTTATAAAAATAGCACAGCTGGCACAGCTGCTTTCATCTCAGACTCTGAAAAAATGCCTTGGGATGAATATATGACAGATGTCTGTATACGATTTACAGTTTGTTTTCTGAGCTTTCTAACATGTCTTTGTCAATAAGCATTATAGTAGAGAACAGAAACAGATATGAAAGAAGCTATACAAATCCATAATCTGGGACCAAAGTTCTTTATGGCTAACAAGGTAGAGAACAGCTCAGAAAGAGATAAAATTTGAATTACAGGTTCTGTTTCATCCAGCAGGACCAGAGGATTATGTCAGAGGATGCATTCAGGCCCACGAAGGGTATGCCAAGTGTAATATCTACAGAACTACACTTAGTTACTCCTGGTTGAATAAGCAGCTCTCCAAGTAGTTGTAGTATGGTTTTGAAAAGTCCTATAAAACTTTATTTACCCTCCACTCCCACACACCCCCAATAAAATACTAAAATCATTACTGTTTAATCAATAGCAGTCATTAACCATCTCATTGCAGTCATTAACCATCTCATGGCACCCACTGTAAAAGCACTGCTGTCAACTATATGTATCTTAGTCAAATCTGGTTCAGTTATGATCAATAGAGCTTGCCCATCTTAATTGCTTTGGCCTCCCCCTAATTAGATATATCTCTGCATTTGCAGTTGTTTATTGTTGTGGCTGTTAAAAAGCTCATACATCCCACTAGAAAAGTAAACTCATTTATCCTAATTAAAATAGAACTACGAAATCAAGCTAGCATCATTATAGCTTGATCTTTAGTGTTTGCAAATCCTCTGTATTACTGAGTCTATAAACATTCAAACCACATAAATGCTTCAACGGAGTAATGAGCAAAGAACAAAGACGCAAACCCTCAACTTCAACGAAATTTAATTTTCCTTTATTTCGAGAGTCCATCTGCATTTTTCTAATAAAACAAAGGGATCTACTTCACCCGTACAACACAAGGATGTTCCAAAGACTGTATCTGAGCCAAAAGACTCCTCCTCAGATTACCTTGCAAAATCTTTCCACTCCTTTGAACATGCTTTTCCATGTGAATTGCTTTTTTCTTATTCTTACTGGTACTTTCGGTCAAATAGACTAACTTGTCATTTCCAAATTTGCAGTAGACTATTAATGCAATATAGAATTTCAGACATTTCTCTTCCCTGCCACTGTTACACATGCCTTGTTAAGAAAACCACTAAGTTTTCTTTAAATGTGTAATCTTTCTAAAAGAAAAGGTAACTGAATCAAACCACGTACCTACAAGACAGCAGTGCTGACTAGTGCATTCTTTTAAACAAAAGTCTTTCCTAGCTCTACCTTTTATGGCTTTGTGAATAAAGCCGGCAACTCTTCTGGACTCATTCGGAGACAGAAATTCTTAATTAAGCAGTAAAAAACCCCCAAGCTTGTCAGATAAAACACCGAATTTAAACTAATATTTGAAAATTACAGCTGATGAGAAGTATGCCATCCATGAAACTCTTTATGTCATAAACACCTGTAGTAATCACAACTTGTCCACATGAATTTCTGACCTTCACTAAGCCCTAATAAAATTGTAGTTGATCTGCGGATCACCTGAGAAATGTAACGGTCCTCCAGATTAGAGTATTGCAGCACGCATTTCAGGGACCTAAAATATCAGCTTTATGGAAGCTTGACTGGAGGACATTTCAGCCGGTAGACTTGCTTTTATCAAAAGTTCAACATTTTAGCCAGTAAACTGAAAACTTACATTCCATTGCTCCACAATTACTCACAGAGAAAACACTTTTCTCCTTGCAAACACAGAAAGCCTCTACGGGTGAAACATGCTGCTTTCATTCCACCAGGAGGACAAGATGACAATTGACACGTTGTTTAGACTCTGCAGTGTACCCACTGGCTTTGCCATGGTTGCCTGTGCTTCTGAACAACCATGACTTTGCTACAGGTCAGTGCTACCTAAATCTCCCTGTCCTTCCACAGGTGCTCAGCAGAAGCTATCTCACAATAACAGTAGTGACCAGGAGCCTATTGGTGAGGGACATAAGGTTTCCTCCTCACAGCAAGCTACTCGGAGCAGAGATTACAACTAGTATGTGACTAGGCAAATTCAGTTCACAGTTTCCATAGTAGGGGTGAAGGTCAATATAGACACAGTGGACTACTCTAAGTACAGTGCAGAGGAGTGTGGGGCTTGGGAAGCAGAGGATCTGCAGACAGAGCAGCAAAGTTTAATGGGTGCGTAGCTGGGCTGGTGTAACACCACTTCCTTCAGCTCCTACCCGAGTGCCCAGCTGCGGTGGTGACAGCACCGTGTAAGGGCTGCACACAACGGAGCGAGTGGGCAACCATCCACAGGCTGCCCACATGCAGCTACAGGCAAGGTTCTGCAGATGGGTGCTGCACCCCTCGCTGCTCCTCGCAGGCAGCCGGCTGCGGGGGGAACCAGAAGCTGGAGACAGTCCCGCCTATGCTGAGTGAACGTGCGTGAGCAGCACCTCTTCAAAATTATTAAACCCAATAATTTTTCTCTGGAAGAGCAAATCCTTTTAAGTGCTATAGATACTATGATAATGATAAAACATGCAGAGTGAGCTGCAGTGGGACGTGGGAACACCAATGGCAATAACAACCGAATAGTGGTGTGGCGAGCTATTGCATTTAACAGTTATTTTATTTTGAAACTGAACTACGAGTTCCAAACATCTGTGTGTTATAGGGCCAAGATTATCTGATACCTGATATCGTTATCTGATACCTGAAAAATTAATCTGGTAATAACTTGTAAATTGTATTTTAAAGTTTCCTAACAGGTAAATATTTCTATTATGTGCCTTATGATCTATCTTAAATATTTAGTCTGGAATGCTAGACAACAACTCTTAGATCTTTTCCCAAGATACTATGAGTTTGGGGTTCTTTTTTATTATTTCATTGTAAGTTATAAGATGAAAGCAGAGCTTAGTGGTGTCAAAATGCTACCAGAAAAAATCAGTACAGCTATAAATACAGAAGACATAGCTACACGGTGCTATGTACATGGTTCAGAGATTCCTGAACTGGTGCTGCATTATGCTTTACAGCTGCACATCTGAAGGTACTAAAGTGGGTCTGGATGCAATGCAGATTCCACATGACACAGCCTCAGCTGTCACATCATTACATTTTATAGGGCATCATTCACTTCCACCGCTAGGCACCCATTCTATGGGCCAATTTCTACTCGTCTTATTCATTTAAGTTAGTAGGTCAAGAGGATAAATGGGAACTTTCCATTAGGCATTATGAAATGAGAAATGCTAGGCATCCAGAAGATGTGTGGGAAAGGAGGGAAGAGAAAAAAGCATATGTGGAGCTGCCCTTCAGACCCAGCTCACCAGAAGTTCAGTCTTCCTAACAGAAATCCTGTGGTCACAAGATGCAAAGCAGTGATCAAGTGTAATCATAGTTCTGATGTATGTGTTCAACAATTACCTCAGGAGTACCTCTGCCCAAACTATTCTATCTCTCCACAGAGCCTGGTCTCACCTGTCCTCCCCCAATTACTAATCAGTGCTCTGGTGTAAAGGCACAGCTATACACACAGGCATGCACCCAGTAATTAGCCAACATGGGGTTAAATATTATCGTGCATCATTGCATTATAATGCATTCATGCACCCTTTTGTTTCACTTTATTTTCATTATAATCAAGGACAAGACAGATTTTGTCAGTGCCAGAAGTGACAGAAATCCTGGGCTCCTTCCAGAAAGGTCCCTGGTATGTGCGGTTATCTCCAGGGCCCATCTATCCCACCATGCTGCCAGGCATTGTATTAGCTATTTATTTGCAAAAGAAAACTTTGCAATATTCATTAACGTGATGCATCATTTTACAAATGAAAATGCAAAGGACAAAACCTAAGATGTGCATTATTGGCTATGAGCACAGTGTAATTAACATGCATATGATCTGTATGCAAATCATGTTATTGAAAATAGTGACTATTAGCATAACAAGTGCTTATTATTTATTGAGATGCAACTAAAGCAGGCATCCTGCTGGGGTCCAACATCCTTCCTTCAAACAGCACCATCTTTTCTTTCTCTGTTTACACATTCTTCTCTCCTGATGATTAACAGCACAGAAAACAGGGAGACTCCCTTCTGTGCCTTTGTTTAAAGGGGGAAATCTTGTGTGTTTAATTGCCCTCAAGCATCTGAGCCAGTTCAAAGCTCAGTGGAGCCTCTCCTATGGTGCAACATTCCCCTCCCACCAGCATCACCGAACTTGAAATGATCCGATAATATATGCAACTTCACCTACATTATCCCTAACACTTAACTGATAACAAGTTAAAAGCAGTGAGGCTTCTTTTTTCTGCCTTTTTTTTTTTAAAAAAAGGAATAAAATGGGAGAAAACAAAAGCTCAGCTGTGCAGTCAAACATTTTTAATGTCATGCCACCCTTCTACCACACTTCAGATGAATTTAACCTTTTAATCATTCCAGTCATGAAGCCTAACAGAAAAACCACTTTTTTTTCTTTTTTTTTTTTTTTTTTTTTTTTTTCCCCCGGTAGGTCTGAGCAAAGCTTTCTTGCTGGATCCGTTCTGTTAGTCCTGTCTGCTGAGAGATCTGCATCACTGGTGCTGGCACTGTTTCCTCCCTCCACTCCCCTACCCTGCAGAACTCCCAAGGTCCCCGGCTCTCTGCAGGACTCTTAAACCTTTCCTAGCATTTCTGTAACAGCAAAAACTTGCAAAACTGTTCCCTGCCCATTAATTCCTTCCCCAGCCCCAGCCCTGCTGGGTTTTATGCCGCATGTTTGTTCTCTCTGAGGCTACACCCTCTGCTTCAGAGATGGCTGTGTTACAGTAATGAAATAATTAGCAAGGGGAATGATTTCAATTATTTATCATTGTGCCAAAATTGAGCTGTTTGGTCTGAAGTTTTCCAAGCTGCATGCCAACCTAAGGATGGACCTTGGTCTCAGTTAAAAACAGCACAACAATTCATGAGTATCCTTAGAAAATATACATGATTAAGTTATAACCATGTTTCCTGAGAAATTCTGTCTTGCAATACAATTTTTCATTTGTTTCTCGAGGTCTCTGGATAACAGGGACAATAAGTCAAGAAGGGAAGCTCAGACTGTATGTGTACAGTAAGCGGAAAAAATAAAGGAAAGGGAAAACAAATTTAGATGGAAACTGAAGTCAAAGGCTGGGACTTGCTGCACAGAAGCAACAGACCTGGGACAAGAAGCCTCAAGTGGGCCTGGAGAAGGAGAAAATAGGTGTGGGACAAATTGGAAGGGAAATATCAGAACTGAAATTGTCTGTAAATACATATTTGGATATATCCTTTCACGATGGGATTTTTTTTTCCTGCTTTATTTTTATGACTCCTATTTGACTGCAGGAGACAGATCTGCCACGGATGTTGATCACTGCCTGCTTGTTGCAGGGAAGCCCTGCCTGCTTGTTGCAGCAGATGGACTATGTACAACCTCCGTTTTTTGTTAATGTCATTTTTCATAGGCAATACATAAATAGGCCCAAATTGCTCACTACAACTCCCTTTTTCTTTGAGATCCTGAGAACTCTGTAGGCCTACCTTCTAACCAAACACGACACCTTTACACCACAGTGGTGACACGAAAGCAGCTTAAAATCAGTAACTGGAATCCAGTTGGAAATTGATTTTGTTAAAAAGAGGTTTTAAGGCACTCTCTCTCCTCCTCCACTTTGGAAAGCCTTAGGTAAAACTCTCAGACTGCCAGTTCTGCTACTGCTACAGCAATGTTTAAAGATAGTTTGGAATTTTTTGATTAAAAATAATTAAATATCCTGTTGGTTTATAAAAATATGTAACTCTTCACTAAAAAGACTCCCTTGGACCCTTCGTTGATTTTCATAGTTAAATCATCCGGGGGGGATGTGGGAGTTCAAGGACTTCAACCTTAATTGTTTCCATCCCACTTCTGTGACCTGATAGCTTCACAATAGCCAAGAGTTCAATTAACACCTTTTAGTATCTTGTGTTGATATTATTTCCAGCAAATAATTTGGCAAGAAAGACAGAGAGAAGTATTCTTAAAGAAATAACTCAAATAGAGGAGGCCAAAACTGAGATCCCTGCTTCAGTCAGGCACAGCGGAGACCTCAACTTGACTTTTTATATTAAAATCTTAATCACTCTGCAAGGGAAAATTAAGAACAAAAAGCAAACTCTTATTTTCTGTTTTATCCCAGTGCAATAATGAAATGAAAATATTTTTAAAGCAGCCTCTCATCTCTCTGTCCTATTTCAACATTGGCAGAATGTGGCCATCTTGTTATGGCCGAGCTGTGAAATGGTGTCCCACTTTGCTATCAGAGACTTAACATAAACTAGTACTGATAAAGACAGCTCTATTTCAGTGAATTCCTCTATCGTCAAGGAGTGGTCATTGGATATCTTTGTTTAGAGACTTTAATGAAGTGAACTGCATGAGGGATGATAGGATGAAAGAAAACGCAGATTACTAGTTAGATTAATGCAAGCATTCATATTTTGCATTGTAACAGGCGCACCTAACAAACTACAAAAGTCCTTGCCTTCAGTATTAATAATGAAATAAACAAAGACTCATCTGGAAAACCGCTCTTTGGTTATCCCCAGCACCTTCCCTCTAATGGGTGATTGTGCTTTGGTTCATATAGATTTTCAAAGACACAAAGGATGGACTTCCCAAAGACTAGATTACAAGTCAGTAAGTGCCAGAGATGTTTTACTTATAATCACTCTATGTTTTCCTTGTCTCCCCTGGATTCATTCTACTTAAGTTATAGCTACAGTTCACTACTATTCCTGAAAACGTCCAAAGAAAGTTTTGCTCTCCTCCCATGATCTCACCCAGCCTTGCTTAGCCAAGTTGTAAGTTACCGTTGGCTCTCATTTTTTTCTCGCTAAAATAATCCCTTGTTACTAAATGATTCGATAACATACACATTGCCATAATAAACTTAACCACATCACCATGTACTGTAAGCTCCCTCACTCCAACAATGTTAAAATATAAAAGTGAAATCAGAGACTGATGTAATTAAATAAGAAGATAATGTATCCAAAGTGGGGAGATAAATTGAGATTCAAACATGGATGCAGTTGGGTTTCAGTAATTCAGTGAGAGCAAAGGTAGACATGATGAATGCCCACCACTGAAAGCATAATACATTCCTTGGAAAGAGATAAATGACTGCAAGAGAAAACCATTTGGTAGCATAGAGGGGATGATGTAGGAAAGGTAAAATAACTGGGTCGAGTATGGTTGGAATTGGGGTGGTGGAGTGAAGGGAAAAGATATGGTATGACTCACAGGAAAGAATGATTTTATTATCAGTCACATGTTTAGCTCACTACAACTAACATTAAGGTCAGCCCATAAAAACATGGTGAGAGAGAGTTGAATGTCGCTAAATCAGGGAACAGTCAGAAGCTATTGCAGAAAGGGACCCAAATTCTAAGCCACAGCATGGAAGACACCTCTGTTTCTACCTTCTGGATGTTGGTGTTGGAAGCCAAACCACCAGCATGCTTTGACCAAAAGGAATGACAAGGAACTTTATGTTGCCATATGGCATATTTGCTTTTCATCTGTATTAACAAAAAAAATGGCTTAGTGGTTATCATTAGAAACCAAGGAAGAATTTCAACAGAAATTAGAACACAGAACTCATATTCTGACTTCAGTTCGAAATCACAATCTTCTGAATGTCTGTCTTTCTTTTGCATGCACATTTAAGACATTAGATACGTATAAATGCAGATTTCTTGCCCTGACCTGATCCATCTCATGAGTCCTTTGGTTCAGAAATGCTCTCAAAGCACAGATGGATAAATTCTCTATCTAGAAGTAGATAGAGAACACACACAGTCCCCAAATACAGATTAAGTGGAGTATAAGGCTTTCCTAGATGAACACAGACTCTGTGAGCTTCACAGCACACTCATATTCCTTTCCCAGAGGCTCATGTTGGTGATTCTTTCTTTTCCTTTTCCCTCTCCTCTCTTTCCATAGAGATATACAGTTCTCTACAAATACATCTCCAACTATTTCCTGATAATATTCTGTTCATACCTTCTGCATTCAAAACAGTTCCAGTTTTGCAAATTCAACATTATGTTTCAGTCATGTTGGAAAATAAAAATTAAATCTTTGCATAAAAATGCAAATGAAACATAAAACTATGCATGTGCATATCAGATAGTATCAAATAACATCTATAGTTTCAAAGAGATGTTTAAGGCATTAAGTCATGTTATGAAGAGTATTTCTAGCTGCAAGTTTCATAACAAGAATAAATCAATCTTGACAATGAACATGAAAGAGGGAATAAAACCTTTTTGAACACTCAAGGTGGTTTGCTCATTTCCCCTGAACCAAAACAAATGAATTAGTTGATATATATGAAAATTAACTTAAACTAAAAACATAATCAGAGAAGATAAACTTTAAAGTTAAAATTAGATTAAAAAGATAAAAATATTACTTGGGGCTGATGAGAGCACATGGTAACTCCAGAGTAGCTGCTGAGCTGAGCCTTTGCCAGTTAAGAAACAACAGAAAAAAAATCATATAGTTAAAAAGAGCTGACCTCAGCTCTTGGACTTTGCTCAGGCACTAATCAGATTTCCAATGTTTAGCGCTGATCTTCTGGCTACTTATTGACCATATATACCTGGACACACATAAACACAGCCTCTAGCAATGTGGTAGTGGCTCAGGCTCCCTGTGCTAATTCTGCACACAGGTTTCGCACTATTCCAATGCCACTTACGTCAAATTAATTAGTCTCAAACTGCAGCAATCAGCGTTAATAAAATTAGATGCTTTATTTTTAGTGAGAATATACAAAAAAATTAATAATAAAACCAAAATACACACATTCTCATAATACTGCTGTAACAGCACAATGTACTTTCAAGAGTTTCCACTGTAGAGTATGCAATTATTTATCCTGGACAAATGCATATTTAACTGTATATACTTAAGCAACATAAGACTATCACGTGAAAGCCTTAATGCCTGTTTATATAACAGCTGAGCATTTTTAAGCCTCATGGAGCTGTGTTAACACTGGGCTGTTTAAGCCTCAGGATGTTGGTGCTCAACTTGGAAAGATCAGGAGCAAAGTGACTACTTGCTCTGTGGAGTCTCAACTTCACTGTGAATCCTATTAGCTGTCATAAAAAGGTCACAAAGTCACCTTATCATAGTGCTGGAAAATCCCTATACCATGAGGAAGCCGAGGCATGGAAAGCTGAATAGGACTCACAGATAAGAAGGGTATGGACCCCTAATATGGAATAGCTTGTTGGCCACCAAGGAAGTTATCATGACACCAAGGAACGGCCTGATATAAATGCAGTAGCTCCAAAAATTCTGGGACAGCAAAAATATAGTTATGCACTTTTGTCCCCATCACTCCACTCCTTCAGCACCCCTACTGCAAAATGCAGAACAGCTAGCTGTTCTCCAGAGCTGGAAGATCCTTCCAGTGGGGACAGACATTCATTCTACATGGTCCATACACCCTGATTACTGAATTTCTGTCTGTGTAGACATACATGAGAAATTCCCATCTTTATGAAAACCCAGCTATAATTGGTAGGTAGGACCTGGGAGAGGAAGGAAGGGAGTGCACCTCTTTCTGAAGTGCCATGGAAACAGGGAATGAACCTTCGTTGTATTGGAACATATCTTCTGCCTTGATGAGTGCTAGGTCAGGGACGCTTTCGTTTCTTTTGACATTAGTCAGCCCCAAAGTATCCCCCCTTACTTTATCACCACCTTAACACAGGAGCTGACATTCAGGACAGTTGAAGGAGATGACTACTTATGAAATATGTAGTGTTTTAAATATGAGCTCAAAGTTGTGGATAGTTTACAGGTTCTCTTGCTATGCTGCAGATGTGGGTGTGTAGTGGATATACAAGGCTATTAGCAGCACCCAACTTTAAACATTTTAGTTAGCTGTCCAATCAGGAGTCTCATTTCCCTGTATAGGCAATTGATCAAAGCTCCTGGATATCCTGAATTCCTTGGAGGGCTCTCACTGATGATATAGAGGGTGTCCCCTCACCCCATCTGTAGTACCATGTTTGAAAGCTCTTCGTTGGATGGGACAAGACTGGGAATAAATGACTGAATACTCAATAAAGATAATCAATAGAGTAAAGAAAAGAAACCCCAAAACTTCAGCAGAGCGCAGAGGAGCATGCAGGAAGACATGTGCATCTTACATTTGTACTCAGAATTCTGATAAAATTTTCCAAACAATACAATTATAGGAAACATTCAGCCACTAGACAGAGAGCTTAGATCCTGGCTATTAGCATTAATATTTTTATTAACATTTAAGTCATTACTAACAGAATATTATTATAATCACAAGAGAATACATAGCTGTAGAACAAAAGCAAAAAAACTAATGAAAAATTCTAATGAAATGTATAATTAGGGACAATTTCAAAGCCCCAACAAAGAAGGGCAAACAAAGACCAAAAGGGAGAAGCTTTAGATTTTCTGATAATGAGACATATAGTAATGCACACAATATTTGAAAAAATAATATGTCTTGAAATTTGCTTTACAGCCTCAATGAACTTCCACGCTCGTCAAACAGCCCCAAACTGGGATTCTTCTTTTGGAGTCTGACAGCTGTCTGCTATTAGTTTTATCTATTCAATCTCCAAATCCTAAACTCAGAGGTTACTGGTGTAGGTCAGTTGTGAGACTATGTTGACTCTCTTGCCATTCGACATGGAAAACCAAATAACAAAGTCTGCACTATGTCAGCAAGCATTTCACATTCTTCGGTTTGTCATGCAAAGCACAAAGACCCTGATACAGTTCAAAATGGTCTTTGTATCTACAATCTTGTTTACCTTTGGAATACAAGCTTAATTTCCCACATGCCTAAAGTGTTTTAAAAGCCACTTCATACAACAGAAAAGACTGTACTAATCTCTGGCAATGGAACCAGAAATATTGAGGGTTTTGGAAGAGCCTCCAATTCAGCAGTTAGATCAACTTTATACTTATAAAGTGGGTGTGTAAAAAAGGAAATGTCACTTCAGGAAAATCTAGTTTCAGTGGTGTAAGATCATGATTTGGTCATCCCTAAATGCAAATTATTCAGCTGCTTAAATCAGACAGTTTTTCCTATTTCCACAGAATCAATATCCACAATTCTGGAAGAGGTAAAGTCCCTGTACACACATCACAGTGCAACCTTCTAGGGGAAGTGACAAACTGTCCATAGTGGAATATATGGGCAAAAAGGAAGTCCTAACTTAGCTATGGTGAGTTGCTCCCTTGAGGCACCTGCCACCTTCCATTAGCTTTGTAGTGAACTTCAGCTCATGGTTTAAGCATTTTAATTAGATGTTAGAGCAGAGGTGAAAATATCCCCTAAAATATAAAGGAATTCAGAATCAGAATCACAGCAACTAAAGCAAGGGGCATGACACAAGGAAAAAACTTTCAACAAGAAATGCAGTTTGTAAAGCCTAGATCCAGCCTATTTCTTCAGTGTTTGCATCTAAGCAAAAAGCAGTTCTGAAGAAGGGGTTTAAGTAAAGATTGCCTAACCTACTAATTTTGGAGGGAACAGCTTGCAATTGCAGGTTGTTTTGGTTGGTTGGTTGGCTTGTTTTTAGTGTCAAGTGGTAGAACTATACCTCCTCATTGGAAGGACGTTCTTGAAAATGGTGAACTGTTCTCCACTGCCTTGTCAGCCTATGGAGCTACTAATACTACAGGTACTAGTTAGAAGAACAGGATAGTTCTTGGCTTTTTGGACACATATAGGTCCTAACTGCAGTAAAATCTGCTTTTCTTTGTGACCATGGATACACGGAAAAGGGAAACAAATTCTGTTTTTACAACAAGTTGGTTAACTAATAGGCACAAAACTGCTGCAAGTACCAAATGCCATTACATCAATCATACATCCAGTATTGCTACATGACGTGATAATCTAGAGCCTGGATAAAATTTTTTAAACAAAATTTAAAATTATCTACTAAAATTATCTACTATTCCTCTCAAAAATTATCTACTTCCTTAAGCTGTCCTCCTCTCAAAACTCTTTCTAGCCTTTAAACAGCTCCCAACCTCAATAAATTGACTGTTGGAAACAAACTCTGCTGACCATCATGCAATGAGTAAAATTAGACCAAGTCTGAAAAACAAACAAAACTGTCCAGCATACCTCCGTTCCATCATGCCTCTCTAAACAGAATTGACACTATCACCAAATCCTACATAAGTACTTCCCAGAAGGTAGTATACTTCGTTCAGTGTACCGTATGTATCCCTGAAAGTATGTGCATGGAAGAATGCAAAAAAAAAAAAGTATTTCTGTGTCCACTGAATGAACTCACATGCAAACCACAAAGCTGAGGAGAACCTGGTTACCCAAGGGGTACATTTCTCACACAGACACTTCATCTCTGACCTTTTCCTTCTCATCTTCAAGGAGTTCTATAAAGCATCTTCAAAGAATAAACCAGATTATTAAAATAACAACTCTGGTGGATATTAAAAACCATAGATTCAATAAAGAGACAGCCTTTACAACCTGTAATAATTTGCTCCCTCTCCCCAGTTAACACGTATTACAGGTGATAAATCATCCATCTCCCTCTTTTCTACAGCACACAATCATCATATCATGCTTTTCCTTGTTAAATCTTCCTCTGCTTCATAGGTATTTTCTGACTTTAAGAGTTAGACTTAGCTACTAATACATTCTGGTAAATTTAGAGCAACTGTTCTTCAACATGTAATTAGCAATGAAAGTTCTTGCTTCTGTTTTAGACCTGAAGCTTACGTGACCAGAAGTTTGCCGTCTTTACCCCACTGAAATGGACACTGCATACCTTGACTAACCTTGCCTTGTTTGAAAGTGGAACGTATTTTCTTCCTCTTGGTACTGCTAAATTCAGCCCTCAGGTATAGCTACTGTACCTTTGCTTTCAACTACTATTTGTTGCTTAACTTTGCAATTACTTTATGTAACCTAAACCCACTTTGGATTGCAACTTGTAAAAAGATTCCTTGGAAAATAAAAGTATATGGTATTGTGATTCTAATCAGCAGATCCCAAGGCCATAAACTTCAAAGAATCTTTGCAATGTGAATTTTCCTGTTTCTGTGAGTTAGTTTTCAAGATAAATGTGGGATCTTTCAAAGACTGAGATGAGTATCTGTAGGTACCAAGGTACAACTTGCATATTGAGAAGCAGTAGTATTTTTTCTAACTTAGTGATAAAATCCAAACAGGTGGTCAAGCAGAGCAGAAGATCTGTTAAGCATGAATAATTTCACCAGTCCTGTGACTTTGCTGTTAAGCAACTATATGTGCACATATAATTACAAATTGCAGGAACTTGCAGCACAGATATAGTGAGCAATGAATGCTCAAGTGTTGGCACTTTCTGATATATATTATCTTAAAATGATTTAGAGACTTTAAAATTATTTTCTGGAAAACTATGTTTATTTAGCACACACGATCCTTATACAGGGGCATTCCACTGTCCCAGGGAATAAGAAAAAAATAAAGAAGGGGAAAAGTAGAATTTATAAATTATTTTAATAGCAACAGCTGAATGCAAGCACAGTTGTCAGGGCTTTCTTGAAGTGAAGGAACTGTGAACTGATGCATGAAGTCTTCCTGGTAGAGTGGTAACAGTTTGGCAACAACTTTCTTAGCTGACATCTCCTGAGGTCTGCGTATGATTTCAACTGATAAAGATTACTCCTTCTCCTGACAGAAAGGATATCTTCCCTCCACAAACTCATTCACATAAAACACCAGATGAATCTCCCTGCAAGTTCATTTACTGTGAAACTCCACAAACACTTATGTCAATGGTCCTGAGGGAGCATTGCAGGAACAGGAGATGCTGTGGGGGAAGGAGATGATGGGAATTCCACTGCCATTACAATGCAGGAATATCTATTTCTATGTATTTTTACAGCAATTGGGTCTATCTGTAATTTAAGATATAGCCCAGTCATGTTTTAACATTTTAAGACAAAGACTACCCCGTCTACATGTCTATTTCAGAAAAATTTTCTGGTTTCTCCTTTTCTTATGCATCATGCTACAACTGCTAGAGTAGCAAAACTACAGTAAGGATGAGATGGGTAGTAACAGGGTAGTATTGATAATGGAGATTTTCTGTGAATGGAGGACTGAACTCCTCATCTGCAAAGCTGGGAATTGCAGACACCTCCATCTAATTTTAGCTGCACTGTCTCAGTTGAGAAGAAAAAGTGATAATACACGTTCCGGACTTAAAGCTGTCTTTAAGTCTATAAAACTACATAAAGAATATCTTAACAAACTTCTTCACACCCCCCACCCCTCCACTCCCATTATATTTTAACATTCTTCCATTGTCTACAACAAAGTAGCACATTAAAAGAAGAAAATTCGATACAGTTTCTTATGTGATACCCATCAGCACCATATCTGTAACCCTGCTTTCAGTGGAATTTGCCTCCTTCCAAAAGCAGTGACATCTCATTCTCAAACTACTCTTCAGAACAGGCCAATATTGCCCTCAACTTGATGACTTGTTTCAACTTGCTTTTCAGCTCTTCTGAAGTGTGATCCAAGTTCCCATGGTTATGAAGGCAGTCCAACAATCTCCCTCCAGCACTGAATACTAACCCATCTTTTTAGTAATCTCATCCCTGCAACAGTATTCAAGAAATTAAATTGCATTTAGTGAATTTAAACATACTGCAATCAAAGGGTTTTACTCCATGAATGAATGTGAAGCATTGTCTACTACCTGAGCCATAAAATATATAAATAACCTTAATCTGTTTTTATAAAATGCAAAACAACAGCAAAATACTGCTCTTCAGCTATTTTTGAAAGCTGTAATTTTGACTAATTACTATAAAGCATAGCATCTGAAAAAATCTGCACTCAATGACATTCTTATTAGTGATATATTTGTGCTCTGTATGGTATGTCCTCTGGTTTTCTGCTCGGTTTCTGCTTCACTTCCAATTCCTCTTGCCTGTCCATCTTCAATCTGGCTGCAGAGGCTCCTCTGGGATTATCCAAAAATTCTGCCAAAAGCAGGAAACGCTACGGAAATGCTACTGACTGCCAGGAGCCTGCTTCAGTCACAAATCCTTCTAAGAGTTAAACTGAATATGGTGTTTCTAACTAAGAGTGTGACAAGACTGTCATTGTAGTCATCATAGACCTGAACCATGATACAGAAACACTCTTGAAGAGCATGCTCAACACCTGAGACGTGTTTTACCTACGGCCCACCAATGCTGTAGCTGTTGGAAGTACCAAGACAACATAATCTGCTGAGACAGGTCCTTATAGTCAGGAGCTGGGAAGACCTTTTTATGCTTTACATTCTTATGCAAAGACACGTAATTCATACAACCTCAAATTAAATTGTAAAAGGGAAACAATCCAGGTTAATCATGCTCGGAAGTAGTTATTCAAGCACTTCATCACTGAGGATTTTCTAAAAAGTCATATAGACATTTGCCTAATAACAGCATTAAAGTTACTCTTGACAAGCTCACATTCATTAATACAGTCTCCTGTCCTATTCACAAGGACATGATAAATCAGCACAGGTCTGAATTGTCTTCTCATGCATAATAGATTATACAAGTAAGCAGTTACAGAAAGTTTTACTCAAATCTAAGTTTCAAACTTCTTCCCTCTTATCTATATGTATTCATAAATGCAAATTACATATATGAAGGTAAGGACAGAATTTAGTCTCAGATCAAGCAGCTGCATCTGACAATGTGAAATCCACTTAAATAACCAGATGGTACACACCAAGTCCATATGTATAGAAGAGACAAAACCATAGGTGGCTAATTTGCAACCTTTAAAAAAAAAAAATCACAAACTAAATAAAAAAGCATTTTAATGCCTTTTTTCATTAAAAATGCCTTTGTTCTGTGCAAACACAAATTGTCTTGAAGTGAATAAGTAAGCTCAGCTGTGTTGTTCAGTGATTCCATTAACCTTGCAACCAAGCATTAAATTAAATTGCCTCGTTTGGATTTCCCTGCTGCAGGGGAAAATGTACCTTCTAAGGTCCGTGTTTTATGTTACCAGAGCCAACAAATAAAAGCTTCACAACTAAACTTCTACGATAAATAACAAAAGAAACTAAACAAGTAAGCATATTGCAAAAATTTCTCTGATAACTTTTTAATGATTAACCTTATACTCAAAGGTTCACAGCCTGTCATACTCGTTCTCCCATGTGTTCAATTAACATCTGCTCTGAACAAGTCAACTGCAATCTTAATACATTGTCTAGGTGCACCAATAAAGCAACTCAGCACTCCTGCTTGCTGCCTCCACTCACAGAAAGAAGTAAGCGATTCATTACTGCATCATTTTATTCAAATCCTCTTCCTCATGCCAATTTTCAGCCTGGAAAACTGCTGTTCAAACCAACATTAATTTTTTGTTTAAACTGCACACCATGAACACCCAGCAACCGAAGAGGAGCTATTTTTAAATCACTGCCCTATTGTCAGAAAACTTTCCATAAGGTGGGTAGGCTTATATTCTAAGTAGAAAAGACAACACTCAATAATGGCAGCAACTCTGGGAATAAGGGTAATTTTTCTGCGATCCCATGTTGCAGCAAATTGCCAGCCATACGGAGTCTTTATTGTGTGGTGTAAAGTCCGTCCCCTCCATGTGAACTGAGAAAATAATTTTCAAAGCTGAAACAACTGACATAAACTAGGGATTGCATTTCAGTGCGTTACAATCCCATTCCAAGTGGAATATATTTAAACGCACAAATAATCTTTCTTGTCAAATGTACATAATTGGTCCTGATGTGTGGTGTCTTCAGAGAAGGAGCTTAGCAAATAAAATGTAAGAATAATTTAAATGCCAAGAAAAAGTGTTGCAAGCACAGAAAATACTGGACAGCGGAAGGAATCAATGACAAGGAATGTATCACTAGCTCTCCAGAAGGCTGTTACTTAAACAGAAATATAATTTATATTAGATCAATTCTGTATTATAAACAGATAGCTTCTGTTGATGTGCAATGTTCAGAAGCCATAGCAACAGACGAGGATGATACTTGATTAGCCTTTGGTTGCATCACCAGACGGCAATGCCTTCACCCACAGTCAACCAGGAGCGAGTGCTGTTGGCCAAGTGTGGGTTTCAAGTTGCAAATTTCAGAAAGAGATATGAGCTCCTGAAAAATCCAGGCATATTTTACAACTGGCAAGCATATGTTCACTTAGTAATTGAAACTGAGCTGAGATTCTTTGTAAGGTTTTAGTTCTTTTGTTTAGATTTACCATCCTGCTCTTTACTAATATCAAGAGAACACCAAAGCAAATTTAGTATGGATTTCTTTGAAAATAAGTCTAGATTCTCCACCACTTGTATTCCCTTAGCAGCCCATGCATCACTACCAAGAAAGTATAAGTCATATCAAACTCAGTCAACTGCATTATGTTGCAGTAAAGACTTACTGATAACAAAACAAAAAGAGAAAAAACTTTTTGTTCAGAAATTGTTTCAAACCTGTAACTTAAAATCCATGTTTTATACTTAGGGGTCCTTCATGGAATAAAAAGGATACAAGTTCACTTACTACATCAACAGTGACACTCACCAGGCTTTGGGTTTGGAAGGCAAAGAAGCAGCTACAGGCTGACACCATTAAGAACAAAAGTATTTAAACCATTTATCTCAACTCTAACAGAACGTAGGTCTCATTACTGTCCATCTCCTTGGCTTCCTTTATGATTGCATTCCCATAAATTATGGATTTTTATTCCCCTAATTCTTGATCTTTGGCCTTGACTGTTCACACTGAATCAGTGGACTTGGAAGAATTGAGGGAAATGAGATGAGAATTGTGGGGTTTTTTATATTTCAAACACTATTAAAATAGAAGTTTTACATTTTCTGGTGTTGCATCCTGTCCACAAAAACCCAGATGAAATTTCACCAGAGCAGTCGTAAGACGTAAAGTCAGCATTTATCCTGATACCTCTGTGAACACATAACTGAAAATACTCTGGAAAAGCTTGTATCTACCTGTTCAGTGTCTGAATTCCCAAAGCTATTTAATCTTAGAGATCCCATATGCATTAGATACAGCATGCATCAAATGTGTCATCAAATAAGAGTGTTTGCTGGATGAGACCTTACCTGTCAGCATCTCCGAGTCCCAGTGAAGTGTTACGCTGCATCGTCTCCCGCACTGCAGCCATGCCATCTGGCAGCCGGTTTAGCCTTCGAGTATAGAGGCCCAGACCACCATCGGTCATGTACCTTTAAAAGAGCAAAGCAAAAGGTCATGCTTAGTAAGACAATAAAACTTTTTGATATTATTGTAGCTCCTATGTTCTGTATGTTTTTAATTATATATTGCAATTTCCACACTTTGAAGTTAGGAATATTACGTGGAATATAAAGCAAAGAAAACTTTACTATTGATTAGATCAGAGATATTTTTTGCCTGCCATTGTTCTCCATTACAACTGGCGCTCTCATCAGTAAGAACTGAATTTCAGTGTAACTGTGACAAAGAGAGAATACTTAAATTCTATTAAGGATGCCTAGATGGAAGCAATTTAATATTTGTGAATGCTATCATTAACAATCCCTTCCTGACAAAAAAATGCATCGTTTATACCATCCTAAACTATTTTGTGTGGGCTAAACCAACATGACAAAATCTCAACCTTTTCACAAGTTAACTGCAGAAATCACACTGAATTAATCCTACATTTTGTCAAAAACATTTGAACTAACACATTTGAAACTACCAGTCAGATCCATGAACAATGAGTATCCCAAGATTTATCATAAGAAATCAAAGTTGAAGCATGAATTAAAAGTTATTTTTCAACCTTGTTTTGGCTCCTACATTGTAACTATGACCTAGAGATATCTGCATTTAAAAAGTGTTACTATTTTTAGATACTAAGACATGCCAGGTGTATATATGATAATTCACATACTGCATATTTCTTACTTTCTACTTTAGACAAATCAAAAATTAATCTTAAATTGAACAGAGATGACACATGGTGAGCAAGAATAGATAGATGTTGTTGATCACCAGGAACAATTACTCACAACAATGCAGATTGTGTCATCCAGCATTTTTGCTGAAGCCTGTACTGATGCAGACAGCAATAGCCATCACGTAATGTAAATTCTGGATGCGGTGGTAACCAAGAAAAGAAAGTTTTAAAAACTGTACCACCATCCAGCACTTTGGTTTAGTTTATGAATAAAATATTTTAATAGATTAAAACTGAAATTAAGAAGTTACTCCAGTCTTCACTTCATGAATAATTTCTCAACAAGCTTCCCTACCTCACTATCTCAATAATGTTTTAAAACATTTTGTGGCGCTTCATGAAAGTAGTACCTACACAAGTTCCAAGTGTCAAAACAGGAGAATTTTCTTCTTAGTTTAGCTTAATTTCTTAAAGTATTTCTGACTACAGATATATGTGAGCTAGCTTTAAACTAGAAAGGCAAGTCCCATTCGCCACAAGACGCCGGCATGGAGTGAGCTCTGTGCTACCACCACCAGTTCGTCAGCCCAGGTACATCTACACAAGCAGCACCAACAGTTGTGTAAATGCACCGTAAAGATTTTCAAACACCTGAGACTAAAATAACTCTAACAACTCCAGCAATATAGCCACTGCCTCTGGCATACTGCTGGACACGTAACATACCTCACTGAGTTAGAAGTTGATGGGATTGTATCCTCTTCATTCTTTAGTCACTCTTAGCAAATCAGCAGCTGCCCACAGAATAATATCCAGATACACAGGACACCCTACTGTTGCTTAAGGAGGCACAGAGCTCTTTCCCTACCAGCAAGACATCCTCATCCGCAGCAAGAAAGGACAGATGCTCCTAGGAGCAGCCACCAATGCCTTTGCTGGCAAGATGTTGCTGCAACAGATGTACTTCAGCCAAGTCAAATTCGATTACTACATTTATAAAAATGGGATGGTAACGAGTCAAGAAGCCTTGCAGAATCTGCTGGTTAGCCTTTCAGTTAGATGTACAAATCTGTACAGGGCCTTCCCGGGAACAACAGAGGAGCCTCTCTGGGGAGTCTAACAAAGAGGTTGCTAAGCCCGGCAAGTCAGACACAAGAGTATTCTCCATTCAGCAAATCGCATCAATTCTCCAAACTCATAGAGACTGTAAAAAGCATGAGGGGCAGTTGCACTATAACTCATGTGGAATTTGCCTTCGGTCTAGCATTCTAACTTTTGCTTGACATCGTTTATAAATATTTTATTGTAGAAGAATATGCTTTCCCTAAGCTAATGAAATAAAAGAAAGGGAAAGAAAAGTGGAGCTTAAGACCATATCGTTATACAAAGAGGCAAACAGAATTTTGCAAAAACATTTAATGTACATATGCTAATTGGTTTATTGCACGTACTTGTTTGCACATCAAACACCGTTTCTGTATGAATACCCATTGTACACGTACTAGAAAACGTGGCTTTTGGCTTTGCTGTCAGATTTCTGGCATATGACTAGTCCTTTGATAAAAAAGAACAACTACAGCTGAAATAGATTGTTCTCCACACTTATTACTCAGAATAATACTCAGAGAATACGTGAAATTAAATATATTACTCCTAAGAGTTAGCCATTCTGAAATCGGTGGAAAGCCTTTTCACTATCGACAGACTTAATCCTCTAGGTAGAAGCTCAGCAAGCTGATAGATAAGAGTAATTCTGCAGTTGCATCAAACTAGAAACTAAGTCAGATCTTCATTGGTTTTAAGCACTCATAAATCTTACAGAAGCCGATGGAACCTGGATTCCTTTGGCATCTTTGACAACGAAATTGTGAGTTTTTCTAACGAAGACACTGTAAAAAAGCACATAGGTGACTATTCTTACATTCCAGAACAACACAGGATAGATTTTCATATGTTGAAGCAGGTTTGTGTATTCACAGATTGAAAGATTTATATCTTATTTTTATTACATGCCATATCCTCTGCCCAGGAATCTTTAATTCCAAAATGATGCCAAAACCAATGATGCCTGAAGTCCTTCATGCAACAGTGAGGTGAAAGAAGAAGGAAAGGTACTAGCTTCCAAATTCTGTGGAGAAAAACACATTTACAATAAAGCCACTTTAAAATAAATGAAAAAAATAAATTCTCTACTATCCTTTGGTTATTATGAAGGAGATTACAAGTTACTGGTGCCACAAACCTCCAGCCATTCCTTTCTTTTCGTTCCTCTCCATCCCTTCAAACATAAAACTGTCTTGGCTCTCAGAAACTGTCTTGCCTTTATGAACACAACATTATTATTGCTGCAGATTTTTGCTTTATGAGAAAGGAGAATATAATGAAGGTATATTTTCCTAAAGACAATCTTATAAGGTTTTACTCAGGGAAGAATAAAACCAGGAAATATTATCCTGCATGTGCCTCATTCTAATAGTACTCAACACTACCTGAACTTACTGTCCTTTCATACACCTACACAACAAGGAATGCCAGTATACTAGCCTCTCCTGTACCATGACACATTGAAGTCCAAACTGTTGTATTAGTCCAGTTATCGATTAGATGTAATTTCTTTGACTTTTCTTATTAAAAAACACGACAAACTTGCACTAGATGCCTTGCCAGATTCATGAATTGTAAGAACTCTACAAGCGCATTCAGTACAAAAACAGGAACTTTGAAGTATGATCCGAGAAAAAGCGTAGTATCCAGACTCTGTGACTTTTATATAGATGGGTAAACTCTACAGGTTCTAAAAAGTTTAATAGCTCAGATGCTTTAGGAATGGTACCAACAGCCAAGGGGGAATAACTGCCTTTAATGAAGTTGAATATAGTAATACTTAATGAATGGACAGTGCGACATTGATGACATCAGTTAAAAGCAGTTTCTAACCTTTTCAGGAAAAAATGCCTGATACTTATCTCTATGGTCTCACTCTTCATCAGCAAGGGAACAAAATTAACCAAGCTTCTTTGAACATGAAAAGACTCAGGTTAAACAAGAGCAGTATTATGTACTTCAAACACACAACTGGAGCTTACAGCCCACTTTCTAGGTGACACTTTTCTATAAGAAAGTGGCTCCCTGCCCTGTATTAAAGGCATAAAGTAATTTGTTTTGGAGTTCCCTGGACAACCTGGACCTTTAAACTTCTCTTTTCTTTATCCAAATACACCTTTTCTGTGCCTCTGAAATTCTGAATGCTGTAATAAGTCCTTCCAAGTCCAATATTTTTAGGGTATTTCTGATGCTGAAGTGATTTATTTCCCTTTCCTGAAAGGCATGCTGAGGAAACAGGAACGGGTTATGTCAGGGATCCGTAAAACCCAGCGGTCTGAGTCACCTGACTTCTGTCCACACTCCCTACTTACTCATGTATCCAGCCAGCCAACAGCACACCTACTTTTATGGTCTGACAACTGTACCACTTCATATATATTCTTTTAATTCCTTAATGTATGAATATGAATTTTCCAATTTTGAAAGTAGATAGCCAAGAGACAAGCATTCTTTACTTAAGTACAAGGAAGAGAAGGAGCAGCAGGTAAGTCAGCAGCACACAACAGACTGGGCAAGCCTACCCTGACCTGCTCAGCATCGCATGGCTCTGCAATTGCAAACCCACAAGCAGAAGAGCAGCAAAGTGCCCCAAAACAGGAGCTGACTGGCTGTCCAGGTGTTCCTGCCTTCTTCTTGGTACTTTGGATTCAAGGTTAGTTTGGAAATAGCTGCCCAGGTGCCTCCTGGAAGAAGACTTGCCCAGCAACTCAAGCGTTTGAAACTCGAAGAAACAAAAAGCTTGTAGGAATTACAGCTTTTGGATTATTTTGCGCATCAACAGGCACTTTGACATGCAAAAGTGTTCTCTTTTAGTCGCAGTAATAACACTGTTACCCTTAATGCTCTCCTTTAAATGTTTATTTTCACTAGGCATCATCTGCCTCATCACTACAGTCAGTTAAAAGAGATCATGAGGCTTAACATGCTTTGGGTATCAAAGGAGTCTAACTTTGCCAGTCACGAAAAACCAACAGCAGAAAATTCTCCACTGCTGTTTCTGAAATATGGTAAATGTGATCCAAATGATCCTGTTATTGTAGCAAGGAATATGTTCTAAATCTGACTGAAAAAGAAATTCTAGCTTAACAGCAGGATGATGACAACCCTAAATTTCTCATGTGGTGTCAATGTGGTCTGCATTTTCTATCATGACATTGAAGTTAGACCCTATGATCTTTCCTCATCTTTCCCCCGCAAAGTCTTTCCATCCATTATTCCTGCCTGACCACTCTCCATTACAGTGCCTACCACATCAACATAGTACTTCATCTTACTAGCTGTTACTATAAAACTTGCATTTGCTAAGGGAAGGAATTCCAAGGACTGTATAGGCTGGAATGGACTTGGGTGGCTGCTGCCACTACAGGTCATATCTCATACATGCCCCCACATCTGCTCCCTCCAGGACAATGGCTTCTTATTGAGCTTTTTTTTTTAAAAAAAAAAAAAAATTGCTGCAGAATTAGCACTCTTGGATAGATGTAGTTTAAAAGAAAGCGTCAGTATATAAGAGAAGCATATTTGACAGAAAGAAAGCATCTCTCACATCACTACATCCATTCCTGTTTCAGAAGAGACTCTTCTAGTATATAATTCTCTTTCCAACACTCACTCAACATGTCTGCCAAGTGCACCTTAAGCTTAAATTCACCTTCCTCGCAAGGAAGAGGCTTGCTCCACTGTCATTTTTAAAACTCTTTCACAAATCTAGTCAGTCCATCCATGATGATGACATGGATTAGGCACTGAAAAGCATCTCTTTAAGGTAACTGGACTTTCAAAAGCTAGAGTTAGTAGAATAATCTTACATTGATTTTTTATATTAAGCATAAATATTATGTTCTCCTTGTTTGCCTCAGTTTCTCTCCCTTTGTTTAGGCTGTAAAGGAAATGAAGGGACAGGTTAAAACTTTACTTATTCCTCTGCATCTATCTTGGAGTTGAATGGCTCTTCAGAAATGGAGCACCGTATCTTGAAGAACAACTCTGGCTATGGCAGTGAGACTTCAAATGCTGATATTAACAGCCCCCAAAACAGGCTTCAAAGAAGCCAGATGATTTAACATATGTACAAGAAGATAGCAAGACTTGAGAAAACTCATGGGAAGAGACTAGGACAGATCCTCCTCAGTTTTGTCAGAGTAATTTGGGCAGTGACTCTTCCATGACTTCCATGGGTAGAAACCCAATACTTAGGAGATGACAAGGATCCCGCTCACCAAGCGCAGGCTGCCAGCCTGGATCAAACTGAAGATCCACCAGAATCTGGCAGTTACTCAATGGGGTTTTGCATATGCCAATTTTGATTGAAAAGTCTAAATACTTTCTCAGAATTTATTTCAATGAAAATCATAGAAATAAGCTACATGGTAAGTGATCCTTTTTGCATTGTCCTCTTTAATTTTGTTAGGGAATGGAACTAAGTGTGTCCAAAGAGAAGTAACGAGGGAGTGCTGCTGTTCTCCACAGGTGCTCAAGCAGGGTCAGCGGCAGAGGAAGAGTTACTCCACAGATACTCTCCACCCCCTCATGCCTACTCCTTGTCTGCAGACGATCCACATTGAAAGTGTGTATGACTGCATCCCCCTCTACTGGCTAGCACCAGAGTGGGACCGTATTTTGTCCTTCAGAAGCTGTCCTTTTGCTCAAATTACAAAAATCTGTTGGCACTGAAGCAGCACTTTGAACACTGCCGAGGTGTTTATTACAGAAACAAGCCCAGAGTGGGTTAATGGCTATTAAATGCTATTTTGGTAGTTCTTGACAATAGGACAGTATGTCCAAGTGAGCAAAAAATAAAACACACCACAACTTCAGAGTTCATTTTACTGACAAACACTACATATAACCTAATGTGGCTCTTTTTATCAGTATGCTGAATAAAAAGCTTGATTCCAGATGATCTCTAAAGTGATAACTTACAGGCCTATGATTTCTTCCTATGCTGAATTCTACGCTGCAAGGAAAGTTCTATGAGAGCATGCTGAGATATCATTTGTGATAAATGATCAAACACTTTTTTATTGATGAAGCTAACAGCAGAACCATTCCTGAATTGAGTGCAATATTAAGATTATTTAAAATAATATACAACATTAATACTATTGAAAATGCTTATGTAATATTCATGTTTCCTGTAAAGATCTTTAAGTACAGTTATTGGAATAATAATATTATTTTGATTTAAACACTGCCTTAATTTTTTTCTTTTCATTCTCACAACACCAGGACATCTACGACTTTAAGTCTGAAAGCTAGTTCTGAACCAGTTTCAACATAATTTACTAAGAAGTCAGAAGTCAAAGTTTCCTAATACATTTTAACAGAAGTCAAAATTTGGACTTTTCTTGCTTGACCCCTTCATTATTTGTGTTAATTATTTATTTACCATATATAGCTACTATTCTGCAATGTTGAAAAGATCAAAATGCAAGAAGCCAGTCCTAGCAAGACAGAAGGCAGTTCAAATAAACACTCTACACAAACAGAGATGAAAAATAAAATAAACCTGCTAATAATTCTTAGTCATGTTCAAGTGTTATAGCCATACAAGGAATCCAGTTTTACCCATCCACTATCTTTAGATGAAATTTTATCACTAAGATCATACTATTTCAAGAGCAATGTCCAGTAAAATGACTAACCCACTGTAACTCAAAGCATATAGAAAATACACAGTGGTAATCACCGTGGCAAGAAATAGGTCAGAAAAGACTATAGCTAGCACTGAATAGTTGTACAGGGTGAACAGGCTCTCATTCAGACCACCATTACCTCTGCCACTCTTGATTTCTAGATAGCCACACATTACCTGGAGCAGCAACCATTCCTGTTGCAGACAGCTTAGAAGGAAATGGTTTCTGTTAACTCCTGTTACCAAGATCAAATTCTCATTAGCAGCAAACTGCATAGTCCTCTTCTTTTTCTAAAACATTAGCCCAAGTGAAGGTCTGTTACACCACATATGAGCCTGACATCTGAAAATGGTGCATCACCATCTGACCGATAAATAGAATAAAATCAAGCAACTGAGCTGCAAGAATCCTGCAGATCTCAATTACATTTCAACACTGAATGAAATCAGTCCTCAATTTCAGCTGTTCATATCAAACTCTTCTTTGCCTCCTAATAGATATAACTCCTAAATTTCAGCCTATAACAGAACTGTATTTCAATGACGGTTATCGTCCATGTTACTCGGGGGCAGACAGGCCTCTGCACCACAAAGATGATTTCTACCTTAGGGCACTAAGCTTTTGTGTGGATTTGAATGACCTGAGCAGAAGCAGGGAGTTAAAACCTGATTTCCCAGTCCAGAGTTGCCTGCTCTCCCTTTTAGCATCTTTTCATCCATGTTCCCAATTCACCTGCTTGTAGAAAGATCCTTGGAGAGCATAAAGGCTTGAATAAACAAGAAAGAGTCATAATCCCATGAGCATCGTGCACACAAACACATTAAGTGGTTGTGGAAAGACACCTGGAATGGGAATGTATTGGCCTCAAAGCATCAAATAAATGGGCAGGTTAATAAAATGGTAAAAAGCCTCTCCCTCCCCTGACAGCAGCCACTGTACCCATTGGAGGTCGCTGCAAGAATTTTAGCCCCTGAACACTGTATGCAGGCTGAGCCCTTCTGTCCTCATCTAAAAATTGAGGGAGCAGTTGGCTGCTAGGCTGGCTAAATGAGGTACAAGAGGGTCACTAGACAACATTTCTTAATGAGATACACTGAAAAGAGTGAGCCCTGCCTGCCCCAAAGCCCAGCCTGGCATGCAGCAGGCTCACAGTCCACACATGGGGCTGTCCATATTTGCCCTGCCTTCAAGATCAGGCTCTAAGGTGGCTGAGCTGTCAAATCATCATATTTACATTTTGTTGGAACATAGCTGGAACAGCCATGCTTCTGCAAAAAATTGTTTTGACAAGCTGTGTTTGCAGACTCAAAGCCATTTCCTGAGAAAATTTGTGACCAGTACTAATCAGTATATCCACACTGTTAATTCTGCATAGAAAGCTGTACACTAGGGTAAAAAAAAAACGCGGCAGAGGACTAATTAAATTAAAAGAATTTTTAAAGGGCTTTCTGACCAACAGCTCTGTTGGCCCGTTCTAAGAACAGATAAAAGGGAAATTAACTCTACATCTCGTTAGAAATAAAGGGTCTGGGGAAGGACAAGAAGAGGCAGGAATGTGTATGTAAGTAGCTAGAGGGAGACTGAAGTGGACAAAACCTTCCGAACAAACCCAAAAAAGCCATGAGAGTTAATGTTCCCACTTGGGACAATCTTTGGGGTTGATAGGCAAGACAGTTCTGGGCTTTGAGGTGCCACTTTTTAATGAGGCTCTGAAGCCTTGAGCTCAGACAGCCACCGATGGAGGTGGGTTGGGTGCTTGCTCCCCACCGCACACAAGCTCTAGTCCTGCTGCTTTGTCGTTTGGTTAATGTTTTAGCTCCCACAATAAGACAACTTCTTACCTTTAATCCACTCCCTGGAGACATCCTTAGTTTCAGAGATATTTTCTGCCTGGAAAAGATACTCTTTCTAACCCTGTGAAAGCAATCCTGGTGTCTGCCAGGGCTCTGCTTGAGCAGACTTATTAAAGGAGGCCAAACGAAACTTCCCATGACCCAGGACATTTAAGAGAAAGCACCAGGATCACAGGGCTAAAATAGTTTGTCTTGGCTATTGGATTTATTTTGGCTGTAACAAATATTTTGGCTTCCTTCCCTATCAGTTTGCCAATGAAAACACAGATCCAAGGTTTTCAGACTGCAGGATTGCAGCAATTCTGAAAAATGACAAAGTGAAACACATACCAGCTAATAAAGAGCTATTCATGCTATAAATGCCCTCTTGTGCTGCTTTCCACATACTGTAACTCAGCTTCTGGAAATATTGGGCCTGTTCGCCCTAGCACTGATCTCAGAGATTTGTTCTGCAGCAAGTCACATGGATGCCTTCTTTACAAGCAACCTCTCCGATTTCTAAGCAGTGTATTATTCCTCTCCCACAAAGACAAAACACTATCCTGTTTTTTTATTATTGGGAATAAACTGACATTGGGGAAGATAACTTATGGAACAGGCTACCAAAACATCTGTTCATACTGGAGATGGTAATCCAGCATTTTTAGGTGTAAGTGAGATTCCCCAAAGGTAACACTCTTATTTTTTATCTCTCTCCATTGTTATTGGGAATATATCCAATGCTGTTACTGCAATTCAGTACTGCAATACTCCCTTCTAGGGGAATCTGCACACATGATTACTCTCCACAGACTATGTAACCCCAGAATTGTGGGGCTGCTTCCAGGCACACTCCCTCCCAATGCCTACTGGTGGAGCAGTGAGAGAACCTCCAAACCCCCCGGCCTCCAAACTGCCCACATCCTGGAAAAGGAGCTGGATCTTTCTGATGATGGATTGACCTACAACACAGATTCTGCTTTTGGTACAACAGTGCTATATAAATCAATAAACCAACTCACATTACTTAGCAAAATAGGCTTTTGTAGCTAAAGGTAAAAGATGTGGAAAAGAAAAAGACATTTGTACACATAACTCCTCCTGTCCTACGAACTTTAAATTGTGATCTCATTTATCAATCTGTGGCTGGTTATACGAGTGAAAACTGAAAGTTATCTCCCTCCTTTAAAAACGAGTGGGCAATAAGATTCGGGTACTCAGTTAAAGATGTTCTAACAATCAAACCTAGGAGTGAGGTGGTGTGGAGTATGTGACTCTTCTGCTAAATGTTATATTCATCATTCTTGGTATTATTCTTGGTATATAACTTACTGCTTTGGTGATAGAGGTACCAACTGGCAAATACATTTTATTACATTATTAGTCCCTTAGACCCAGAATCTAAAGACCACTCTTGTATTTTCATACTGTGGAGACTTCCATTTTTCACCCTACAGGATGGCCAGATAGACACAGAAAATGAAATGATACAGTGAGATGAGCGAAGGCACAGATTTCTCTGGAAATATCATTCAAAAACTCAAAAGCTTTCTCATTCTTTCATTTTCCTCAACCTGGAATCTGAACTTTATACACTAAGTAAAGACCTGCAAAGACTGGGGCTCCTCTAGGATATGAGCAGCACAAGCCTGAACTGACACAACTCTGCCAGGGACACTTCTCAGCTCATACTCTAGGTGTTTTATAGAAACCATGGCGCTACTCAGAATTTATTTTCCTCACTTCTAGACCAAAATTACAGCCATGAGTTTGAATAAAAGTCATAGTCCAGAGGAAAAGCAGTAACTTACTACAGTAAACCTTGTCAAACTCAGGTGTAAGTTGATTTATTTGAGGAAAACACAAGGCACTTGAGTGACATGATGCATTATTAATGCAGCAACAGCTACTGGTGCTTTAACTGAAATAGAATTTTATACTGGTTTTTGCATCAGCTTTTTTACTGTGTACTTCCCTAATGAAGAATTAAAAATAAAGTGTCTGACTTCTCAAAAAGGACAGCGTGAAAACATCCAAATATTCACAACAGAGAGAATTAATGGAGGTTTCCAGAATGTGTAACTTAACTGGTTATGTTAGTGACAAAGCAGCAGCTGGATTCCAGCTTTCTATTTCAGTAAGAGACATTAAATCTTCCAAATAAGCCAGGACTACAAGAAATGTCATTTATAAAAAAAAAATCACAGAAAAGCAGAGGATATAAGATGGCCAGAAAGGGAAAAGGCTGCCACAAAAATAAATATGCCATTTACATCTCACAGATCAGTTTTAAAATCCATACAATGCTGATGTACTTGAGCAAAGAAAAAATGACTGTACTTTCTAGAAGGAACTGAAAACAGAGGTAATGAATTGAATACTGACTTTGAGTCAAAGAACAAGTGCTTTTTCCAGTCAGGGCAGAGGTAAAATGTGGATGTCAAACCTTGTTAGCAATTGTCTATCAGTTTATATTTCTGCACACTAACTTGTTCTTTAGACTTTATTTTGCATGTACAACTATTTTACCCTACACAGAGATGTAAACTCATTTCCTTCCAGTGAAGACAGTGAAAGGGTTCAGTGAAGTACAGAAAATGCCTCACTCTCTCCATCTTGTGGGCATAAATGAATTTTGCAGCATGTGTTGACACCCGAACAAACCCTGACTCGGGAAAACACTTCATCACGTGCAAGAGTTCGTTCGTTTATAGGAATATTTTCTTAACATGCACTTAAACCATGTGCTTCAATCCCACTGACTAAATTAACCGTGATTATGACCTGTCCCTCCAAATGCTTATTAGAACTAGTAGAATACCTTTGGGGATTTTTTTTCTTTCTCCAAATAACCACAGGCATACAGCATCACTAAACACAACTGCAAAATCACATAAAATATAATATTTAAGAAGAAAAGTAAAGGCACTAACCCACTCGTGATGTCATCAGCTCTGATATTCTTGCCCAGAACATCCCCATCACTCATGTAGCCAGTGGCATCCATGGTGATGCCTTCCAGATCCATTTCATCACTTCCCTTGTCTGAGATGTCCACATGGCAGACACTGCTCCCCCGAGACGCGAGCTGCCTCCGTAACGGTGCCGAATACATGTAACGTCCCGACTCCGTGTTGATGAAGCGGCTGGCGTTCCCTCGCGGAGGGTACCCATTGCCCATCGACGGAGCGTCGCCTGCCTGCAAGCGAGGGCTGGACTGCCCTAGTCTCCACGATAAAGGGGTCGGTCGTCCCGTCAAGCTGAGGATGCTGCGGCCACTTATCTCGGTAGTGACGTTGGTGTCAAAGGTAGTTTCCAATGTGCTTAAAAAAAGAAATGCATTTGATGAAATGGGGCCTGCCACATGGAGCGCCGTGAGATTTCAGGTGATTGCAAGACCCAACACCCTGAGCGCTCACCAAGTCACAGACTGTAAGCAACAGCATTAATACAACTTACCTGCTACAACGCCTTCGGAGAGTTAGGTCCATTCCTCCAAGACTGTTCTTAAACAATGATACTCTTGTACCCAGGTCACCAAGTGTACAATGTTTACGTGAGAAGACTTAAGCAGGAACTTTTTAATGGATTATCCACAGTATCAAAGCATAACTTTTATCTTCAATCATATATAACTCTATTAAACCATGGTTTTGCTACTCTAGGCAAGGGAGTGGGATATCAGGCTGACTAAAGGAAAATCAACTGAAGTGCTATTTTTCTGATATATTTTCTCTTTTGACTACATTCATGGAAGTCCTAATACTCTGGAGTTGTGTCCAGCACCAAGATGGTAGCTATTTTTACAGTAAGGAAAGGAATCAATGAAAAAATAAGAAGGCAAAACAAAATTATTTTTCAAAATATATTTTATATATTCATGACTTGAATATATTTTTCACAATATTGATAATATTTATGCAGAGCTCTGGTTACAAAAGCATTTTAGGTCACAGCCTGTAAATACAGTTTTTGACAAGCGTCAGCTATATGAAATCTTCCATTCTCCACATCTGAGTGGGTGATTCTGTTGCATCCCTTCCAACAGTAATGCTTATACGGTCTGCATATGGTCTGAGAATGCTGTGACCACTTATCCAGGTAGTGACACAGGCGTCAAAAGTAGTTTCCAGTATGCTTAAAAAAACAAATGCATTTGATTAAATGTAGACTGCTACACAGAGCCATAAAAAAGGGGCTGCTACACCATGAGATTTCAGGTGACATGTATAGATTGCAAGATTACACCCTGAACACTCGCAGCTTAGTTGCAGATAATTTCTTTCCAGCTAATCCATAGCTGCAACTTCTCTTACCCACATGAACTCCTCTTTTCCTTTCCTGTTCAACTAACATAGTGTTACTTCTATTTTTTTATTATTCTGGATATTCGTTAAAATAAGCAGCATTGTACTATTCACAATATAATGCTACGTATATGCTGCAAAAAACTATGTATCCCCTGCTTAGAGTAATTAAATCATTATGAGCTGTCACATTAATGGAAATTTGAAAAGAAAAACAGCATTGGGAGTTCTTCTTTGCAAGCTCTGCCTCAGTTTTAGATACAAAGCCAAAACACAAAGTGTTTCCCTGATGAACTCATTTAGGGCTGAAGCCCATAAGGCACTGAGTTCTAATTAGGATCCCGACCTCATTAGGGGCCAACCAACTTATTCTCCCAAGCCTCCTGTTCAACACTGAAAAGATTTGAGTCACGGAATGTTTAAATGTAATAAAAGTCTTTGTTTATTTAGAGCATATTTTAAATATTGCTGAAGAATTCCAAGTGCTGCTTTACAAAGAAAAAGCAGTTATATACATGGATGAGTAATAACATTAGAAAAATTTGTTTGTCCAACGACTGGTCAGGAATTCAAGTTATGCACTTGATAAAGTGGGTCAACCTCAGTTCACCTGCTTATTTAAACAAAATATTACACATGGGGGAGAGGGGTGTAATGCACTAAAGTTGTCCAAGAGTACAATGAAGAAACATTTTAAACTGTAACCTATACTCAAACATCACCTAACATATTTAACAAGCACCGATTATTCTCCATCTTTGATTCCATATACAACCTGCCACCATCAATTACTCATCATACGTCTCAATAAACACTGAACATTATTCAGAATCTGCACTTTAAAGACAAGAAGTACAAGATCAGTATCTTCCGCTGTCAGTGTTAATAATTTTTAAAGGATGCAACTCAGCCAGATCTAAGAGATGTAATGGAAGAGCATGATTTCTATTTTCTTATAAATGAAGTCATGCCATTACCTGTGAGTGACCTGGGTTCCCCGTAAACTGGACATGGTTTCCTCTAAGTTCTGTCGAAGATCAGCAATGTTTTTCACAGTTCGTAACCGCCGAGTTTCTGGATCCTCTCCTAAAGGGAAAATAAACCGTAAGAAAGGGTAAGGCAGGAAACAGCGCAGAACCGAGCTGTTCCCTCTGCCTGAGTCTGACTCAAACACATTTATTTTGTGACTTTCTGTTATTTAACACTCCAAACTGATTATAACGGAGATATCATTCCCCTACAGCAGGCACCTGACATTGCCGCAGCCGGACTGACAATGAGCTCTGTACTGGTAACTTTATTTTACAGGCTGCCTTTGCACCAGATGTTTCTGTATTCTCTATTTCCCCATATGACCCAATTTAAATTCCAGTTAACTTTCAACCTCAGTAGAAGATGTAGTCCATCAATAGCATCCTTTCCATCTCGTATATTGACACAATTAACATCACCCTGACGCAGGCAATTTCTCCAGCGCTGTATTTGCACTAGATCTTCTTTCTCTCATTTTAAATGGATGTCGTTCTACAACAACAGCTTTCCAAAAAACTAGATGGTAGTGACTGGGTGCTCCATGCCAAGTGATGTTTTAGGTAACAGCAGAAGTTTTTGCTTGTCAACATCACAACACAGTTATTGTTACTCAAATGCGCTACATGACACAAAGTTGGGGGATGACTTTTAGTTTCCCTGGCATATAGAAATTCTGTTCTTTAGGAAGTCCTCCTAGTGCCTCAGCATAATTTATTTTTACAAAATTAATAATTTAATTAGTGCCTCAGCAGAATTTATTTACTTGCTTTCAGCTGTCAATTAAGGAATGCTTTGGTTGCTAATGCAGCTGAGCTTTATATGGTTAAAGCTTCTAAGGGCTTAAAAGAAGTGAATTTTTAGTAGCGCCAACATGTTCTTTGTAAGCTGAATGCTGAAACAGAAAACCTCCAAAAAGCCGTCACAAAGCTTCTGCTGGGCTTTGTGGAAGGAAATGATTTCATTCTGAAGGGTTTACAACTCATGACTAAAGAAAATACTACAGCCAGTTTTAAACTTTTCAAATTTTGTATCCGCCTTCTCTGCACAAGCGATGCATTCTTCAGCTGCCAGGATACTGGTCATCCATACAATCACTAGTTTAGATGGCTATCTATACATTACACAAATCAGAAGTGTTAAGGACCAGATAAGCAAGCTGTTGTTGGAACTTTCCAGATTCTTTGTTTTAAACTTCATGTTTTTGACAGATGCCCATTTGGTGCCACAGAAAAACTAAGGCACAGGCTCCTGCCTGCAAAGCAGTAGTAGCACAAACTACTCACCAAAGAGCTGGAGCCCTGACTACAGGGGAAGAAGTCTCTAGGGAGGGGAAGATAGACTTCAATGTTTATACAATCATTGGCCTTTCTGAGGCGAACAACAATGGCTCAGGTAGTGTCACTGTTCGCAATTTTTTTTTAATGGGTCTCTACTCCTGGGAAATAATCTCCCTGACATACAATTCACTTAGGCCAAATGGTCAAACAATTATGATCTGGCTGGACTGGGAATAGCCACCTAACAAGACCGATTCCTTTAGCCAAGGGGTCTCTGGGACAGAAAATATTTTCTACATTCATGGATCTACAAACTTTTGCAGTAAAGAACATAAAATATTTATATGCCTTTAGCCTAACAAAGATCTCAGTGCTCATTTACAGATCATTTCTCTCATAGATATGAAGGCAAACGTTAGATAACTTCTTAAGAGAACATACATGAGATAAGCTACATCAATTTCTATTGAGATAATTATTAAGCCTAAATCGATACCAAATTTTTATTTAAATGACATTCAGTTTCTTAAATTATAAGCATACTTATAAAACAGACTGCATAGTGCCACTAGAACTTAATTATTAAATCACTTAGCTCTTCATGAGCAGGCAGTATCACTGAACTACTCAGCTTCCATTTTTCCCTACCTATGCTTTTTACATGTGCTTTTAAATTAAAAGCATCAATAGCTACTATGTAGGGAGAGAAGAAATCTGTCCCTTAATTCTTCTAACTAATTTGGGTTGAGGGACCATTTTGTTTTGTTTGCTTCTTTTCCCCTAAGACCCCTTTATGGATTGCTGCTGTCTGTGGGGTTTGCCTGCACACAGCTGGGTTTTGCATCTCCACTGTTGGAGGTTGTCAGCTGTCTTCCATTTTTGGATCCCAAAACTTACATATTCTACTTGAATAATAGTTTATACTTAATAACATCTGTCATTAAAGACTAAAGACCTTTTGTGATCTATAAACACTTCTCAGTTTACAGTCTAAAATACATCTACGCTAGGCAAAATGATGCCTAAGATTTAATACTGAAAAAGTTTAAGCAACTGGACACTGTGCTTTTCTTACTTTGAACTGGCTCTCATATTTAAATATGAACCCAAAAATGTTCTCAAGGATTTTATCCATTGTGCCATTTATTTGCTTTTAAAATATTTAATCCACCTGTATATAAATCGTATACACAGATATATAAAATTTATGCATTCCTGCAGCCCTTTTCCTCACCAGTGACTCTCCCTCTTGCCTTTGCCATCAGTACACGTGCACACAGGTATAAATGAAGCAATGACAGAGTATGTAATACAGTATGAAACGAATCCAGTTGTGAAACGTTTAGCCACATGTTTTTTCCAAGCAGGACAATCAGTTTCAAAACTCACATAAAACTGGAGGACATCAAAACTACATAGATGAAAAAACTTAAGAGATTCTATTGATGAGATAAACTGCAATAGTATGCAGTAAGCAAAGTCATAGACAACACTGAAATGGGAATAGGAGAAGACTTAACTGTGATTTTAAAAACACATTTCAGATCTTTAGTAGAATAGGTTTGTTAAAAATTGCTTTTTTATATTGATAAGCTAAAAAAATATTGCTAATTATAATATACTTCTTGCAGTAGCAGGAATTCTAGATGAACATATGAAGTACTTCCTAATTTAGACTGCTAGTATCCTAATTACAATCGGTTTCAGCTTCTGTATGCTGGACACAGTAAATTACAGTTGGAGTTTGGCCTCCTATTGCTGCAAATATCACTTCTCAAATTGATCATATTCATGTGAGTCAGTACCTCCAAGCCTACAAACGAACCAGAACATCAAGGAAATTAACTTAATCACTTCTGTAAACTCTGAAGCAAGGTTTTATAAAGTAAAAAATAAATATCAAATGCTTGGAAATACTTTGGATCCTTATAATAGCTTAATCCTAAAAGGTACTGCACATCCCCTAGAAAAACATTAAGTACCCAGAATTCCTAATGATTTCAGGAAATTTGGGGAGCACAAAATTGTCAGAACTTGGACATCTAGTATTCAGATTACTGACACCTGGTTTCCACTGCTGAAGAGCTGGAAGAGATATTGTAACTAATAAGCACTAAAGCATTAGGAATAAAACCAAATTAAATCCCCCCCTTAAAGAGAGTTCCTGACTTCACACTTGCTTTAGCCCGTTCTTCTTCAACCAGACCACAATCAGTGGGTCACGCTGCAAGCCATACCTGAGAGGTCTTCAAGAGCAGGCTGTCCAGTTTTGACATAAAGAGCAGAATCCATGCTGACCCCTCCTGTGCTGGCCTCGGCTGTTACATTCCCTTCATTGTCTGTCTGCGATCTGGAAGGCAAAACCAAACACAGATGTGCAGTCACTCTCCATCAAAAGCACCTCAAGTATAATGATGAGACAATTGCACCTGCCATCAGCCATTCTGTCCCTCTCTACAGAATAGACTAGCAGACTGATTTTACATAATTCATTAGTCCCATGTTGAATTATGTCCTAGAAATGGAAACAAGCACTCAGCTGTAAAAAATAAAAAATTCATAGTCAAAGATAAGCTTCACAGCTCCTCAGACAGGGTCTTAAGACACTTGGGTCTCCAGCTAAATTTTAATTATCAATAACATCAGTTGTTGTGGCTAATGTGATCCTCTCTAATAAAATCTGTACTGCATGAATATAAAGCAGGTAGTGCATAATGACATTACATTCCTGCTAGTTTCCTTTCAATAACAAGCAATGTCACTCATTTGTATTTTAAAATAAAGGACTGGGTAAAACCAACTTCAAAATCCAATGTAGTGGCTGACATTGTGGCTGTCAGATAATGAAAGGTGAGGTCGTAAGAATCTATTGTCAGATTTGAGTAATGTATCTTGAGTCATTTCATTTTACTAGCTGCACTGTTTTGCTTATCAAGTCACATCAACAAGCGGCTGGAAGTTCTCCTGTCCAAAGGGTAAGTGCTGTACAAAAGTGAAGACACAGCAGGGAATGACTATTGCAATATTCTGATTTTCAGTTGACCCTATATGAAATGTAGAACAACTTTTCACGTCAACTCTCAAACAAGAAGTCTACAGGCAGCTGAGAAATTCAATTAAAGTAACCTTAACGGATAGCAAAAAAATCCTGAGACTACTAATGCAATGTATTTTGCAGATGCATTTTGTAGATTCAAAAAAGTGTCTGGATAGTAAACTTATGCTATATGTTTGCCTTGCAAATCAATACAATTTTACTTTTCTCTTTCAACGTCACCAAGAATACACAGTTTGGCCTTTTTTCCTCCAATGCAAACATTATTTTTCAATTTCTCAGTATCTCCTCCAGCTGTCAATAGGTAGTTTCACCACTATTTTTTGTAAAAAGTCCAATAAATACTACTTGAAGTTTATCAGTATGTTTAGATTATAGAAAACATATGGATTATATCTGCTTTTACACTTTAGATGATGATTTCTATGCTCAAAGTAAGATGAACACCAAGTAGAGTGCTTTTTTACTTTGTCTTTTGATTGGACACTGTAGTGATAAACTCAACAACCCAAAGCATCATGAACACATTTTTTGGAGTTTATGAGGGGTAAACAACATAGCAATCAGTTTGCAGTCACAATTTTCTATTTAATTATGGATTAAAATAGTACAAACTCCTCTGGCAATTTTTAATTCAAAACAAGTCTCCAAAAATTACTGGTAGTAGATCCCACTTTCAGCCCAAGATGCAGCAATAATGCTGATGTACGTAGATGAATGCAAGAGCAAATGAAATCAAGAACACGTACTATTAGTACAAATTTTAGTCAGATGAATTTTTCCCAACTGTTTCCTCTTCATGTGACTGCATCCCAGAAGGACACCTGGCATTTCATTCCATACACACAGGGAAAAGACTCAAGGGGTCAGAAGACTCAAGGGTTGTTCTTTCCATTCTACATTCCTACACTGGCCTTTGGTATCCCTCTCCTTTAGGTTCATTCCATTTACATTCACTTTTATTTAAAAAATGTAGCCAAACATTTCTTATGCTACATCTGCCAAGAGATCAAAGGCAACAATGTGTATAGTAGAACTGAAAAAATTATGGGAAAGTGTGACAAAGATGACCAAAGGCTAGGAACAGCATCTGTAGAAGTAAAAACTAAACAGATTTAGCCTAGAAAAGATACATCTTAAGTGAGGGAAGGATATGCTAGAGGGCTTTCAAATCACGAGCAGCAATTAGATGATGAAGACAGAACAACCACTTGAATTCTCTTCCTATGAAAGAATCAAGTGGTGTCAAAGAAAACTAGGAAAAGGCTGCCAAACCAAAAATCCCACCCTCTGACTTAGGAATTTCCTGCGTCATGGTCAGACTGGGGAGCATGTCCTTAGGAAGCTTTGTTATTGATTTCCATCTTGTTATTCCTCCCTAAGTATCCTCTACTGCCATTGTCAAAGAGAAGATACTGGACTAGATGGAGGTTAGATGTAATCTCATATGCCTGTTCTTTTGCCTATCTCATTCAGGGCTGATGCACAGAACAGCAGACATCGTGCCTGGTATCACCCATACCAAGGGATTTTTATTTTTATTTTATTTTTTATTATCTCCCATTATTGCTTATCATGAGGCAGCTCCACCACTGTTAGCCTCACTGAAGAGACTGAATTTATATACACCGTAAATTTGCATTCCTACAACTTTTAAAGCTACGATGATGCATAAAACAAATCTAATCCACACAGTACAAACCCAGGTAAAGAGCAGTACCTGATCGAGAAGGTGCTAGCATTCTCATCTTAACTGTCAGTAAGGGCAGATACAACAATTATTCACCCTCCCATCTATCATAGCTTTTTGTACATCTTAGTCTGATTGCCTTCACCTTCAGTTTTTGTATTAATTGCCTACTCTCTTAAAGCAAGAAACATTTACATGACATGGCATTCATTTTGCTGCCTCACCCCCCTGAAAGCGTGTCCAAAATGAACCTTCCTACCTAAGGTCACGTTCAGAACAGTCCGCTGGAGAAGTTCACCGTACCTGTACATGAAGGGAGCAACCGTGGCAGTGTTCGGGTGGCTGTATTGCTGTTGGGGATGAGGTAGCTGAACACTCACAGTATTGCTCCCTGTGGTGTGTGTCGTCGCGGTGGGGCCGTTGACAGCTTGGCTGCTGCTGCTGCTGTTGAGGCCTCCTACACCTTTTCCTTCTGAAGAGGCCAGGCTGGATGAGGAGCTGGAATGCCTGCTGTCCAGCTGAGACTTCTGATGAGAGAGCCCCGAGCCAGCTTTCCCGCTGCGGCTTCTGTCGCCTTCCTTTGCAGGAGCGGGGGCACTTGAGGATTTCCCTGTGGTGTTTTTCATTCCTGGTTTTGGTATCCCACTGTGGGAAGGGGCAGAAGCCTCCTTCTTGGCACTATTCAGCTTTCCTCCTTTAGGGATAAAGCTTGCGATCTTGGAGGACTTTTTTGGCATCTCTGTTGTTGCTAGTGCTGTCTGTTCTTCTTTTGGTTCCTCTTTCAGGTCCAGCTTTTCAGTGATAGATGTTCTCTTTGCAATGTCTTTACTTTTATCCTTCTCTTTCTCTTTCTGTTTCTCTTTATCCTTCTCATTACCCTTTGGAGAACTTTTCTTATTAGTTAGTGCCCGACTAAAAGTCCTTTGTGCAATTCCCTTGAGTGCAATTTTGGGACTACTGGACATTGATCCCGGATTGTTCATGTTCTGATTCACGGCATCAATTTCTTCACTTTCCTCAAAGCTGAGAAGTGTCTCCAGCTTTTCACAACTGTTGTCCTGAGACCCTGGACACTCAAGCGTTGTCCCTCCTGCTTTGGAGCCGCCTTTGCTATTGAAGAGTTTTAATTTTTCAAGCATGGATTTCTGACCATTGGGAGTTGTTTTGGCGATTTCCAAGGGTGGTTTTGGAGGCTCCGATATGGGCTGCTTTACGGATAACATGGAAGACGTGGCTGTGTGCTTAGCACTAAGGGACTTGCTGCGCCAAGGTTTAATCGCAGAGCTGGGCTGAGGGATGGCTGATGAGTTATTGCAACTAACAGTACTGCTGCAGCTTTGAACCGAGGATGAGACATTTTCATTCATTCCTGTGGGCTGGGAGGCTGTACTGTCTGCGGACTCTGGAAAAAAAACAAAAAACAACCAAAAATCCAACACAGTAGTACCTGATATTATAGCTAGTCTGAGATTCTTTCTGTAATGAAACATTAGGAACTTTACAGTAATAACAGTAGAAAGATAGACACTTATCAGTACTTTCAACATCAGTATCACTTAAAGAAAATAAAATCCAGTTTTCTTTTCCTACAAAGTAGAAGAGTAACGAACTCCCATTATGTAATTTATATATACATGCTGTTTCACACACACAAAAAAAAAATCCTCTCCAGTGCAACCCAAAATGTCTTTCACAATGTGTTTTCCCTTATTAAGTTCATAATGCTTTTTCATTAGCAAAAACACAGCACTGTTTGCTAACTAGGGGTTCCCTCTGCTTTTGGCAAAATACTTGCTGTCCAAGTTCAATTCTTAGAAAAACCTCAAACATATAAAAAAAGTAGGAGTAAGGAACAAATTAAAACTGGAGTCCTTTCAGTTATTGGGGGGGGATACAAGATCTTCATATGCAAAAGGTAGAAGAAAACTCCATGTACAAAAATAAAACCAATTGTGTCCTTATGCATTGAACGTAAATTAAGTATTACCACATATCTTAATCCAGCTGTAAAAGAAACTAGTGGCAGTAACTGTACAGCCCTCCCCCCTCAGAGAAAGCAAATCTTTTATTTATTTAGTTCCTTTTTAATGTTATTTGTTCTTGTTAAGAAATTAGTTCAGAGAGCTTGAAAAATCACACTCACCTACCAGTGGCCACTTCTCCTCTGCAGTTTCCCTTTGCAGAGTTTCCTTTCTGGAGACGTTACTCTCTCAATTATCACAAATATGTTTTCTGTTAAACTGCTCATGTTTCCAATTAACTTTTGTCATCTATGTCTGTTCGCCTGCCCAGCAGCCTGCTGGGGATTAACGGCTCTTACCTATATTTCTCTGCCCTCTAGCAATAAAGTAAACTGTGTATAGAGCTGCATTTTTTTAATTCAAAAATCAACAGCGGTTGAGAGCGTGCGTTTTCAGCAGCAGGAGCAGCCCTGTGAATTCAGCCCTGTAAATCATGAGCCGCTGCAACCACACAGGGACTGTTTTACTTCACTTTCAGCTCTCAGTGAAGATACAGCTCTGTTAACTTCCCTCCTCTGATCCAAAGCAGATCTACTGAAGATTTAAAGCACATACATCTTTCTGACTTAGCATAGAATTGGGTTTCTAAGAGTATTAGAGACTCCTTAATAATAAACTCAGTCATTTCACGTGGTTATGGACAAAGTGGGATAGTAGGAATTAACGACACTTTAAAAAATATTACTGAAGTCAGAAGATTTCCAGGACTCTCTTAGTAACCAATAACTATTATACTGGCCAGTTTTGCTAGTCCTTTTCCGATGGCAAACTACCCACATGGAGCTGGAAGGAAGCAAGAACCAGATTACAGACACAGAAAGGAATTGTACTGCTTTTAACCTAGTGCCAGTCTGCTGACTTCCAGGGTATTACTCCTGTTTTACTCTAGTACAGAAGGAAAAGCAAGCCACCAAATGCCCCAAACAGCAATGTCACCTGGTCCTCGAGCTGCTCTGCTCAAACCTGCTAAATGCAATCTGATGGGTTAAGAAGGACTGAAGAAGTGACAGCGCAGGAGTCGCAGTGACTCCCAGTGCAAGGGGAAGCAGTGACCCACCATCACAGCACCCTGCCCACGGACACGAGAGAAGAAGGAAGGTAAAAACTACTTCAGAAGCTGCTGGAAATGTTACTCCCTCTACTTTCAGAAGCTGTGCACCACTGCTTTTTCCTTAATGCCTGTTACCATACACCGCTGCTTTGTTATTATTTGTATTTCCTGAAGTCCTCCTACCCATCAAAATCTACTTCCCATTGCAACACTGCACCACGCTCCTTTTGAAAACCTAGAACAAGCAAGCCTTTGTCTCAGCCTGCCTTCCACAGAAGATGCCCAGCAAAGTAATGAAAGCTTCACTAAAATCCCAATTGTGCATCATTTACAATTAATTTGTATAGCTTCTTTTAAAAAAAATAATAATTTCCCATCTCAATGTTGGGATACTTCTACAGAAACTGGAGACTCGCAGTATTTTCAACACTAAGTTCCTAAACCAAAGGTATTCTAGCCTAATCATGTTAAACAAATCTCAACACAAAGTGTACTCATGTTCATAAATGATCAGAGCTGCCTGTGATTCATGAACATGCTTAGGACAAATATACAGCTGGGTCCAAGGATGAACCTAGTGTACTGATCAATATGGGCAGGAGCCCTTTACTTTCTCAGAAAAACTGAGTTGCAAGGAGTAACGGGACTCAGATAATATGAGTGACAAATGGAAAATTACCGGTAAGGGATATAACTACAAAGTAGAAGAGCTGGTTGCACACTTGGTTAGCACAACATGCACAGCAACGCAAACCCAGTGCAGGGTGAAGTGGCGTTCAGTCTGAGCACGCAGCCAACTGAACAGACTTGGAAAAAAAACCTGTGTTCTTCTCAGACAGGTTCTTAACAGCAGTTTGAAAAAAATACAGGCAGCGAGTGTATCGGTGTGAACAAAGCCATCCTGCATCCCCCAGAGCTCAGAGCCTATGCAGAGCCCTCGCGTGAGCCGTGACCCGCAGGCTCCAGCACCCACCTGAGATGGAGCCACCTGAGTACCGGGCCGTGGTCCATGACCTCGCTGCAAAGTCTGGCTCCAGCTCAAACACTGAGCGAACTGTTAACACACTGCAGATCAGCGGGGGCAACAGAAACCTGAGGCAAGCCACATCAAAACAGGGCTCCAACCAGCCCGACAAGGTTCTCTTGGAAGTCAGTGGAAGGTGTTGGTTCATTCAGGATGTCAACTTCATCCTAACAGCCCAGGTGAGTGCTCCAGTTCATGGACTTTTGGGGAAAAGGCTTTGCTTGAAACAAGTGAAATGGCTTGTTTGCCAAATCTAAAAGCATTGCTCAGAATTTATTTCCCAACAAAATCCAGAACTTTTAAATTTCTCCTTTCTTTGAATACTTTCAGGATTTTTTATTAATTCTGCCTGGGCACTGAACAAGATAAACTTTTTTCCAGTTTGTTTGTTTTTAAATACAGCATTCACTTTATCCTCAACTCTCCCACATACACCCTCCTGTTCGGAACTTAATTGTGCTTCTGTTGCCAGTGGCGTAGGATGAGTACAATATAACTCCATTTACAGAGCTGCTACTCATTTACAGACATGTCAGAGAAATCAGGACAACAATACTATGACTGTAACATTTTAAAAAAAAATAATATATTGGGACATGAATGTAATGTTCAGAGTTTCTACCTAACATTTTCCAGGAAGTGAATTCTGTGAATGTTGGATGCTGAACATCCAAAATGAATGAAAAATGTTCGCAAACTCTTAAATATACATGTTAAGCAGCTACACTATGGGAAAGGAAATAAGATACTTTCTTATACAAGTACAATGGATTTTGATCCTTACTTGGGTCAAATACAATGAAACTGGAAATTCACTCAAGTTTTTGTTAATTGCACCATGCAAAGTTAATGCAAGAAATAAAAGGTTCAATGTAAAACAAACTCAAGAAAAATGGCCTCAGCTTAAAACTTCAGGCTTTTTAAGATTCTCCATTTCTTTCTCACAAACAAGTCTGCTGGCACTTTTACTCCTCAGACCAATCTTGGTAAACGAAAGGGGTTCTGCTGCCAGAATGGAGATTCAAATGTTAGGTTTCCTAATGAAGCAGTAACATCAATACGTGGATAACACATCAGCATGCAAAGGGGAAAGTTTTATTCAGCACAGCATAGGCCCTTCTTTCATGCAAAGGAGAGCAAGGAGAGCAGGTTTCATGCATTCGATTAATAAGCTTATTATTTCCCATGTGTTCCTTTGTGAGGGAGATATTTTCTTTCTTCAGCAACCTGCATTAACTAAAACTGACTATAAAAGAAATGTTTTCAAACCCAAGCTACAGTCTACAATAAATAATGATCGCTTTCCTCTTTTCAAAGTCAAATCTTGGCCTGAAATCTATTTTGTTCCTAGCATTCCTGTTAAAAAAGATGTTGGTGGTCTAGTTCCAATGCCAATACGCACTGTAGCATGGGTAAATCTGATTTCAGCTGCTCCTGCAAAGTCTTAACTGCATCTGCAAACCTACCCATTTGTGATGAAAAAAAGAGAGTCTGAAGGCTTATGATTTAATTCTTCCACTGAAGTCTTTGAGAGCTTACGTTATAATAAGGTCAGGATAAAATATATGCAATTTCCCATCATTTGTCATGTTCACTCTTAGCAAGTAGACTTTGATTTGCTATAACTGAAAACTTTCAAAAACAATCATTATAAGCATGGAAGGCAACACCAAGACAAAGGATGTTCTCATAGTTACTTCTCCTTAGGAGGGTCAAGAACTTAACAGCATTTTTATTAATTTTAGAATGAACAAGCTGTCATTTTTTATTTCACAGCTATGAGAAAAATAAGAAGTTCTCATGAAGAGAAATAACTTTTAGGCCAGCCCATAGATTAGATAACCCAGTTAAAAAGAAATCCACAACAAAATTCTAATTTAGGAAGCAAAAGCAGATCTGCTCTATGACATTATAGTGTCAGAACTGCAAAAATCACTGTGGCAGCTTCATCATTTCCCATCTAGAGGAATAACTAGCGAGTCTTGACCCTTCCCATCCACCCACCAGAAGATTCTCTTTCAAAGCACTACAAATAAGAGTCCTACAGAGAAAAGCTTTTTAGCCGAGCTATTATCTTCTTCAGTAATGATTTATCATGCTCAGCAAACCCCTGAAATATGGGAATGCCTGCATTTCTGCCAGCAGCCGACTATAAAAATCAGAATCTTTCCATAATCCAAACCACAAGCAGGTAGAGGAGAACATTCCCTACAAGAGTGACCTGGCATGCAGCCCTTCCTCAAAATAATCACAACGCCTCTGGCCCACAGAAGTTTCTGTTTCAATTGTAACGCTGTTGACTAGAGAAAACTACAGCTTGGTGGAAGGGACCGGCTGAGTTACTGGCTCGGGGTGGGCAAAAAGCAAGGCCTCCACCCACAAGATAACTGAAGCTTTGTGTTGTCTTCTACTCTGGACCACATCAAAGAGCAAAAAAAACCCCATTTTCTTAAAGCAGAGATTGCCAGATAGGGAAATTCTGAATAACTTGAGAAAAGCCCAGATAGGAAATATTTTGCTTTGCTGAGGACAAAAACTTTACCAAGCTGGGCAGAATTGGTTCCTTCAACTTTTGTCCATTAGCATTCCCTTTAAGGGGTGAGTTAATTTATTGTAACTTAAGACAAAACTTATCTTTACTCCTTGATATTTTTCTTTCCTTCCATCGTATCTACCTCTTCAATCCCAGTGTTGTAAACTCTGTTGCTTCAACAGCAGTTCCGTGTATTCACAGAAATGTGTCGTACCTCTCAAAACCCATACTGAAGCCCATGGATTTGTCAGTAACTCAACTTCCACGTTTCTCTAGAGACACCTTCATTCACACTGAGCTCCAGTATACGAAACAACAGTTTTGCTGTTTACTTCACCAAGACTCAGCATTTTTGCTGAGGTGAAGGGAAATAAAACTGGAGCAGAGGCAATCCTTTTCTCATTGTCTTGACATAACCGAATAAGACACTTGAATTCCTTGTTGTGTTTGTTTAGTTACTGTAAAATTCAAAATGCTGTCCACATGACTGCCCGAGAAAGAGGTTGGAGAGACCGCTATCAACCATATACCAGTTAGATGATCATAAAAATAACGAAACCAAGTTTACTGTCCCATTCAAAACAAGTTGCACTCTCCATTTAATACTAAACAAATATCATTCTTGTTCAATACTCTCAATTTTTTTCTCATTATTTGTACGATCAAATCCCCCAAGATTTCTCATAACAGAGTTATTCAAAAGCATTAATGAATTCCAGGCTGGGAGCTGTTACAGAGGCTTTCATTAGATTTTATACATAGCTGGAGTGGACAACGTGCACTTAGCAGCCTCCATCTGACACATCTCTCCTACAGGTAGGTTATATGAAATAGGCCATATACACATTAGTGGTCTGAGAACTGCACTTAGGGAATATTGTCCATTGGGGCCTATTTTGACTATTAATAGTGGCTCCAGTTGGGGCTTGGAATGACCATGGAGGAAGAAATAGAGACAGATTTTTAACAGAGAAGGGACAGGCAGTAGGAAAAAATATCTAGAAAACTCCCACTGATCAGTCAATACATCAAACTAAACTACATTTTAACTCAGAAATGTCTTACTCTGCTCAGTGAGAAGTCATACAACTGCTCAAGTGTACAAAGTAAAGTGGCAAATACCAATGCACACTCAAACATGGATATTTTGTGTTCAAACAGAGGAGTCAAACCAAACTGTACAGAAATACCATCACTTTACCATCATCTGTACTTACATACATAAATATGCAGAAATGTATTACATTTTTCTATCAAAAACAGCTGACAGACACATACTACTAATTCTCCTGGGGTCTTCCTCATTTCCTCTCTCTGGTCAATTAAACTACTCTACAACCTGCAGCAGCAGATCTTTCAATCTGAGACAACATGCAGGTAACAATCTACTATGCATGACAGTAAGGAAGGGCCACGGCTTTATGCTCATCAGCCACTTCAGAGGTGGTGGCAGTTCACTGGCACCAGTCATGGATTCTTTAGGTATATTTGGTTATGGACAAGGAGCAGGCAAAAGGCTCAGCAGAGAAGCCACCAATGGACAGGACCAGAGAGGCTGGATGATGCTCTCACCCAGGGAGAGGCGGCTTCTACAGGTGTGGTAGAAACATGCTGGCACTTCCAGACGTCTGGGACATAGCACTACTGCTGTTTGCTTTCCTATGATTTAATAGTGAACTTTTATTTCCATGGCTGTTCTGGCATAATTCACCCAGCAATAAATTTACAAGAAATTGTAAATATTTATTTTAAAAGGAAACATCTAGGAACTGTAAAGACCATGAAATGCTGGGCCAGTTCTTCAGCTGGTATAAATTAACGTGGTTCCACTGTCTTTAACGCAGCTACACAGATGTACATTGGGCAAGAAGATGTTCTCAAGGTTAAATTTTACTTTAAAGCTCGGGATTTTTATCCTCATGAACTCTACAGTTAATAACATGTCATTGGCTATTTTTTTTTTCCAAAACTTTATTTAAATACATTTTTGGCTTGTTTTAGATATTCCTAAAGATTATACCAACTATGGCGAAGTTCTGTGGTCTTGTAAAGCTCTACTTCAGATGCAATTAAGCCTTCAGCCAGCCTTTGTTTAGGCAAAAGAGCACATATTTTTAAATGCCAAATTCAGCCAGCTGAACAGTTGTAAAATTCAGCATGAATATGATTTACTGTGTACTTGTATCTGGTCCTATAAACGTGCCGTATTGCCTGCTGTATTCTGACAGTCTTTAAGCTGTTTAGTGGGCACACACTCAACATAAATATGTCACTAAAGATTCACTAAGATGAGCTGATCTTTCAAAAAATGTACTGGATTAGAAGAGTGAAACAATGCAGGCAATACCCCAGCATATATAAATTTATCAGTTACCCAAGGATGAGTATTTTGTTTGATGTTAATGACTCTCATTAGGGTCACCTCATGACATAAACTGGTAACCTTATGTTTGGGGAATACAGAGACATTCATACGTTTGGTAAATTGGAGACACAGACTGAGTCAGTAAGATTACTTTAATTGAAGCTGACTGAGAAGTTCTGTGCTTAGAAAGAAGAAACTGAATGCCTAAATACAAAAGGTCAAACAATCAGCTATGTATCTGTACTGCAGAAAAGAACTAGGAGTAACAGTATACCACAACTGCACACCTCTATAATGTGCCACTAAGGAAAAACTAACGTCATTCAGGAATGCATTATGAGTATCATCTATATGACAGAGAATGTAATTATTCTGTCCTACTCAGCACTAGAGTAAGGCACCAGGTAGAGTACTGTGTCCAATCCCAGCACCCCTCTAAAAGAGACTGACACTGACAGGCTGGAAAGAGGCCAGAAGAGATCATCAAGACATATAAGATTTATCACAAAGACCCTATGAGAAGAAAGTTGAAATAGTAGATATTGTTTAGTCTAGAAAAGGGAAGGCTGAGGGGAGACATTGTAAGCCTTCGAAGATATGAACACTGTTATAAACAGGACAGAGATCAAGGAAGAGCAACAGTGTGCTTAATTTTTAGCCAATCAGAATCCTGTATTTATATTTTTTAAACAGCTAGCTTTAAGACCAAATGGACACTGCAAGGAGATCATCAAGTCCCTGTCATGAGACATTTAAGAACAGACTAACAAACACCTCTCATGCATAGGTACAGTTCATTTTGCTTCAGAGTTGGAGCACAGCCTTCTCTGGTTATTTACAGATGCAATTCTAGAAATATATAATGTACACTGCAAATGTAATAATTTTAAACGCTGTTCTTTGAACTGAGTTAAAACCAGAAGACATATCTACATTGTAAAGTTATGACTCAAATTTGTGTAAGGATATCAGAACTAGTTTTAGACTAAGAGACAAGCAAAAACCTAGAGATTCTCCCAAGAAGAAAATACAAGCCAAACCACCAGGTTCTCAGGCTATCTTTCAGATTATCTCTTACTCCTTCGTTTCTGTTTCTGTTTTTATTTTTCCTCTTGTCACATCAAATCCATGATCCCTGTACTACATTCAAGGCAAAATAAATCCTACTGAACATTTGGTAAATACCTTCAATGCAAATTATATTTAGAACACTGGATAGGGTTACTCCAACATCTAACTTTTTGGTAGTGCATACAGCTGAAATACAGAAAACATCAACTACTCTGGTTATGGCTTTGTCAAGAGAAGTTATATAAACTTATTTTACCATCAGTCTGACTTACAGGGAAACCGGTCATTCAGTAAAAACAGAGAGCACCTCTCAACTGCCAGCACAGGTGAGCACAGAGGCAGCATCCTAAACACAAAGCAGAATATGATGTTTGCTGCATACCTGACCTAGATGAAATACTTGCACATTTTTAAATGGTGGAATGACTGAAATTTTTGAAATTATCATACTCTCACTTTGTTGAGCCAATCACATTTAACTCCCAGTGAAAATCTGAAAGTGTGGTTAAACGGATTTCAAACTTTATGGACTTATACCTCTTTAAAAAAAACAAAACAAAACAAAACAAAACATAAAACCTTTTCCACTTTTGCAATCCTTTTAATCTTGGTGGCTTTTACACAGTCTTATCAAGTCAACACTTCAAAAGTAAACAACAGAATCATCCAATTTTCTAAAGAAAGAGAAATCTAAAAAGAAAACTAAAGCTGAGATGGATATAGAGCAGGAGTGAAAGTAACTGCTCCAAAAAGTCAAAGGAAATTTTTTCTAAATCTATATGGACACAATTTTCAGTCATGAAGAAAGTTATAAATGCCAAATAAAATAGAATAAAATAAAAATAATGTTTAACTTACTGCTATCTGTTGCATAAACCAACTGTTTCATTCTATAAATCACTTCCCAGCTTTCTGACATCCATACACTGTTCATCGATAAGGAGATAAATCTTTCCATTTCAGGAACTCTGCTTATTTATGCTAGTCTCTAGCGAACTGTTAAATCTTTCTGCTGCTCCTGGTTTCAAAGGGCTTCTTCACCCCACTGCTCCCCCTCCCTCTCTCAGCAGCCTCGCAGGGCTGGGCTCAACACTAGCCCATTGGCACAGTTAAACCCAATTTCTGTGATGATCTGGCAGTTTGTACAAAACGGGTCAATGCCTCTTCAGTATCAACTGAAGAATATCAGAGTCCTCAGTCGGAAGCCACGGCAGCATACTGCCCATAAAGGACATCAGTCGAGATACCAGGCTTAATTTCACATTTCTGTTTTATTTAGCAACATGCCTGTGTACCAGCAGATGTTGGAAGGACCGACTCAACAGGGAGCACTGTAAAAACAGGGAGTCCTACCAGTTGCAAATTAACTTTGTTTGCATTAACTCCCTCTTTTATACAATACCATGTACCTGAATACTTTAGGACTATTTAGTCTTTGATTAGTAAAAGATGTCACTCAAAACGCTAAGACTTATTATAACAACTATTATATATACACACACACACATATATACAATAACATAGAAATATAATAGCAACTGTTATGTTGTTTTATTGTTGGTGACTTCTATGAGCTACCAACATTACAATGACTTTTCAAACAAAGTTTAAAACCAACATTTTTTAATGTATTTTTTTTTGCTTTAGACAGCGTCCCCATGGGGATCTCTGAAAAGCACTCCTTTGTTCCTTCACGACAGTTTCTGAACATGAGAGGAATCAACCACAGATCCTGATGAACCTTGAACACTGGAGTTATTCAGCATGACACCCTTAAAAGAACTTTCCTCAATGCTTGAAAACCAAAAAGTTGACCAGCACAGGCTGTTTAGTAAGCTACCTGCAAGACAAAATCTAGAGGTCCTGCTTTTATTTTAACTCTTCCTACTCAGCCAAACATAGTAACTCCTGCAGCCTGATTATTAAAACAGTCAAAACCACAGAGGACAACTGCTATTTTAGGCCCAAGGAGATTGATTTACCACCACTAGAGTGTTATTATTGTCTCCTGCAGTTGAATGAAAATTTTGTAAGTTGGTTATGGGCTGTAGATACAGATTAAGCTGGTATGAATTGGGGACAATAAAATTTGTTTATTTAAACTTTTTTCTTCTAGAAGACAATAGTCCTTTGAAATGAGTTCACATCAGCCCAGGTTGGTCATTAACACGCTCAGCACCGAACGGTTCACACCATATCTGACAACCTGATCATCACCAAATAGAAACAGCTAGTGGCTTTGTTTGCTTTAAACATATCACTTGTTATCCTCATCATCTCAACCACGAAATATTGAAAGGAACAGCTTTTTGGCCAGGAAAAGGGGGAGACGAGGCAGTACTGAGCACTGGAGCAGGCTGGCCATATATATAGCTTCCACTTGGAAGAGACTGACCTGTTCAGTCATACCAGTAACCTTCTGCCAGCCCTAAGTCAAGCTGGCTCAATGCCACAAGAATTGAACCCGATGTCTCAGCTCCCCGGCCAGAGCCGCTGTGGTAACTAACCCTGTACCTGCAGCCAGAAAAAGCCTTCAATTTCACATTCAGGCTTCTATGATGAATGCTACTATAAATGGGTAAAAAAAATTAAAATGTTAACTCTCTAACAGAAATTTCTACCATGCTTTACAAGTCTGAGCTCTTTTTTCACTACTTTTTAAAAAATTCCTATACTATTATTTGGCACAAAGGCAAAAGCCTGGGGTTTGTCTCTGTTTATTATTATTAATTTATTTGGAGTGGAAAAACTGCATGAGGTTAAACAGAACATAACGGCTCCAGTGAGGAAGTTTGTGCAACATCACTGGATCATCCTGGATTTGGTACAGGAGCCAAACCCAGTCATTCAGAACATCAAATGTTTCATCTGATTTTATGTGCAGCTACAGAAAAGGGCTTGTTCTCCATTTGCATATGCTTAAATAAAAGATTTTTCATTCAAGAAAATTACTAGGATCATCTGAGTTGATCTTAAAGAATTTCACTCAGTAATTTCCAAGCCAAAACTGTAACTCTATCAGAATATCAGCTCTGGGCAAATATTAAATCTTGACTCATTATGTGTGATTTAATCTCTTTCAGTGGCTAATCATCGTCATTCTTAAAATTTCTATCCAGTTTGTGGTCTGAATTACGCTAATTTCAGATTCCAAACAAATAGATACTCATACACTACCTATTGAGGTAATAAAGAATCCTTATTATTATAAATGTCATTACCTACAGGTATCTTGTAGATAACAAGGCAGTAACCTTTCTTTTAGACAAAGACCATAAAATAGCCTTTTAAATACCTAGCTGCAAAGGAGTTTTTCCAAACCTCTAATTATGCAGCATTCTTCTCTATGTTTTATCAGCAACCCTCTTTTTCAAAGCCCATTTGAATACTGCTGAAAATTGTAGCCTTCCAGATATTGTCCACAAGAAACAAGAGTTGTGATCTCACTATGCATATGTCTCACCTTCTCCCTATTTCTAAAGGAGCATTTTTAAATTGAGTCTGAGGGTTTGACAGAATCCAAATCTGCCACTTTTAAATGACCTTTAATGACAGTGAGCTCAAGACAAGCTCAGTAGCACAGAGAACCAAGCCATAAGGGTGTATTCCCATGTGCTTTTTATATCAGTGCACTAATTAATATGAAAATTTTGTCATTAGGAGAAGAAATTTCAATCAGTTTGGTTCCAGATTTAAGATTTAAGATTTTCTACTCTTTACACAAGAGGGCATTTTAAATAAATAAATATGGATATCAAAGTAAAGTTGACAGAAAAAACTATGGTTTGCATCAACATCAGTAAAATAAGACTACCTTGTAAACAAACTGGACAATCACTTTTTTTCTTTTTTTAAAAAAATAAATTAAATTGATGTCTGCTAATTCAGACAATGGGGACTTATAGACACACTAGAGAATCCCCCAGAGACCTCCTGGGTCGTGCAGCTCCAGGAATCAGTTCCATGTGGATTCTCATATGTCTAGTGGTGAGATTCTCATTGCAGATATATAGACTTAACTCTGAAGCGTCATTCCTGCTAAAGCTATGACAAGAGATGCCATGCCTTCTTAAACTGTAACAATAAATATAACTGCCTACATATGAAGTGCCCTCATTTTTAGCACACATTTGGTGTATGTAACTGTACACCAATATGACTGATTTGCTCAGCAGAGTGGAGGTTACCTTTCCTTGCTAACTTTTTACCAACCTGGTAGTTCAGCCCTATTTCGATAACACAAAGTTAAAAAGTTATAGGAAAGAAATTCCTTAAATGTCCTTTGAAATACCCTAGTATCTCTTCCTATTTAACTAGTTTATACTTAATAAAAAATTGTAAAGTAAATAATATTTAAAGGTATCAAAATGTGGTAATTATATACGTGCCAGTGCTCAGAGCTGTACTCAAGTTCTACTAGCCCCTTAGTGCTGGTTCCATACAGGTCTGATCCATGCAAAACTGTCACTGCAATGAGACCCTGTCTCTTTGGAATCTGCAGGGCCCTGTACTTCCCTCTGCACCTCTGCCACCCTCTGTACTGGAAGGATTTTAGCTGTGTCAGCATTGTAAATATGTATGTCAGTAATGGGTAAAATGCAGACTGGTTTGAGTATCACTGCATCACATAGCAATATACACAGCTTTGCACGACAACAGACCAGAACTGAGCATCAATACAGAAGAAGGGAAAACATGGAACATATAAATAAGGCAGGCATGTAGGACACTTACAAAATATCAGAGCTTTTTCTTAACAGGTAGAACTAGCAGTCCTGAAGCACACTTAAATTTTGCTTTGTCTTTTTTCCCCCTCCACAGAATCCCTAAAATAAATCACTTAAAACTGTTCAGACAATGTCCAGTATACTTTTAACACTCTAAGAAACTAACCATACATTTAAATCGTAGAAATCATAGGACAGCCTAGGAAGAAACCTCTGGAGATCATTCCTTCCAACCTTCCCTCGGAAGCAAGGCCTTAGATGAGGTTATCCAGGGTTCTGTTAAGCCAAGTCCTGAATGCATCCAGCAAGGGAGATTCCATCAGTTCTCTGGGCAAACTTCTGCAATGTTTCATTCTTCTCATAGCGAAGAATTTTATTCTTATTGATAGACAGAAATTCCCCTAAAGGAACTTGTGCCTGCTGCCTTTTGTCCGGTCACAATGCATCCTTGTGAATACAGTGACTACCCTTTACATATTAAAAGACAGAGTGATTAAATATATACTGCGTTCCAAGTTAAAAGGGATTACCTGAAATTTGGAAGAAATAAAATAAAAGGAGCATCAACCAGAGGAGCACATGCTTTTCTTACTCTCCTGCCCTTACAGTATATCCATACCTGAAAATCAAGACATGCAGAGCTGAGCTCATAGCTGACTCAGCAGGTTTCAGAACCCTGTCACAAGACTTGTATCAACTAAGTGTGCAAGAACACTGCAATTAAAAGTTATTTATTTCATTTGAGTGCATAAATTTGTATGCATACATTATTTTTTTTTCTCTTTTTTTTCTAATACTACCTACTTAAGAGAAACCTGACACTATTAGCACCACCTTCTTCATAAATCCGAACGATATATATTTCCTTTCATCTCATGCAGAAACAAAGTCTGGTAGTGCTTTTTTTCTACTGACACTTTACATAACATTCAATCCAAATGAAAAGTGTAATTTTTTCCCACAGACTGCTACTGCCCTCTGTAGGATTTTTTTAAATAAAACATTAGGAACAGAGTAGAAGAAAAAAATAAAAAGAAATCATGTAAGCCTGTCACATTACTGTATCACTTCATAAACATACTCGAGATGGCGTATTAAGTTGATGTTTCCTATAGCTTCATAAGTTCAAGAATTTTATAGACTGTGGATCCAAATGAGGAAGTAATAAGCAGAATATTATCATACAACATTACCAGACTTTTAAGACTGCAAAATGAAAATGGAGTGCCTGAAGATCAGGTTAGACAGTGGATATATGAGGGTGTTCAGAGCTAGTGAAAAATACCCACCATTTTTCAGAACTGCAAACTGTTTTCACAGCCTGTCTCAAAAGACTCTCCAACTGTGTCTAGCTAAGCAAAACATTGCAATACATTAATGAGAAAATCTATTGTATCTAAGTCCTTACTGAAGTTGCATGCTTCGGTATTTAAGTTTCATTCTTGATAGTACCTAGGACACAGTTCTGCTGCTTATTCTCACGGAAAAAAAATAGATATCTTTATTCTAAATTGCACAGGCAAATAAAATTCTGTCTATTTTTTACTCGATGATCTTATTAAAGAATTAGAAGGACATGGTCATGTGAAGCCTCAAGATAACTAATAACTAATAATTTACGTACAGGCACAGAAATGCAAAGCTCATTTGCCTCTTTACATTCCTTAGAAATGTTTTTGATACTATAGATGAGTTCAGTAGTGACCTTGGGAAGTGGCTGGTGCTTCTCATGCCATAGTACACTTGTGGTGTTTAAGGATATTAAAGAATAAGAAAGTAAACCAAAGGTGAACTTACTTATGCATGGACTAAATAACTCTGACAATTCAGAAGTGAATTAAAAGACTCCAATTGTATGAAGGGATTATGATGGCATAGAAAATCACAAGCCTGGGTGGCTCATTATTTCCCCGCAATCCAAAAATGCAATTAGACTTTAATTGCATTTTCTTAAGAGGAAAAAGCTGGTAAGAGCAATTACACGCATTAAAATACTGTGCCTAGAATGTTACTGCAATTATAAATGTCTAATCACTATTAGAATAAATTAAAAAAATGTACCACTGGGTGTTACCATTTTATGATGTGAGGAATAAGGGCAATGAAAATCCTTTAGGTTTGAAAGGAATTTTGCATATATACTGTGGGGCTAACTCCAAAAAGCAAGTTAAACCTATCATGCCCTAACCTCAAAGAAGGTGTCCATTGGACTGAACTAGGTGTCTAAGTCATGCCTACTAGAGAAGACAGATCTCTTCTCCACATCTGGAAACTGGTTTCAGGCAGTGTGTAAAGACTGAGAAAGCAAAATAAAATACTGAATACACAATGTAAACTGTTAGGAAGTGAGAATTGCATCTCCTTACTTGTGCTCCTTTGCTAAGAGTACATATACATCTCACAACAAACTTGCATGCACCCAAAAATCTCTTATTTTTATGCAACAGTTTTTGATGTTACATAAATCTTTTCCCCAATATTTCTAGAAAACCAGTGGTCTCATCATTAATTCATTAATGGAATATTTCAAAAAATTGAGGTTATTTATTTTCCAGTAGCTAGCTATTCCTCCATGCTCCATTTACTGTCCTTTCCATTTCTGATGCATTGTTTCAATTAATGCACTTTCATTGCCACAAGACACAGACAACTGACTAACAAGACAACTCACATTTAGAAGGAAAGGCCATAAATTAATAAAAGCTGAAAATTACAACTTGCTTTGTAAGAAATGATTCAAACATAATACACTGAAGGCTACTTTCTATCGCAAAGTGACCAGTCATGCCAAATCAGTCTGCCAAAACAGGCAGATTCCTCTTTCTCCCATTTCCTTCTCCAAAAACATGCAAAAGAGCTAGTAATGGGTAAAGAGAAGACGACTAACCAAAGACCGGCACACAGCATGGTCATGTAGGTCTTACTTCCTTAGGGAAAATATAGGATATGGGTCAGGAAATTTGAATTGTCTCTGTACTTTGACAATTAACTTTGTCTGGCAATGCTACAATTAACTTAAAATAAGCCAAAAATTAGTCAGACCAACTACTTTTGTTTCTCATGGATGCATACCAACTTTGTGCCATGATTATATTTTTAAGTAAAGTTCAAATTCAACTTACATAATCCCACTTTTTTTTTTTTTTTTAAACCATAATTTATGACTGGAAATCTTGACCAGAGCAAAATTCTCAGTACTCAATGCAACTTATGTAGGCTGTTAACCTAAAAAACAACCTTGTTTCTTTCAGTCATTTGTAATTTTCATAGGAAGCAGATGATCTCACATGCTTCTTCAGCAATCAGCTTATCTTTCTGAAGAGATGGATTATAATGAAGAATGAGGGTTCACAGAACTGTCTGCCTAGAAGCAGTTTATATTTAAGTTACTCAGTTGACAAATTATTGTTATTTCTCTGTATATGTGAGGACTTCTATCTTTCTTCTTCTAGTTTGTTGGGGTTTTTTTTTAAGACTGAAACCAGTACTTTACTCTCCTTACTTAGTAATCTTGGTAAACTGAGAAAAAGCCAAGGTAGTTCAAGGTCTCTTCTCTTCAATGCAACCTAACAATGCACCACCCATAGGCAGGTAGGGATCCTCCAGCCAACCAACACATGCTTCAGGATGAGACACATCCCACACTGCGCCTCCCCAGTCCAGCAGTTACAGGAGATGAGCAGAAGAGGAGAGCATTGACAAGGAGGAGACACAGGGAGAGTGGGGAAACCTTACACAGCAAAACAAGGTTTCAGTAGTTTTACTGCTCATGCCATAACTTGTCAGCTTGATCTTTTAACTGAAAGCCAGATCTAATTCAGATTTAGTGATGACTATTACATACTGATGCTATGGTTAAATCATTACTGTTTACATAGTGTCCCATCTAAAATACTAAACATGGATTTACCAAGGTAGAAGGTTGCTAATTTATTAGTATATTATGCTAATTAATTATAATTATAATAATTATATTAGTCAGCTGTGAATTTAATTTTGTTCTTATATAAGGTCTGATCAGGGTAATTCAGAATGTCCCTGGAGGGTGCTGAGGACTCTCCATTGCCACCATCACAAGATGAGGGTTCAGGCTGTAATGACTACATGGGGTAATATTCTAAAATCTAATGACATGCAGTCACAGGACAACAGTATCTAGAGGAGGAAAAACACAATTTCCTGAAAAGAAACAAGCATGAGAACCACAGGCAAGTTGAACCAGACCAACATTTTTCCCTCAAGCAAAATCCTCATTACTGCTAATACAAGTTATGCACAGACAAGGGGACTTGAGCCTAAAGGGATCGGCTGCCAAGCCACCACAAGAAGATTGCATTGAAATCCAATGCTGATCTATCTTTGTAAGTGTAATGACTTTGTTAAGGATACAGAATTAGCTGCCAGCCTATGCCAACAACTTGACTGTATCAGTCTGGAGTGATCTGCTCAGTTCTCATGAGCCACACCCCCCAAAACTCCATGGTAAATGCTGCATTATAGAGCTCAGAGCGACAAACTCAAGCTAATGAATGCTGTCAGATTACTAGATTAGTGAACGGACACAAAGTCAGCAAATGTCAGTCAAAAAAGCACCACTTCAGACAGAACACAGTACTTAGTTTTTCTGATGCACTGCCATCGACACAGTTTCACTGCAACTTTTATCAAACCAAAACATGTTCCTGCCTTCAAACCCTATGCTGTGCGATCCAGGAAATTAGATTTAAATCATATGCTTTTGTAACTTAAAGGATCTTCTACAATAGCGGAGGGAAGGAAAGCAAATGGTACTATTTATCATATAAAAACATTGAAGAAATCTTCAGAGGTCTTTTTCAATTCCTGTCAAAATACTCATCAAAATGTCTTATTTATTGATTAATTCACTCCCACTTATCTGTGCTTGAAGCAAAATGAAAAAACATGTTTCAGCAGTACCAGTTTTTCTCAAAGATATTTTTTACATGTACCTTTAGGACAGCAAGTCACAACTTCAGCTATATTAAAGGAGGACTACACCTTTTTAAAGAAAAGCCAGCTGGTTTTTGGATTGTAAATGTCGTGTTTACGCCATAGAGCTTTGAGACAGTCTTACAACTTCTGGAGCTTAATGTAAAGTTCAGTTTTCCCCGAACGAAGCCACTATTATGAAAAATCTAGGATGACAAAATCTCAAGTGCTTACCTTTGTCATTGCTACTTGTTGGTGTTGGAGGGGGAAGTCCAGGCTTAGATTTGTCATAATTGTTAAAGCTCTGGCTGCGACGATTGTTGGCACTGATAGAACCACGAGCCTTGGCCTCACTGCCTGCAGTGGACACTCTTGTCGTGGGGCCTGGAAGTCTGATGAAAGAATTACAATAGGATTAAATATATTTAAAAAATACTCTTGGAAAGAAACTATGGAATATCATGCATAAGCTGCAAAGAAAAGCATGAATACCACAAGTATATACCCGTAAGTATCTTTGTTCTTTTATAAGAACAAATCATAAAATCATCCTAGGTTAAAAATATATGTTAAACAAGCTACAGTCTGAATTGTTCTACATCAGGAAAAAACCTCCCTGAACCGAAATTAATGGTCATTTGCCACAAATCCTGTGAATCAGAAGTATTTGCAAGTAAATTCCGTGGAGCAATACCACTGGTACAAGTTTAAGACTAAGTGAGACACTGCTGTTCTTAAACTAGATGGCTGGACACTTTATTATATGATGGACATGTAAGGGCTACCCTTATTTTGGAAGTAACAATGAGACAGAGCATGGCTGCCTTTTCCCTTGCAGAGAAGTATATCCCATCTCTGCTCTGAAAGCTACAAAGCCTAGCAGCCAAACCCAGTGAAACTTAAACTTGGTTTAATTATTTGAGCCTATAAAAATCACACAAAGTTTAAGTGGCCCCTCTTAGGACAACCATATTATCAGTGAGCTGGTATAAGCCTCTGGTTTGAACTGGATCAGTCTCTTCCGGCATTCCCTTATCATGGCCTGTATTTACAAGATTTAGCTGCTTACCTAGAAAAAAACATAGTTAGGATTTTGTACTTTCATGCTTTTCAGGCAAAAGGGGAGGGGGAAGACTTTTCTAAGAAGCCCAACAGAATTAGGAAAGCCACTGGCATCGTATCTTAGAACAGTATATGTGCTTGAGTCCTTCAGAGTCAAAGTTCATACATAGAGTTTCCATAATTATACTGTATTCTGTGAACTAATGAGCACATATTTCTACATTACAAATAGATGAAATACTAAAAATTAAAAGATTTGGTAGTTGCTCAAAATGCACACTGAGAGTTACTGGAACACTCACTGTTTTGAAAAGCAAGGATATCACCTTAAAGACTTAAAGATAGAACCAGTTCATGTCACCTACAGCAGGACTGGAAGGCATCACTTTTTGCTGTCTTTGTACCTTCTGTATGGTATAATCTCTTTAAAACCTCTTTATGTAAAACACAGAAGTCTAAACATCTTAAATAACTTGTGTCAATAATAGGCTAAAATAAAGAAGTCCCAGTTGTCAGAGAGAATGGGTATGCAACCAACCAAATCATCATTGTGCCTCTGGGAAGGAGGAGAAGCCAGGAAGGAGTCCGGCAGGGCTTCCTATATAAACTGGCTTCTCCAAGACTAGTGAAGAAATAGGAAATATGAAAGGAAACATGAAGGGAAAGAGCAAAAATGTCAGCAGCTGCATGCACATGCTTTCAAAGCTCAAAGGAGGGTAAGACATAAGGGCATCATTCAAATACAAAACCCCAAATCAATTAACAAACTCAAACCACCACAGATCTGCCACAGCACATCATGGTTCTGAGGTTGACTTTGCTGAAGCCTTTTAGACGAGCCCCTCAATTTATGCAGACTTCTTCAACAAGCTGTACATACTCATCATGTTAGAAAGTTGTACATATTCATCATTGCAGCGAGGTGTAAATGAGAACACCCCAGAGATGCTTCATCCACTGTAGAGGAGACTACATGGGAAGAAGCAGGGGCAAACCAGGGACAAATGCTGTTCTTGAGAATGTGGTAGTCACAAAGACAAGAGAGTTCATGAAGAGTTTGTTTTGCTCAATAGGAAATGAGCTAGGTTTCCAACAGGTAAGAAGGACACACAAGAGACCTCAGCTGGAAGTTTCTACCCAATGATAAAGCATTGTGAGTACAGGCCAACCACTGCAGGAAGGCTACTGGAGCCCCCAGTACTGGGAGGGTAGCTTTCTATCAGGGCTTGGCAGGAGGGAAGGGATAACATTCTGGTACCGATGGGTAGGAAAAACTCCCCACACATACCCACACAGGTTCTACAAATCTGCCACATTTTAAAGTAAATAAAGCTACTCAAACCACGTGACCACTCAAGAAGTGACAAGTTTTCGATTCAAGTTGGTATCGTCACTGCCAATAAAAACATACTGAGAATAAAAAACATACATGCTAAAAACACTCTTGAAGAAGATATGACTTCTCTTAGACTTTTTTCCCCCCTGTAGTTTAACTGACTGATCTTAAGCTCCTGCTTTTGCTATTAGGCCAAGATATTTCATAGCAGTGCCTGTGAATTCTAGGGGAAATAACAACAGATTTGGGGAGATATTTCTAGCTTCTTGCTATGAGAGAAAAGGTACTGAGCTCAGAGAATGCTCTCCATTACTGCACTTCAGCACCCCTTCTAGGCAAATATGAACTGTCAAGTTGTAATTATGATCAAAGGAGAACATGAAAAGGAAACATGGGACATTTTAACAGGGGTTATACTGTAGACCTTCACTGTTGTCATAAAATAAATAAGATGAGGGAAATAAATCCAAATTATGTAGCAAAACTAGTAATCTATCTAAACTTGCCAAGCCGAATACAAATCGTAAGTACTAGTTCCCAAGCTTAGCAAAAATGGTATGGTATAGTTTATCAATGCATAACTATATAAAAATTCATAGTAAAACATTTTAATATATAACAGTAGTAAAAGTAAACATGATTAATAACCAATTAATAACACAGAAACCCTTATGTTCACTGACATGGGATGGTCACATGAGCTGGCATGCAAGTCATGCTGGGATTCAGGAAAAAATAGACTGAAATACCTATTAATCAGTTTTAGGGAGATTAGATGTGCTCAGCCTCAGAGCACTGGGGAGCGCAGCTCTGATGAGACACCCCCACACAGTGCCATTTGGCCTCGCACAGTTCACATGATGCTCCACTTACTGCTAGGACAATAGCCTGATACTAGTTGTTTCAATAATGCAGATCTAAATACAACTAATATAGATGTGTACAGTGAGGAGAGAACTCCCAGAACCATGTTTTGTTCTAAAAAGCAAAAGCTCATAAGGACAAGAAAATTAATATTAAATATAAAATAAAATTATTTTCTTGTAGGCCAGAATGCATTCCACACCTTGGAAACAAAAAAGAAAAAAAAATTAAAATCCATGTAACACTTCCAGGTTTCAGCTGTTTGTAAAATGCCTAGTTACAAAGTATTTTCAACAGGAACCCTAAACATGCATCCAGAAATATTGCAAAAGGATTATCCATGCTTTGCAGAAGATGAAGAAATGCTAACCTAGAAGACTTTTTCTGACCAAGAGTGAATCGGATGATTTTGCTTTGAGATGAGTCCCTGGGAGATGCACTGTACAACAGGAAAGAAAAAGTGGAAGAGAACATTGAACAAAGAAACTTTTTTTTTTTTTTTAACCACTGAAGTTAGTAACTAATTTTAGGGAGGAAAATGAATGTTTTTATGAATTTCACAGGAAAAAAAAGCTTCTTGCCTAAATTAACTTTATGCCAAAACTCCTAAAATCTGAAATTAATTAATTTTTATAGAGTAATGAACATGCAATTCTGCATCCAAACCCCATTCTTTTCTCTCGGCCTTCTATTATATGCATTTTTATGCACAATCTGAGTAATTTCACTTCAGTATAGACTAAGAAAACATGGCATTTAAGGCCTTCAGGTTGGATATTTTTAAACTCTCTGAAATCCAGCACAATGGATTTAAAATATCAAAGCAAAAATCAAGTGGTCCCATGCATCTCTGCATGTTTTTGACAGAAAAGTCACAGAAAAATATTCAAATATATCTTTGTTTTACAATAATTATTTCCTGTACAAGTTTGTACATGCTGTAGCAACACTGTTTTTCAATTATATGAAAACATTGTTTTCACCCAAAATAATCATGATTCATGAAGACATAAGCAAAAACCAAATAAGCTCTCAGTAGCTTCACTTGGAAGGCCTCCTTTAAACTGTTTGTATACCTCATAAGGCAGCACTTAAGCTAGTGCTCACCTTAATATGCGTTATTTTAATACAAATAAGCCTTAACATAATTTGAGGTATTTATTTTTAAAAAAATAGCCTTCATACTTCAGTAACTGTGCAGATATGGCTTCAGCCTTTACTCCTGCGCACTTATCCCTGCTAAATCCGTCACTCTTAGCAGTGGAAGGGCCAGACAAGCAGAAGGCTGTACATGCACGCATGGTGGTACTGCCTTCATAAATTGCTTTTATTCTAATCTGGAAAGAGCACTCTAGGATTGAAGTCATTCAGGGGACAAAGACACCCTCTATTTATCCATATTCTGATCTAGGAGTGCCAATAAACAGCAATTGTGGAAATTATTTTTCATGTAAGCCAGTAGCATATTATTTTTGACCAATAAGCCTAGATTTGATGTTGACTGTGACCAGCTCTGACAAGCTCTATTTCTTTTGTCACTGTCAGAGCCTTCCACTTCTTAGTGAGGACTGAAATTCTTGCAAGCTGAGAACCAAAGTTGGTTTTCATATGCCCAAAGTATATATTCTGTAATGGCAACAATACATGTGCTTTGTGAGTAGAAAGAAGCAAAAGGAATACTGAGAAAAACATCCTTATAAAACATTGTGGGTACTTGGTCTAGCAGGTATTTTACACGTGCATTGGACTGTGTATTTCCAGCACTCAGAATGTATTTAAGCACATCTGTTTTGATTTCCAAAGGCCTGAAGTCAACTGCTACCCAGCATTCAATTTCTGACACACTCTTTATTCTAGAGTAGAACTAACGAAAGAAGTTTCTTTGGCTTTTGAAGACCTTTAACAAGACGAAAAAAAGAAATAAACAACGAAAGGAAGAAACAACTTAAAGGAAATTTCCCCACCTGGACTGCATTTCTGGTTGTGCTTTGAACTGCTGCTGCGCAGCTTGAGGGGGCAGTTGGCACGGAGGCTGGGGCGAGGCCGGTACCTGGTGCTGCAGTACCCCGGCCTGGCACTGGGATGGAGGCCCTCCTTGCTGGGGTACTGAGGGAGGCTGCTGGGACGGATGGTGGTGTGGTTGCTGTTTCTGTGGCTGCTGTTGCTGTTGCTTGTATCGAGATAAACTGAAGAAAAGGCCCAAGATGGCCTTCAGATTCCCATTCCTGATTTCTGTAAGGCAACGTTCAGAAGTCAGTCAGCAGTCAGCAGTCTTTTTTTCTCCCGGCCAGTACAGCAGGTCAGCCAGTGGGCTCTCCACAACGCCGCCTGAACTCAGATCCTTTAGGATACGACAGGCTTTCTGCACATCTAATCGGCATTACAGCTGATTACCAGTGAGCACCAACTACAAACAAATAACTAATTTCTCCCCTGCAGTGACTGCATGATGTCTCACGTTTCTGCTGTAGTCTGCATTAATGCCAGTGTGCTTAAAAAGATAGTCCTTTATATAGTTCCTTTGAAGTAACTAAAAAAACCCCAGAGCCCCACAATAAGTTTATTAACAACAGCAGACTAAATGATTTCTATCACACAGTATTATATAATCTCTGGAATATCAGACTAATTGTTTTCACTAAGAAAATCTGATTCAAGTTTTGTACTAGAAAATACGATTATTGGGTGAAATAGCTGTATTAAAACAGATAATTACCAGTGTGATACTATCACAAGCCAATAAAGAATGGATGCTCAAAGTACCTGAGGATAGGTTGAGTGTGAATGAATAAACATTTCAATTCCTACAAGTCACCCTGTTCTTCTGTGTAGTAACTAAATGTGAAAATGTAAAACCAAACAGCAGTACAAAGATGAAGACATGTATCAGAACATGCAGTTAACTGCTGTATCATAATATGCAAGAGCACCAATTCCATCTTGCAGACCGTCTTAATAATGTGCATGACTTATTTAGCATGTTTAATTTCCTAAATTGAAAAAGCTATATCAAACAGCTAAGCTTTTGCATGCACTATACAGACCACTTGAACTAATAAAACTTCCTGTTGCCCTATGCTTTTAAATCCCTGTATGTGGATTATTGCAAGAGGGGAAGAAAAGGACATGCAGCAACACAGCGGCCAAGCACACAGGTGAGAATGAGAATTTTAATTTCTGTTCCCAGTTCCGGCTGAACTGTTTCTGTGACTTTGTAATGGGCCCTGCTCTATCCTTCATTTCCTCCCCCAGCCACAATTCCGCTCACACTGCTCATCTTTGCTGTGTAACAAGCTTCTGTTCTTAACCCCAAGCCCTTTACCCAGCAAATCTCAGGCTCATGGCTTAAAAATTTTGTTTCCCTTTCTTTATCAGCTTCCAGCTTTAGTCCCCTTGTTGAACCTGTGCCTCAGTCCACCCCTTCTGCCTAGCCACTAATCTAATTTACTTTCTTCCTTGATTTTGTTTTGGCCCATGCCCACCTCCTCAGAGACTCCTAGACCTTATCTAAGTGGTCCTGGTCATCACCCAGACACCCAGACCCAGGATATTGCTTTCCTTTTCTTTCCAACTTCTTGACTGAATTTCCCAACCCATTTTTTCCTCCCTGCAGTCCGGCCCCTCCACCAGTGCTTTCTCCCATCACTGCCTCCATTCCCTTGTTTAAATAATTATCAATCCCAGGGCCCTGTAACAGTCATTTTCTGTCTTCTTTTGGGTTTTTTAGCCATTTTGAGTCTCTTCCTGGACAATGGGGTCCTGATAAACCCTGCCTGTTCCCTCTTTTCCCACTCCACCCTTGCTCCCATGCAGTGTCATGCCACAAACCCAGCCTTCTCCCACAGCCAACAGCATCTGCATCAGGCCAGTTCCTTCTCCAAACTGCCCGTGTTTAGCTAGGGAGGACAGGAATAGAAGTAGACAATAAAGTAAAACAGACACAAAAGACAGCAAAACACAGTCTGAAGGATCTTCTTATCTTCAGTAAAGAACTCAAATTACTGTTGGGAATTGTAAGGAAAGTAGTACTTAATCAGAGGCCAAAGCATAACTAAACAGACCCAGAGGCACTGGGAAGCTTAACTGCACAAATACGGGCCAGAAGATAGAAGAAATTACCATGGGTCTGCACATTTAAACTGAGCAAAGATATACACAATTGGATAGAGCTTGATTTCCATGTGAAGTGACAGGCAATTATAACAATAACCCACCTAAAACGTGTTGCTTTCTACGGCTGTCCGTCTTCTGCTGCATTTATCAGAAGAGCAACCTGCTTTTGATATTTTTCTAAGGTGACCAAAAAATAGTCATCTAAAGAAAAACACCTTTCATGAGTTTCAAAAGAGGCAGTTTCTTTCCCTCTGGATTTCAAGCAAAATATTTCAAATGGCACTTTCAGAGGTAGTTCTGTTTCTCTTATCTTAAAGCTAGACTGAGGTAATTTGCCTGGCAGTTTGCCCCTGCACTTTGTACAAAAAGAGTATTTCACTGAGTACTTCAACCTTAACTGTGCTCTGCCCATCAGTGCAGTCTCAACTGCTTCCTGCTTTAAGTCGCCTCCAGTCCATGTGTCAGTTTAAATACGCATATTATCTTAGATAAGGACAAGCCCATCACCCACCCATTTTAAATCTGGAGCCAAATATGACTTGTCTTGTATATTGGAAACAAACACTCTAGACATTTGAGAGGAAACTGGAATTCAGTTTTCAGAAAACCCCCCACAAATCTATCCTTTGGAAATTTCCATCCTGGAATATCTCTGCTGCTGCTTGTTTCCCCTAGAGCTGAAGCTTCCACCACAGTAGCGAGCCGATCACCCTTCTCTGTCTTCATAAAAATACACAAGACTTGGTGGAAATTAGGAAAAAAAAAAAAAAAAAATCAGTTCAGGACAAAAAAAAAAGGAAAGAAATGAAAGGTCTGCTGGATAGATATACTAGGGAAATGTCATTACTAGACTTCTCTAACACTTGTGAATGAAATTTCTACAAATCATAAACTACTCATTGTGTACAGAATGCAGATCAAAGCAAATGAATGAAGAAGAAAAATGGTCTATCACTGCTATTAAGTCAAGCTTGTTTGCATCTGCTTCTGTAAAGCTTATTTTCTATCTGATCCTGTAAGACATGTGGGACTAAAAAAGCAGAATCAGATTGCATGGACTAGACTAGTTAGCCAACCTGGCCAGCTAGCAGAAATACAAATTAAGAATCAATGCCCATTCCTTAGCTTGCATCTATCCTGACAGAAAATAGGGCTGTCATATATACATGCTATTCAACTGTAAAGATAGTAGGTGTCTGCTCTGTTTGCACAAGCCTCTTATAGATGATCACTGAGGGATTCTGCACGCAGTCCCCATCAACCCTCCTTAGTTCCTTTAAGAGGCGAGGCAAGTTGGTTTGCTGAACAGAACAAAATAAAAAAATAAAAGTTGGAAATTTGGTTCCCAGTGAATGATGGGAGATGAGGGAAGGAACAAAACAGCTACAAGCAGGTCTGAATTTAAGACCAAGTGTTGAGAAGTAGGTATACTTCACAGCTGATCCAGGACAGATGAAGAAGTACAGACAGACTCAACCCCAGCCAGCACATGCTCTAGGCTGATGGTGCTCTAAATTAATTTCAGGGATCCGAAGTTACCAAAACATCTCTGGGATGAATTCTGTAGATTCTACTGAGGAATATGATCTGAATATGAACAATACTGGGAATTTCATAGAAATAAGGAAGCAAAATGCAAGAAGGAATTAATTCCCACCACACACACTATATCTGCAGGCATTTTTTGATAATTAAAGAGACATTTTTTGAAGACTGTACATAACTGTACTCAGTGTGGTATCATCAAAATCTGACAGCATGGCGAGTGCCCTACTCAGATATGCTTAAAATAGAACTGGAGGATATTTGTGCTGTGGAAACAAAAATTCCACCTTGACACTGGAAAGGACCTAAAGGACCTAAGATGGAGGAACTGCAGTACTGCGGAGTGTGTACACTCAAACACATTTACTCACAGAAGCACAAATGCCATTTCCGAGGGAAAAGCCTAAGCTGAATTGTGGTTGTTCCAAAGTCCAGCAAGATGTTTTCTTTCATAACTTTATGGTTTCACGATTTGTTCAGCTGATCATTATCCAGCTAAGCTGTTACCCAGAAGAGGTAAAGCTGCTATCTATGACATCAATTTGAGTTTCTACTGCACATTTATGTTTTCCATAATCTTCAAAATCTTGACAGCAAGGAGATATTGTGTGAAGGAGGGCAAGCTTGGCTGGGCAGCTGCAATTCCAGGAGTCTAAAACCCAGCTCAGTGTGGAAATAACTAGAAGACTGTGGGTATGAAGAGACACCCGAAAGCGATGGACAATAAAAAACTGCAGCAAGAAAGGAATTTTTCAGTGTCCCTTCAGTTTTCTTTAGTAACTACAGATGGAGATTTTAGGATTTAAAAAATCTTGGAGAAGGGAATGCCTTTTTGGCTCTGTGTTGCTGGGCAAGGAGGTCTGTCTAGCATGCTATGGTCATCATGAGTGATTGCAGATCCTTAGCAACTTCGCTGCATAAATCCATAAAAAACAACTATGTTTAAGTGGCACATACATATCAAAGCAGGATTTTTTGGTACTGGAAGTATATGACACATGAAGTCGCAAATTATTTAAACATTCAGAAGTCACCCAAATTCCAGTTTTGAATCATGAACTTCCCTCCACACTAAAACTGTACTACTGAAAAATACATGTTCTCAAGCAACCCGGGAGAGACTTCAATGTTTATTCCCATTTGGAAGCAATCACAGTCTTCTCCTTCCTCCTAGATGAGGATCTGCCAGTGAAGTAAACAAAGTTATTTGCAGTTGACCTAGCAGGTCTTGGCAACTTGCACAGAAACACTGGCTTGTTTGGTTACGGCACACTTCATTTTGAGTGACTCTGTCTTCTCTCTTGTTGAGCTTCCTCCTCCTTCCTCAGCACAGTTAAGGAGTGACTAAGAACAGAAATGGAGTTCATTGTTGAATTCAAGTCTTTTAATTTCATTTTACAAAAAACGTTCCTTCCCTTCCCCTCTCTAGCTGTCACTCTTTTCCTTCAATGTTACTGGTGAAGACAGTAAGTGTTCTCACTCATATGTTGGCAGCAAACATTACTGGTCTCTTCCTAGCTTCCATATGATTTAATATGTTAATTTGGAAACAGTGTACAAGAAAAGAATAAATAAAATACCAGCGAAGCCATGGGATAACCTATATCCTGCTGAGTCTGACTTGTGATTTGGCGAGAGGGCAATGAACATTAATCATGTTGTCCCCTCCCCAGCATGAACAACGCAATGCTGCCAACTTACACACCCAGACAGTTTTCTCATCAAGTAATCTGCTATTTTTCTCAGATTTTGCACTGTATCAAGACAGGTAAATAATGTGAAATTTATTATATTTTTACAATATTTACATATCACATCAAGGTTGAAATTGACTTTTACAACACAATCGGTTGCATTTTCTTTTTAACCATTTCCTGGTAAACAAACTTTCTACTGATAGAAGTTTTATCTTATACTTTCTTTTCTTGACATGAGAATCCTTCTGATTATAACAGCTATCGAGGCATATAATGCAGGCAATACTCAGGTTGACCATATTAAAGCTTCTCTTTTGAGGAAAATGCTTGTTATTTGTGTTCTAACCCAACTTAAGGATACACCACAGAAAAAGATAGTTAATCTTCAGCCTCCTCTTCTCTTACTAGTTGTGGTAACAGAAGGTTAGAACAATGTGTACTAAATATCTGCTACTTTGCTCTCCATGCTTACATACCACTTCAAGCTTACATTTCAAATACACATTTTCAAGTGGCTTGTAAGATCTCACAGACTAGGGTGAGGTAGGTGGCTTCCTTTCAAATACAGCAAGGAATTCTTTAAGCAATTTTGCAAATTGTCAAAAGGTAATTTAAAATTATAATTTTTCATAACAGTTTTCTAAAATTAAAAGCTTTAATTTTATAGTAATTTTATGGAAGTTTTTATCCTTTTGTAATATTTTAAAATGTAATATTTGTATATAAAATGACGGTTTCACCATAAAGTTAATCCACAGTGCTCACCTGGCATACATTTCATAAACATCATTTACTGTCCATAAGGGAAAGTGTATTTCAGCTAAGACTACAAATCATGATCACAAAGTGCATGATGCTGGGTTTTGGATTTGTGACAAAATCAGTGTTGCTGAGGCAGCAATGTTTTCGCTATTGCTGAGCAATACTTGTACAGCATCAAGCCTTTCTCTTTCTCCCAGGCTGCCTTCCCCCAGTGGGCAGGCTGGGGGTGGGCAAGAAGCTCGGAAGGGGACACAAGATGAAGAGCTGACCCCAGCTGACCAAAGGGATATCCCATGGCACAGGACATCATGTCCAGCAATAAACACTGAGATGGGTGGCGGGGAGGTAGCCATTGCTCAGAAACTGGCTGGGCATCCCTCTGCTTGTGAGAGGTGGTGAGCGATGGCCTTTGCATCTCTTGTTTTGTTTTTCTCTTCCTCTTTCCTTCACTCACCAAACTATCTTTATCTTGACACAAAAATCGTCTCACTTTTGCTCTTTCTGTTCTCTCCAGCGTGTAGCTGCTAACCAGGGTCAGCCCACTGTACATACACATCCTTTCTCACCTTCCTTGTTCAAGCTATAGGATTCCTCCAGAGGAAGAAAACAAAGCTTTAAACATACAGGCAATTAAGTTATTCACACACAAGTAAATATATGTGCAGGATTTGATGATATAACCCCTTCCCCAAAACTGCCTTTGCAAAGAGACTTAGTCACCAAATCTAAATTCAGTGCCACACATCCAGTTACTTGCTCTGTGAAGCACTGAAGGAGATATATGTTTGAAGTTTGCCTCAGCAGCTGCTGAACCCAGTTGCTTTTCCAGCTTATTTAAATGAAAGCCTAAGTGAAATTTGGTGCTGAGGATGACAAAAATCTGTTTGATCTCTTAGTAAGACAGCAGTTAAACAGCTTCTGAGCCAAAAGGTATCATACATCCTGACATATATCATGCACTGGCATAAAGGAATATAGCACGCTGAGTCATGTTTGGTTTTCGGAAAAATTCTGGTGCTATTCAAAAGCAGAGTAATAAATTAGAGGTCAAAATGTCTTACTTCTTGTTTTGGTTCAAAACATTTGGATTTTATCATTTTGTGCATTTGGAAACAAACTTTAAAAAAAAATCTTTCTTTAAAAAACAAAAGAAATAAGGATACTTCTTTGGGTAAGAGAATAATTGAAGAATGAGGCTCTCTCAAAAGGCAAACAACTGCCAGCAGTTTTCTTTAAATAATCTACACTCTGATCAGTGTGCCAATTATAGAACTTATATGAGAAATTTCTGTTTTCTAAGAGAAAGAAACAAAGAAGCAATTGCATTCTATTTCAGTCTCATGGATTGTTTTTACAAGTCAGCTGTGTGGAGACTAGATATGTATTTTATCTACCTTTCATACTGCAATGGGTAAAAAAGAAGTAAAAACTGTCAGAAGTTTAAATTATCCATATTAATCTTCCATTACACTCAATGTGCTGGTTATGATCACAATCAGTAATTCAGGTTGCTCATTTTAAATTAAATTTTAAACAACTGATTGACTCACCTTCTGCTGACAGCCCCTGTATGTTAATTCCCTTAGCAGCCAAGAAACTCAGGCACGCATCTATGTTTTCAATCTGTTCAAGAACAAACAAACAGAGAGACACAAAAAGAAAATGCATTGTAATAATTGTTTACTTTCATCTCCCACCACCCTTTACTGCACTCAGGCTTTGTATCACACAAAAAGTCCCTTTGCTCATTATGTGGAAACCATAATATGAAACAGTTACTAAGGTCCTCAATTGATGACATATTACACAGGTCAGGACTTTCTGTTATTTGTACTTGCATGAAGCAAGTTATTTAATACTCTAACAATGAAAAAAATATCGCTACGTATCTTACTAAAGGGTCAAGGATGTTATGCCAGGATTTTTAACCTACGTTAAGTATAACAAACATGAAACCGAAAATAAACATGGAGGCCACATTTGCTTGAGAAGGCAGATTGCCACTTGCTCTTAAGGTAACAGCTGGCAAAAGTTTCCAGCCACAAAAGCAGTCAAATATAAAAACTGTAACTGGAAACCCCAGCTGGACTCCAAAAAACGGTCACTCGTGACATCCTCCACATGTCAGAAATGACAGACAACTCTGGTTACTCACTGTGGGGCAAATCCTGCCCTCCAGAGAGATGGTACAACTGCATTAAACTACCCAGAATAAAACTAATTTTGTCCAAGTAGGGTCTTCTGCACAACAAGTCTGACTGTTACTGACTACAGCTGCTACATACAGACCAGACTCAAATCCTGCCAAACAAAGGGAAGCCCAGACAGTTTGGACAAGTTAGGCATTCCTTCCCCTGTATCTCAAAATCACAACAGAGATCTTGCAGTAGCCTCATGCCTAGTTTCCCACCAAGCTACCACCAAAGCTCTGCTGTCTTATTCAGAACATGTAGAGATGCCATCCCCCCCAGGACCACAGCACTTCTATGGACAAGCCTAAGCTTAGATACCTCAAGAAGCCGCAAGGAATATTTTAGGAAATACCATGTTTCATGTGGGATTACACAGAAGACTTGTAGACAATATCATTAAGCAATTTTTTATTTTATTATGGTAATCACTAAGTGATAATATAGGGTGTCCATGTTTGAACATCTTGCAAACATTAATTTATTCATTCCCAAAACATCGCAACCAAACATTGCTTCCACTTCATATGGATAAGGAGATAGGCAGACACCAATCCCCATACTTGCTCTCACATAACTACCTTTCTTCTGTGAAGTTTGGAGACATCAGAAAGGACATGAAAGATCCAGCTTCCCTGTCAGCTCCTGCCTGCCCTTGAAAAATACATGTGAGGGCTGTGTGGCATTCCGGAGGCTGAGCTCCCAGCACCTGACAGGCACTTCCTGTCCTTCTCCAAGTAATAAAAAACTGCTAGGGAAGCTGCCAGAAAACCTCCAGCATGGATTTCTCTCAAGGTACTTTCATTTATTGTCTATAAATATGACAATAAAAACATTCTCTTTTATCAGGGGAAAGAGTTATTGGCATTACTTAACTGTGATTTCAACAATTATAAACACTGACATACTCAAAGCTTTTACCAACCTCATTAGACTTTGAGATATACTAACTACATCAAAGTATACAGTACACTGAGTATACTATATACTTCCAAACCCATATAGATACCAAAGAATACATTTCCTGAAATGTTCAGACCTTAAAGCCTGTACCAGGGTGCAGTTCAAAGGTTCATTTATCCACAGTTTAATATGATAAAACACTCAATCTCTACCTGTTTCCTTCCTCAGTGTTCAACAACCCTTTTAAGTTTTCAACACAGCTCTTTTATTGAGGTGATTTGGGACCTCGCTGGAAAGCCAAAGTTCACCTTTTCAAGAATAAACACCACGCAAGAGCATTAATCCATTTCTACCACCTGCACTTAACAAGTCTTCATCATTCCAAGAACATTTCTAGCCTTTCACAGCTGTGGATAGATTTGACTTCTCCTAATAAGGTGGATTACTTAGGTTAGTGAGTAAAGATAAGCAATATCTCATCTCCAGTCCAGATTTGCAGTTGTAGAAACTCGAATTAGCTCTTTCAGTCCAGCTTTGCTTCTCTTCCCATCTTTGCTCAAACTCTGCTCCAGGACAGAGTGACCAAAGGATTAAGATTTACTTCTGGATAGCAAGTTCCTCACTGCTGATTTCCGAATCTCATGCTCATTGCAGACCCAATTCAGATTCAAAGAGCCCCCCTTAAAATCACTACCACCTCCTCCCTGGGACAAAGCCACAGTTTTTGCTAAGCATTTTAGCCACTGAAGATGTATGGCTTCTGTTCCCAGACTAATGGATGATCCCCATCAGAGCACTAAGGTTTGAGGTTGAGCGACCTGGACCTCACTGCCTTATAAAAGAACAAACGGGGACATTGCTGCACTAGTTCTAATGCCTGGCTAAAGGCTCTGAGAAACGGGCTTTTTGGTACTATACTGATATGGAAAAAAAATCAGGAAAAAAAAAAAAAGAGTAATACAAAATGCAGAAAAAAGATTACAGGACATGGACTGTCAAAAATCTACAGTGCATTATAGACAAGAACTCATAAGAATCAAAACATTATAGAAACAGAAAAACATCCTATTGCAGTACTTAAAGCCAGGCATGATGAGATAAAGTGGCAATAACAGAGGCTTGCAAAAGCAAAACTCTTACATTCAGAAAATTAAGTACTATGATAAGATCCTACAGGGATGTACAGCATCTCACATACAAAGAATTCACTAAAAAATACAACTCATGGATAAAATAGCATCAGTGATTCTGTTAACATTTACACAGTATCATCTGTGATCCTAATAACGTTGCATGGCAGAATGACAGGAAGATGAGCAATTAGTTGATTTTGAAGGAAAAAGTCTGAAAAGTAAAAAGAAAGAAATCTGGGGAAATTCAAGAAAGGAGTGAAACGCAGAATGAAAGTCTATAGGTGAAACGATTAAAACTTGTTGACTGAAATTCAGGGTGCTTCCCACACAGTGACTGGCTAGTGGCCCACATTAAAGTGTTTTGTGACTGCTATGCAGCCCCAGTGGAACAGGGCTCACACTCACTCAGCACTCTGGAGTCTCGTAAGAGACAAAAGCTCAACCAAGGAGCTGTCTCTAACCCTCTGAGGTGCCAAGAAGGAAGACAGTGATGTTGGGATGCGTGAGGGAAGCAATCAATGATTCTTCTTATTGTAAAAAACAAAGATAAAAAAGCTACTGAAATCTTCATATGGCAAATAGCTTAAGGTGTGAATACTGTTTTGTGGCCACTGGCCTGAGTGAAGAACCCTAAGCTTGGTTGAATTAGTCTAATACATCAGAAATCATGTTGCTTGTTTAAAGATAAGCATTTCCAACTGCGTAACATCTAATGAATTTCACCTATAAAAGCTCCAGGGAAGGATTCTGTCTCCAGCCATCCTGGTATTAACGTAAGAACTAACTATTTATCATCTGCAAATATTTTTTTTTTATGGAGAAAGATCACTCAGTGCATACAGGGTTGGAGTTATCTAGCTATTCTGAGGTAGTAGCATGGTACTTAAACCATTTAGATGTGTGTACCTAGGAAAGAAATTAAATTCCTGGATAGATCTCAGCTAAGCAAAGACCTAATGACCCTGTACTGTGCTGACTTCCAACACAAAGTCAGCTGCCTCCTTGAAATTACAGTACTCAGCAGCAATCGTCACTGAGACTCCCCGAGCCTTTTCTTGGCCAAGTCCACATATTCCTTAAACCCTTTAAACAGATGTGAAAAGACTGGATTTGCCAAAGGGGAGCGTATATTTTCTTTTTCACTGTGATCTACAATTGTTTTTTGGCTGACAATCCTGATTTATTTGCTTTGCCCGCAAAGTTTAACACAGCAGAAGCAAAGGAGGAAAGATGGCAGTTGGATGCTCTCATTTACCACCTACCCAAAGTAGGGTAAAGCTGTGCAAAAGGAGAAGGAAAACCAAGGACAGACATTCACAGTGATTATCTCACTCTGACATGTTACCGGGAGCATGCAAAACTGAGCCTTGCCTTGTTATACCTCCTGGCCAAAAGCATCAAATGAATTTGTCATTTTGAACTCCTACATCTAAACTATTACAGGTATAGTCAACTATCAAGGCAGATTATCAGTCCCACACCCTATACGATTGGTATTTATTCTGAAAGGTCCCTTAGTGCCAACCAAGGACTGCTGAGCCCCTACCTGAGGGGCTGCCTGCCTCTGGGGGCTCCTCCTCCTCCTCTCCTTTAATTAGGAGATTATAAGAAAAAATAAAACCCCATAGAATTAAACAAGTGTCACAACTCCCGTTCTCACATTCACAGAAACAAAAGGCATGTTTCAGTCAATGGCCTGAAAATTTCCTCTTACCATGTGTGGCATTTGCTAACTGGCAAAAGTATCATAGCTAAGAAGTATTGCACATGCTTAACTTCCAAACACCAGAGCAGCCACCATTGCTTTGTTACTCCACTAAGACCATCAGTCTTTTGCTTGAAAAGCAAGATTAAAAGCTAGTGGTCACACATATTTACTTATTTCTAAGTACTTTTGTAAAAGACATCATTGCATATTACTGTTTTCACTCCCAACCAACCAGCACATTCCTCATTCCTAACTTCTACAGATATGAAAACCAAGTACACACAAATTTTACAGCTTCACTGAATTCTTATGTGTGGATCAGAACACACTTATTTAATTTTCATTCCACTGATACATTCTCAGGTATATTACTCAGATTTCTCTCTATTCGCAAACATAGCTTACATTAATTATGCATTTCCAACAACATTGACCACTCAACCCACACAAGTTTTCGCACTTGTCATGTAATAGCAATTTCAACTTCTATTCTTATCAGGGCTAGAAAGAAAAGGACCTAGGAAACATGCCCTGGCCTGTATGAGCAGAATAGAACACACCTGACACACTGGAGGTACCAGTGGCTGGAAAAACATCTTGTGAGCCAGCAATAGGCGCCTCACAGCCCAGAAAGCCAGCCGTGCCCCGGGCTGCATCCAGAGCAGGGGGGGCAGCAGGGCCAGGGAGGGGATTCTCCCCCTCTGCTCCGCTCTGGGGAGACCCCCCTGCAGTGCTGGGGCCAGCTCGGGGGCCCCCAACAGCAGAAGGACACGGAGCTGCTCGAGCGGGGCCAGAGGAGGCCACGAAGATGCTGGGGGGGCTGGAGCAGCTCCCCTGGGAGGCCGGGCTGAGAGAGTTGGGGGGGTTCAGCCTGGAGAAGAGAAGGCTCCGGGGAGACCTCAGAGCGGCCTCCCAGGGCTTAAAGGGGGGACAGGAAAGGTGGGGAGGGACTCTGGATCAGGGGGTGTGGGGATAGGATGAGGGTAACAGTTCTAAACTGAAAGAGGGTACATTTAGATTAGATATAAGGAAGAAATTCTTCCCTGGGTGGGTGGTGAGGTGCTGGCACTAGGTACCCAGAGCAGCTGTGGCTGCCCCCTCCCTGGAAGGGTTCAAGGCCATGTTGGACAGAGCTTTGAGCACCCTGGGCTGCTGGAAGGTGTCCCTGCCCGTGGCAGGGGGGTGGCTTTAAGGTCCCTTCCAACCCAAACCATTCTGTGATACTATGATCTGTGAATATGGAAACTGTCTACAGCCCAAGCTACCCATCCAACTCTGCCAAATCAAATACACAGGGTAAATTATAACTAGTGCTGCCTTTGTTACAGATAGATACGTTTTTCTCAAAGAAAAATCAGAATTAAACTTACTGTAGGTTCCTCCACTTAGAAACCATGGGAATTTTCTCATGTTATGATGCAAGCCTCTGCGCCCAACTTCTACAGTGATAGATGTGGCGTTTTTATGAGCTTATCCAGAAACCCCACCACTTCTATTGAAACCAGTGCTTTCCATTTAACTTGAGGCTCCAAGTTATGGCCAGTATACTAGTTGTCAAAGGAGGAAAAAGAAGATTGATTTCACGTGATATTTTTTAAAGTTACACTAAGCCTATTATAATATTCCAGCAGAGCTCACATACAACATAGAAAACAAGAAAAGAGCTTAAGACAAGCTGTTTTCAGCAAGCTGTTTCTTAAGGCAAAATGTATTCCTTGTATTTTCAAATCAAGCTTTTACACTCAATATTTTTATATCATAAAGTTTAGAAAGGGTCTTAAAATCTTAAGTCATTACATTGACAATCCTTAAAACCCTGGAGAAGTTTTGGGGGAGGGGGGTCCTCCCCTCAGATAATGTCTTGTGCACTATTTCTCAGATATAATTATACATAAGAAATACCAAGGCAAAATTGCAAATTCCATTTCCCCCATAAGTATACAAATACTAACTACTATTGCTTTGTTTAGAATACAACTTCATTGGTAGCTATCCCAATCAATACGTATCTTTTTTTTAAAGAAAATAATGTTTCTCCATATGTGCATATGCTGCTTCTGGCTATGGGAATAAAACTGCATCAGGATTTTAACAGAACTTGGTGGATATCTTAGAAATTAAATAACAGATGTAACATAAGGGTAAAGGAAGCTAATCCGTATTCTGGAGCCAGGTTGTAACAGATCTAGCCCCAGAAACAAAGATCTATTATCATGGGTACAGTGTTCCTACATGTATGTCAAGAATTGACCCTCTCCATGACAACTACATTATTCAGGGTTTTTAAAGATAAGAACAGTTTGGGTAAAATGCTAAGACTGCAGAACTAGACTCAGCCTCATCTCTTGCATCCCATCCTCTGTGACCCTGGGTAAAACCTTAGCATTCCTGCATCTTGGATCTTCTTCTGGAAATAACGGGACACATAGAATTTCTCTACTTTACAATATGCTGTTAATATTTAATATTCACTCACAACATGCTTCATATAAATAGAAATGGGGGCAGTAAGCACCACAGAGAAAGCTCTGATTCATCATGAACAAGATTTCTAATCACATCAAAGAGCATATCCAAAGGGCATTCTTGCATTGTGAATGGTTTCGGGCAATCTTGTGTGACTCACAAGGCTCGTTGCCAAAGTTAATCTGGTCTGCAAGAGGCAGATGGAAGGGTTGTAGAAATTTTCCTAGTTTATTCTGAAATAGAGACTTTCATGTTTTTTTCAGGTCTATTTATTAAAAAGTGAAACTCTCCTGTGGAAAAAAAAAAGCATAATTTCTTTAAAAAAATATCCTATGAAATATTATTTTTGGATCAGCTTTTCAGTAAATACCTTCAACATATTTGAAAAGTTGAAGTGGAAAATTTGTGCGTAATTTGAGATATTTCATAAATATAAATCGTAAACTGCGATTTGTTAAGCAACAAGTTCAACTTTGCAAAACAAATATCAGAGTACCCTGACTCTGGAGAATCATTACGTTAGGATATAGATGAAACCTCCTCACTGGTCTCAGTAGAAACTGGACTAGATTTTAGCACATACCACACTAACTGTATATGTATATATAGTTATAGATATATATAGTTATGCTACATAGCAAGGAGAGTAACGAGTCCCATGAATGCTTCATTTCCACCTGCCCTGGTTGCTTGCACAAGACATTTTTCTATCTGTGGCTTCCAGACTGGAAGTTGTGTTTCTAGTGTTGTGCTCTGCAGTTGTGATTAAATGTAAAATATGATAAACATCTAGTGAAGACGGACTTGTTCCCAAAACATCCTTGAATTCTACAAGACCCAGTATTTTTAAAAGATCATAACTCCTTAAAAGGAAGGACTGACACTAAAACCACTCAATGTCTCTTGTACACCAATGTATTTGAGAAAATACTACCTCAAACGTTGAAGGCTCTTTATATTATTAACTTGAATTTGCAGAAGGAATCCAGAATGTAATGAAACTCATCTAGAAAGAACTACACGGAACAGTTTAATCGCAAAGAGCTTTCTCCTCAGCAAAAAGTTTTGTATTAATACTGCTGCACTCTATTAAATGATTGATGATGAAAATAACCTAGCAATCAAAAATTTATTTTAAGTAATGCAAGTAAATTACAGATTCTCAGTTACTGAAAGTGAGATGACAGTACATCGGCAAATGATCTGGTTTCATTTGTTCAAATACACACAAGTAAAGGAGCGGTAACGGTCACCTCATGGCTGTGTCACATGAAGTACCTCTTGCAGTATTGTCCTTGACAGTTGTTTGTTTCTAAAAAAGACCCATGGGAAGGGAGCTATCTCCGCAGCCCGCTCCCAGCGCACGATACCCTCTGCCTCTTGGCTGACGTGTACACTTATGTCTTGGATCCTGAGGGTCACAGCTTCACCTGTTCCCAACGGATTTATTCCGGTGGCTGGAGGGACACCAACACATATGTGCCCCCTCCTTCCTTGCACCTGGATCCTGGATAACATCTCCTACTGAAATTCTCATGTATAATTACTTAGTGCAAGCACAATACTACTGCTTAAATAGATAAAAATAATCCTACATAAAAAAAAAAAAAAACACAAAAGATCAAAATTCTCTTGGTATTACCTTCACAGAGAAATTAATTAAAATAGCCTTTATCACACAGTGTATAAGCAATGGCTGGAAATCAAAGATCTTTGACAAGACACGTAGACAAAAAGTGTATTTCTCTTGGCAGTCTTTATCCTTTGTAAAAGCTACAATCTGTTTCAAATATTCAAGAGTGAAGGGCTTAGTACTACATATCCTATAAAAAGAAGCAAAGACCTAGGCACCAGAAGAAATTGCCATACAAACAGCTTTTATTCTTACATCACAAACCTCACAGACAATTTTGTCATATTCTTGTTTAATATATAGTTTCACTCTACTGTTTTTAAGCAGTGCAGCAGACAATGAGGTTTCTGTTGAGAAAGCAAACCAAAATTAAAACAGAATTAAACTATGGAAACATGAACAGATAGCTTTTGTTATCAATCTAAGCTTTAAACTCAGCTTACTGTAATTTTGCTGCCATTTTGGAAGACTACAGAGTTTTCTTTACAGGTTGCAGAAAAAGAATTCATTTCCCAGAAAGGAGAAGAATAATTGAATTTTTAACTGCCATCTGTCCTCAAACCAATATAACCTTTTTTTTCCTTAGTTAGAAAAGGCTCACAATGTTAACCTTGAATAAAAACCATAAATTATCCTCAACAGACTCCACACAGAATTTAGTCTTAGCACAATTTTTGCTCATGGTACCAAATTCAACACCTACAGAATCTTGGTGAAGTTAATACAATCTGCTGCACCTCACATGGCCTTGCCAAGAATCGAGTTTCATGTATTGTGTACTTCCTAATACAAGGGAAGTTAAAGGCTTTCATCCACAATTTCCCATTTTTCCCACTTATGCAAAACATAGCAAGAAGATATGTGTTTGCAGAGTATTGCATAAAAGGTATATTTATGTCATAATTTTACATAAAACACAGGCATGGAAAAACCCAATTATTTTTCTAGACTTTGGTGTAGGTGTAACTATGCAAGTGAAGGATACAGAGATCTCCACATCCAGAAGTGTAATGATCCTAGCCCCTTTAATGCATTTGCTGTTTTGTGTATTTAGTCTACACGGAGGGTAGAACCATAGGTATTTTAAAAGTGTTGATTCATCTTAAATTAACAGTGAAATAAATGATCGAAGAGAATCTAATTCTGTCTTTCTAGTTAAGCTCACATCTTCCAGTTTTTCTATAAAAATTACTTTTTAAGTGAGTTCTCTTGCTCTTCATTGAACTTCACGCTGTTTCAGAGACAGATGATGTGCAAGTTCTTGCATCACTGTATAAGGCAAAGAATTGGAGTACACCAGCAGGGACCACGAAGACAACCCCTTATGGGAATGAGGGACAGCCATCAGCAATGTCTCCAAAGGTACCACACAGCCCATGGACAGAACAGTGTGCACATTACTGCCTCATCTCCTATCCCTGCACACTGAAGAGTTTTAGAAACCTCTCCCCTCCAGAAATTAAACAAATACTTGTTTAATTCAGCATGCCTTATGCTCCAGTCTAGCTCTATTTATCGTGTTATTTTCTATGTAAGATGATGGCAACGGAGAGAGAGCAGCTCGTGATTTTATTTAGACTGCAAGCTCTGCAACACAGAAACCTATGATCCAACCATGCCTGTCTCACTTATAACAATACACAAATGGTAAGCATGATAGCATAACAGCAGTCTGGATCTCTGGGGAATAAAGAGAGACAGCAAAATGAATCTTATCTGGGAACAATTGTCATTATAAAGTGAGGAAGGCCATCTAAGCACATGCAACCTGGCAGATTACTTCTTTAGTAAATCATACTTGTAAATATGACAACACAGGTTCATGCATGAGCAACAGAAACCCAGGAAGCTTAGAGAAAATGCTTTAAACATTCCTAAACTCAGTATTTGGCCAAGTGCCTCCACCAGCAGTTGAAGGAGCTAAGCTGGTGTCTGCCACTGGCCAGCCTGGCACGGCTCCGGGAAACATCTTTGCCTCCAGCAAACCTTCAGCTGTGCGGAAACATACCACAGGGTTAGGGCCAAAAGATACCCATTTGTAACTACAGTAACACTAAAACAGATTAAATTCCTAAACACATACTGACAGTATGATATAAACTCCCCAAACAAAGCAGGGGAAATGTCTGCTACTAGACAGAAAAGTTCTCTTTACTACATTGCTCAGAACAACTTCAGAGTAGGATCACTTCAAAATATATGGCTATATTTAACCACTGGGATATGTTTCCACAAATCCTATGCTAGGAATTTGCAGAGGAAAAACATGCTTGTGATGCTTTTGATCTTTCCGGCAGAGCTGCTCCCCTGAATTAGCAGCACATGCCCAGGCAGCAGAATCCCCCTCAGCTTTGGGGAATGGGCGGCCGACTGACCAGACTTCAGCCCCATCAACCCAGAGGGGGTTGGAGTGACAGCCTTGTGGATTTATTGCACCTAGCTGTGGTAATGTTTAAACTCTACCTGGTCTATGAAAATGCTCAAAAAGTTTAGAGGAGCAGGTTAAAGTAGACGCCTGCTCTTGCAGAGTGAAGACAGAATTATTTTCCATTAGAAAAATACAAGCAGCTAAGAATATTTAGTTTTTTCCTCTTATACAGCAGCCGTTTTTAATTATTTGTATAAAACACATCAGCTTGCCCACTTAGTGGATATCACATACACACAGTTAACTGCTGGGTGATTTAGATGGCTTCAGCTCCTATTATTCTTGCCAACCAACTCATTAATGTGTACCCAGCTACACCTTTTAAGTATGGGCCATATCGCACCAGCGGTCATATTTTTTATTTCAATTCATTGAAGTGTTGAGTGAAAGAACACAGAGATATGCGTAGCATATGATATACACACAAGCAGTAATGAAGATTGCACCATCTCATGCTCTTTTCACCAATACAAAAAGATTCATAGAGCAGGGGTGGAGCTGGCAAGGGTCACACTGAGGAGGGAAGTTTCAGCTCTGACAACTGATTTAAAACTCCCAGCACTACTCGCTTGAAAAGCAGCGTCCCTATCAGGCTGGAAAAATTTCATAGAAACTGTTCGTTGACTTTGGGTGTTGCATACGTTACAGAACAATTCATTTTCAGAGTACAAGAAACCAGCCAAATGTAATAATAGTCCAATTGCCATCACTGAAGTAAGGTTTCCTTGTAAATGAAATAATCATATTGAAACCATGGCCTTTGCCTCGACTTTCATAAAGTCCTTGGGAAGAAATGCAGGCTCTGACCCATACCACAGTACAAGATTCTTTACATTTGCAAGACAAACAGTAGTAGAAAGACTGAGCAGTATTATTTTACTAGCACAGCTTGATATCTGCATCAGAAAGAGATGATTCCTGAAAAAGTTCTGGTCAACACACAAAAAACCCCCCCACACCCCTTTTCTGTTACTTGGTAACACAGGTATTATATACACAAAGTGATCATCCTTAAAAATAATACAACCCAACCACAAACCCACAGGAGAACCACAGTTATTTCCTCCTCTATTTATAGGAGGGAACTGTGGTGTTGGATGAGCCTACATGCCTTTCTGTTGCTCCAAATTCTTGTCTTGGGTGTCCCACAACTTCCCATGCTCAGCACGGAAAGATGAAAGAGGCCGGTGTATCCACCTACAGATTCTACCATCCTCTTCTCCTTAGCACTGACAGATTTGCTACCACTCCACTCCTTCAGACTTCAGCAACAAGGGCAACACATTATCACTTCTCAGATTTTCACACCTAACATTCCAGTACTTTCTAGAATATCATAATATGTGCTTTTTTTATTTTATTTTGAGCCGTGGAAAAACAAATTTATTTTCTCATGGTATCTTTCATATTTTATTCTTAAATATATATAAAGATATGTTTTATCTCTTTCCAATGCCACATTCAGTATTTTTTACCTTTACATTCAAGATGGCAAAAACCCTCTACCCCTCCTATAAGACACCTTGCTGGTACTTCTTTTATCCCTTCTTCCAGTCCCATCTTCAGTTGTGTTTCAACTGTTTCCTGTGTCTGCCAACATATCCCTTTACTGGTTAGTATCTCCTTTCCTCTTTTTCTTCAAGTCCACATTTTCAAAATTAACTTTCTTTACTTGTTTCTGCCCCCAGTCACTTCTAGTCTAGCTGACGGGGATCTTCTCTTTCTTTCACCTCACTCTCCACTTGAATGCTCTGATCTTTCAAATGTCTTGTCTTTTGTCTTCTTCTTACATCATCTAATCTTTACCATTATCTCAACTGTGAAGATTTATCACTTTCATGTAACAGGTAACACAACACAACTCCCTCCCTCTCTCTCCTTGCCATGCTATGCAAAAAGGATATATTAATATATAATGTAATAAAATGCTCAGCTATAATACTGTGCCAAAACAATGCTGTGAAACTTCCTTCAAAACATGTGAGCATTTTACACAACATATTTCCTCACAGACAGAATACAGACCCCATAGAGCAAAATTTCTACAGGCTGCCATGACAGGCAGACTTGATACATAACATATCGCATATAACAACTCACTTAAATACTCTATTGTTTGTTCACTTTATAATTTTACAAATATAAATGACATGAACACACTTACAATAGGTAACATTCAGCATTTGCAAGGGTACCCACATCAATAAGAATAATCTACAATAGCAAGGAGGGAGGAAAGAAAAAAAAAAATCTCTGTTTTTATATAACAAAACAATATTAGCAGAGATAGCCCTACTCAGGTTTACTGACTTCAGTCTCTTTTTCAGAAGCGTGTAGGAGAGGAATCTGGTCTTGTTTTACCCTTCTTTGCCCAGTTATTAAGAACTATGCCATTATTTTCTGGGGTTTCATTCTAAAAATCCAAATGCAGTTCTGATGACAGTCTCCAAATCTTCTTGGTCCCTGAGCCTGTGCTCCACATGACTATATCCTCTATTAACCACAGGATTTTTCTGCATGCCAGCTGGAACTAATCATCACAATTACAGGCTTTTGTTTAGAGGAATATCTACAGTACAAAAATACAGAGGTTTGGAAAAAAAAAAAAAAAATGGAACAGGATTTATGCAGAGGACAAGATATAGAATAGACTATAATAGGTGATACAAAAGCCAGCCAACTCTTATCTGGAGCAAAGGAAGACAGGGATACTCCCCACAGCAGAGAAACCCAGACAAGATGATGAGGTGGGGATAGGTTCTCACCTAAGTGATTTTTCATCGAGTCAGTGGGGGTCCTTGTCATGTCATTTCTGGAATTGGGAATAGGTTGATAAGCACTGATGGTCCCAAATGGCTCTGCAGTACTAAACTTAATTTGACAAGGCTTATTAGCACTGGCTTTGAGCCTGACAGACCCAAGCTGTCTCTAATGCTCAATTTGGGCAGATTCGTATGATGCTCTCCAACGCTGTAGCAATTAGAACAACAGTGCAGAGACCTGATCTGGCTATGTGTTGAGCTCACTAAGGTTTGGCGGGCTTTACTGGCTAAGGACTGTGTCACATGGAAGCAAATATACTTGCTTTCACATCCCCTTTAATGGGATCGGAAGACAGATTTGCTTCATCTTTCTATGCTGATACATCTGGCTGGATGAGAGCTGGCTCTTCACAATTCAGCGCATATGTGTCTCTCCTCATGGCATTGTGAGTCTACAAATGAGATAAATGCCCACAGGGGGTAAGAGGATGGTAGAAAGCTTCCCTCTTAGCTCTGTTGTATTTCTATTTAATGAGCAAAATTAAATCTTCATTTCTGATGCTTTTCCCGCCCCTCCCCCCCCAATCTACTCATCTGTGGTGCCCACCTTACAGACACTACAGTATAGATATGGACAACTGAAAGATTCATTTGAGAAAGTAAGACTAGACATCACCTGGTTGAGTGTTTGAACTAACTGGATAGCCTTGCCACTGCCACCTCTCTGAACCAGAAGTACCAGACACAAACACCAGTTCCCACGCTCTGCAGAATGCTTTTAAGCTGTACTAAGAGCAAAGTACATTGAAATGCAGAGGATGAAGACTACTGTATCTAAACAAACACTGCAATGTAGGCATTATTCCCAGAATGCAGGACACCTGCAAAAGGGCTGTCTCCTTAAACACTGCAAGCAACTCTAAGAACACCACCCCTATAAAGATGCTTATATGTTCTTGTCTTAGTACCTTTACTATAAGATGCTAAAGAGCTCTGTAAGCATGCTCACTTAATAAAAGCAAGGCATAAGCATAATCCTCATTTTTCTCATGTGAGGAAAACCACTGGGAATGCTTAGCTGTGACTGATGCACTTGGTGTCCTGAGTGGGGGGGACAGTCCCATTCACTCCACCCTCCTGAATGAGGAACTGGAATAAAATCAGAGCTTCAGAGGAGGCAACGCACAGCAAACACTTCTTTCCAGCATTCATCACAATTCCTGACCTAGTACATGCCCTCTGCATGCCTCTGGTCATAACCAGATCTGACTTCTATGAGCAACCAACAGCTTGCATCCAACTATCCAACAGAACAATGCTATTCTGTCATTGAGAATAATGACTTAAAGCAACTTTCAGCTACAGCATCCTGAAATTTATTACAGACCCTAGTCCTGAATGAAATTCAGTTCTTGTGATACACTTGTGGAACATTAAATTATAGTAATTGTCAAAATTTCCTCAATTATTTATCCTCTAGACAGCTGTTGTGGCTACAGCAAGAATAGCAACCAAGCTCTTCAAAGTAATAAAAAGTAGCAACGATAAATCTTTTAGATGGCTTTTACGGAGCACTTGCTCTATGGGTTTAATCAAGATCGCTAACTTCCAAGAAACAACAAAAAACCAAAACAGAATAGCAGAACACAGTGTGACTTCTGACTTAAGAATACAAACTCTCATCAAATCTTTAACCTTCTGTTCAACTACATGAGTGGTTGTGCTGAAGTTGCAGTCATGGAGGTAGGGGCAGCTGGGAACAGAGGCATAAAAATTAAAAACCATTAAAATAGCTTCACACACAGAACAAATAGTTATGTATCCCAAAGTGAACATTTGCAATTCAAAGGGGAGATTTTAGAATTTGTATTGTAAAATCAGTTTTTTTCTCAAGATACAGAAGGAAATAACCTTCTTTGAAGTATTGTAAGTTTTAAATGTTCCTCTCCTAGGATGTATTTTACAAATCAGGTTCTTATTATGTACATTCTTAGTAAAGTTCTGACTATAATTTTAGTTCCAACAATACTCCTAGCAGACATACTCCTGAGGTACTATACGCTTTTAATTTTACTGCACTAATTTTTTGTTCTTCAGTTTTAAATATTATATACAAGCAAGACACAAAACAACTATTTCAAATTAAAATTTATCAGTCAAAACCAAGTTGAATACATAAAACATCTGAAGTTTTCAATTTGAAATTTTTTGATTTAGTGTGTTTTGATCATTCATTTTGTTTCTTTTCAAAGGATATAGGAACTCTTAATCTAACTTAAAACCATGCACACACCAACAACAGACCACTTTACTACTTACCATTTGAGACTTATTTTTGGGGCAGCCATTGATGTCTTCAATCTTTTCATTTGCTGAAAAGCAAAAAAGAGGAGATAAATCAAAAAGCTATACCAAGGATGTCTATTCCAATTATTTCCAGAGCACTTGCTGCTAGCTAAATAAAGAGGTTTCAGATTGTAGTTGTCCAGTCAAAGTGAGTATGTGAAATACTGAGACCCATCAAAACAAAAGCAGCTGAAGTTTTCTAGTGGGTCATGCCTCCAGAGACAGCTGGGGGCAGAAAACAACTGGTCTGACAACATCTTGTACAATGCCGGGTAACTCCTTTAAACAACAAAAAACATTTAAACTCTGGAAACTGAATCACTGCTGGGTGGAAAAGTAAACACTACATATGTACAGATGTTTGCATGTCACTTAATTTGCTTGTATAATGAATAGTTTTAAATCTAAATGGGAAATTTGCAATCAATAACTTCTTTCATTTTTTTTTTCTCCTTAAAGCACAAATCATGAGATTACTTTTCAAGCTTCTTGTCCATGACTTACATGCAACACTACTCACAAAAAAAAAAATATAGTTTCAATCTCTGAAGTCCCATGTGAAACAGTAAGTTGCTGAGGTGGTTAAGTGTCTCTAACACTTAGTTTGCTCAGTTTCACATTTTAGAACTGGACCCTAAAATGTCTTTTTTGTGGTAGACTGAAGAATCAGCTATAATCAAAATTCAGTTTCCCACTTTTTTTTCACTGTAATAACAGTGGGTCTTCACATCCCATTTGATGAATCAAACAGATTGGCTTCTCATTGATTCTTATATTAAAAGCTGTATTTTCTACCAGTCCCATATTCTCAGGACATTAAATCATAACTCCATCTCAAGTTCTTCAGTTAGAAATATCAAATTTGGCACAGTATTCCAATAGCAGTCATAACAATGGCAGATGAAGAATTAATGTAACTTCACTTTTGCCTGGTATTCCCCTTTTAACACGCCGAGGTGTCTCAGTACACCTTCATGCCACAGTAACACATTTAAGAATTGATGCCAATATGAAAAAGGCTGCAGCTAAATCCACTGCACTGTTCCCCAGAGTGGTCTATCAGTCTTACACAAAAAGATGCATTTCTTTCTAGAGGCGTGATCTCAGATTTAATCATACAGAAGCAATCTTTTATCTGTTTGTTTTCCTTTAAAAAAAGAGTAGTTTTTCCCCTAGTCCTCTACAACTTCTAATATGTTGCGTGATATATTTTAAACCCATATTAGTAAACCATAAAGCTTCTTACCTGGCTCTTTTTAAGCTCTTGTACACAAACTACCTGGGCTCACCTACTTGAAACTGCCTAAACTGTTAGTAACTTGTTTCCACCATTCTGCTGCAGTATAGCATTTGACTTTTTCTGGGTTTTTTTAGTATGCAAATGTAGAACCAAAATACTTACTCAGCACTTCTACACTGTGTGAGTATTTTTACAGGCTTGGAGTACAAGCTTGGTTCTAGAGCTGTACACTAAACATTAACCTTATAAACTAACAAATACACTGTTCTGTAATAAGGGAAAATGAATGGCAAACCAAGATGTAAGCCACCTGAAGTTCTTGTCATTCTTGAATTCTGAAGTTCTTGAAATTTACATCTAACACACCAACTATTTGGGGTGTTATCTCTTTACCCCTCCTTCCTTTTTTAGACTGAGGTTAATAATATTACCATTTTCACCTAGAAATCATTCCTTTTGTTCTCTTACCTTTTCATCAGTCTGCAAGATATCATCAACTATCCTTGTACTCTTCTGATCAACTAATGTGTAGCTTTATTTTATTACTAACACTTCCCTGCATCTTCTTGTGCTTTACTTTTTTTTTTTCCTTTTTCTTTTTTGGTTGTTTTTAAACAGTTGCTTTTACTTCCTCTCAAAACCTGTATTAGACCAAGGCAACTTTTCCTCCCACTTGTAAACCCGCAATTTTTTGTCCACCACTTGATGATTCTTCATCAGTTCCCAATTACCACTTCTTTTTATGCTGTTGGCCTTCTCTGCCACAGGGGATTTACGATGTAGATGACCAGAAATAGCTGGTGAGAATCAGAAGAGTAAAAAGAACTGGAGTTTCTACTCCAATTTACCTGGTCCATCAGGTGCTATATTTATGCTTATCCATGAGCAATCACCTTTTGCGGGGCAGGTTTAGGCTCTACCTTTTCTCCTTCCAATCCACTCCCAACTCACCTATGGCTCTTGGTTACTCCTTTCACTACATTAATGCAATTCTCAGCTCCTCCCTGCTGGTGCAAGTGCTACGAAAAGCAAGTGTCATTGAGAGCAACCAGAAAAGCTGGCAGGAGGTCAAGCTTGCATCTGGGTTGGACTTCAACTCCTACATTTCTACTGAACTCAGCAGGGCAAGACGTGAGACCCAACCTTGGCTGGGGAGATGCATCACAGTGGCCAACAGGCATATTTGGCACTCTGCAGGAATCTGCCTAATTCACCAGGCAACTGTTTTGATGCTCCCATTCCTCGGCTGTGAACTGCACCCTATCTTTGACCCTTCCACCTAGCTCCAAGGATCAGTGCTTACAGCAGGTACCAGGTCATTTGCCTTTTTTGTGAGGATGGTCGGAAAGAAAGAGCAATGAATGAGATAAGAACGTGGTGTGTCCGCAGGCAGCGTGATAGTACAGTTCATAGCACAAGGCACTGATTGCTAGGGGATCTTGGAAATGTGTCCAATTTCACAGCTGAAAAGCACAGCTTTCTGGCTGAGATAAATAGGCAACTCTCACAACTATTGTTTCTATTTGCCACACAGGAATACTACATCATTTCAGCATGAACTGGAAGTCACAGCAAGCAGAAAGGCTTTGAAATTCTCTCTCAAACCTGAGCAAGACATAAATTCACAATCAGAGAAAGGTGAAATGCAAGAGATTTTTCCGAAACTGTTTGCAAGTCCACAGAGCTTCCCCCCATCACCTTTTTTTTTGTCTTCACTGTGAATACAGTGAATTTGGTTCAAATGTTTTTAAGTGTTTGCAAACTTCTCCCATTTATACTCAAATTGAGGAGTGTACTATGGCAGACAGTAGAAACCAGTTGTGGTCCATAATGAAAGCAGCAATGAGGGGCACTGTGCTTTCATTAGCTGGATCTGAATCAAAGCTTGGAAAACGGTACCTAAAGAAATATTTGGGTTTATGTACTTTGACAGAAGGCATATTATGAAACTGCAAGCCAAAATTATATGAAAAACACAAGTGAAAAAGAACCTGTACCATTAGAAGTTGCAAACAATACTACAGGCCAGCCAGTGTCACATTTGTAAAGGTAAAGGTACACATTCCTGGTGGAAAAGTCTTCAGCAAATGACATTCCACTGAGTGCATGAAAAAATATAATCAGAACAAATCAAAAGTGTTTCAATAAGCATTACACAGAAAAAAAAAACAAGTCCATGCACTTCATAATAATGAATTAAGCCTTATGTTACAACCTGAGCATCTCTTCTGCATTATTCAGTTCTTGAGGCATACCCTTGGACATGAGATTACTTTTCTTGAATGTATGAATGAACATTGTTCAATATAATTCCTACATTTGCACAGGAATTGTCACCTGCAGCTTTTAACTGAACAGCCACTCAAACATAAGTAAAATTAACCTTTGTTCAATGTTCCACCCAAAATATGATACGAGTTATCACAAAAGAGTACTTCTAGGCTTGACCCCAAGATTCTGATTTGGAATATAAACCTGTAACCCTCCCCTGCAAATGAAATATTACTATTTTAATTACAGCTGACAAAAGCTATACTGAGATAAATCACAGTATGAATTTGAACTAGAATAGTTATCTGGAGTAATTGCAAATTGCTTTTAAAAATAGAGCAAATATCTATTCTGTTTAAGTTAATGCAATTACTTTACATCAGAATGCAAGCTACCCAGAATATTTAGATACAACTCTAAGAGAGGCTATCTTAGCATATCCAAAGCACCTACACTAAACAACGTGCCCATCACCTTTTATAATGGTGTACTGATTGCCCAGCACAACACTGATGTACACATTTTACTTCTTGTTGATACTATTTTTATTGACCTGAGTAAGTACTTAACACTAACACAACGTCTGCATCCCTATTAATAAAGCCACAGCTTTTGTATTTGATCTGACTGTGGTTTTACCCAATCAATTAAGATATTCCACAAAATATCCTAGGCATCAGTAGAAAAACTGAGTTAAAGTTGGACTGAGTTAAAGTTGAATTTTAGCACTGATTCAAAGTCTTGAAAATTGAAGGTTCTCACTAGGAACCAATTGACAATTTGATATACTACCAATTTCAGAGTGTGCACAGACCCAGTATATCTTCATTCATTGATTTCAATATAGGTACTATGTTTATCTGGCATTACTAAGGCATATACTAGTTACGTATTCTTTTATAGACTCATAAATTTTGAACTGAAATAAAATGCATTCATTGCATTCTGGTTCAAGTCACTTGCAAACAGAAAAAACTGTCATCATATAACACTTCTGTACTCTGAATAGCAGTTTTGAAGTCTGAAGATTATCTCCTCTGAAGTCAAATGCAGTGATATTTGGTTTTATGCCTTTTTAGATTTGCTCTTTGTTTTGATGCTAAGTTGAAAGAATTACCCAGTTTTTACTAATTTTAAAAATTTCTCTTCCTAAACAGGCTGCTACTTCCCTTAGAGGTAAGCAGGAAGGATTGCAAACACTGTCTCTGTACCATCATTAATTCTTACGGAGTTTTCATTAAAAAAAAAAAAATCATCACATTGTTTCTTTTTCCAGCTTTGAATATTAATATTTCAAGATTCAACATCTATAATGTAAATCTCAGGTGGTGAATACAAGAAAAATTTTATCACTAATAATTAAACCTGAATCATTTGTGATGACTTTGGATAACCTTCAGATAGTCCAGACACAGGACAAAAAGGAGGAACCCTCTTCATGGGCTGCTTTTACTCATAGCACACCATAACATAAAAAATAAAAACCTCTCCTGCAATGCATATAGAAGCTTCCTTAGTATTCAGTCTTGTTTTTTAGGACAAAGAGCTTGTATTTTGCAGGCTACAGTTAAAGCTGCTTCTAGGTGTGAAAGTTATCACTATCTTTGTGACAATGAGATGCAGCATGCCTGAGGCCATACACTGCAAATACAAATGACTTTTTCTTCACTGTTAAGTTGGATGATTAAACTGAGAAAATTTAAATATGAACCTTCTTTCACATGGAAAACATTCTCTGGAAATGAAATCCTTCACCTTGTACTTTAATTTTTGAAAGCTTGCAGACCTAATCTTAACTATTAGCCAAAAGGCAGCTTTAAGAATGGCTAAAAAAGAGCAAAGGTGAATCAAAGCAAAATACAATAAGCAGTATTATTTCTGCATATTTTAGAGGGAATAATTTACTTTCATAAGAATTTTCAGAAATCAATACTCAAACAACTACATTGAAATATTTGGTACAACTGGATTCACATTTTCGTTGTGGTATTCTTACACACATGTTCTCACATAGAAGTTTTCTACAACATGTAGCTGCACGGCAGATCTGTAGAATGCTACTGAGATATTACGTTGCTCTTCAAGACAGAAAAAAAATCTTTTTTGATGTATTCCAGTGCAGGTCTAGTGGAGCCACTGGAATGATGCTTTACAAGTTCATCTGAGAACAGGGCTTGATGATTTGTACCTTGAATCAGAGAACTAGCTCCTTTACATCATCTAAACACATATAAATATGCATGCACTGATGTGTTGTTACTTCACTGATGTCTTCTTAATTTGCATCTCAAATCTGTCAGTTTGCTTCTAACAATAGTTGTCCTAATTCCCATTAGCAGGCTTTCTGATTCCATCAATCTCCACTGGCCCATGCATGTGTTTTGTGGCATCCTCAGCAACAGATGGATGAACCTCTGAAGGAACTAATGAAGGATCCAGGCCCAAGGGAAGGATAATATGCAGCTTTACATGAGGCCAACAAAGAAAATTGTTTAGAACCTTCATTATCCACGAATATTAGCGCAAACTGAGGGAACTAAAGGCTTTGCAGATAGAAGCCTGTATTTGAAATTTGTCCTAATGATAAATGATTTTTCTTATTTCAAAACCTCACGATATGAAAGATTTATTTTTTCTGCCACATAAAAATTATACCCCTTCTCCCTTCCTAGCTGCATATATGGAAACTATACTAGGACACATGGAAAATAACAAGGTGACTGGTGACAGTCAACGTGGCTTCCCTAAGGGCAAGTTGTACCTGACAAATGTGCTGGCCTTCTGCAAAAGGGTTGCAGAGCTCGTGGGCAAGGGAAGAGCTAATGACATCATCTACCTGGACAGTGTGCAAAGCATCTGACACTGTCTCTAAATTGGAGAGACATGGATTAGAAGGATGGATCACTTGGTAGATAAGGAATTGCCTGGATGGTCGCACTCAAAGAGTTGTGGTCAACGGCTTGATGTCCAAGTGGAGAGCAGTGACGAGTGGCATTCCTCAGGGGTAGGTGTTGGGGAAAGGGATGTTTAAGATCGTTGTTGGTGATGTGGACAGTGGGATTGAATGCACCCTCAGCAAGTTTGCTGATGACACCGAGCTGTGTGGTGCAGTCGGAACGCTGGAGGGAAGGGATGCCATCCCGAGGGACCTTGACAGGCTGGAGGTGGGCCTGTGCAAATCTCATGATGTTCAACAAGGCCAAGTACAAGGTCCCGCCCATGGGTTGGAGCAATCCCAAGCACAAATACAGGATGGGTGAGAAGTGGTTGAGAGCAACCCTGTGGAGAAGGACTTGGGGGTGATGGTGGATGGAAAACTGACTGTGAGCCAGCAATGTGCACTTGCAGCCCAGAAAGCCAAACGTGCCCTGGGCTGCATCCAGAGCAGGGTGGGCAGCAGGGCCAGGGAGGGGATTCTCCCCCTCTGCTCCGCTCTGGGGAGACCCCGCCTTGCAGTGCTGGGGCCAGCTCGGGGGCCCCCAACAGCAGAAGGACACGGACCTGCTCAAGCGGGGCCAGAGGAGGCCACGAAGATGCTTGGGGGGGCTGGAGCAGGTCCCCTGGGAGGCCAGGCTGAGAGAGTTGGGGGGGTTCAGCCTGGAGAAGAGAAGGCTCTGGGGAGACCTTTGAGCAGCCTCCCAGTGCTTAAAGGGGCTACAGGAAAGGTGGGGAGGGACTCTTTAAAAGGGAGTGTGGGAATAGGACGAGGGGTAACGGTAGTTATAGGGAAGAAACTCTTCCCTGTGCGGGGGGTGAGGCGCTGGCCCAGGGTGCCCAGAAAAGCTGTGGCTGCCCCCTCCCTGGAAGGGTTCAAGGCCGTGTTGGACGGGGCTGGGAGCACCCTGGGCTGGTGGAAGTTGCCCCTGCCCGTGGCCAGGGATTGGAACTGGATGATCTTTAAGGTCCCTTCCATCCCAAACCATTCCATGATTCTATGATTTTCCAAATCCAACTGGAGGCAGCAGGCTCAACACAGCAGATACTTTTTCAACATTCAGCTGAGTGGAGCAATATTGCTGTGTCAGGAGATCTTATCAGCAACATCAAATATTTTTCCCCTACACTTTAAGACAAGGCTTTATCAAATTAATTAGCAAAGTCTCTGAAGGAAAATTATCTAGGTAATTCCATGTAGTTTGATGGATTTGCCCTGCTATGTTTACGTAGAAGATAAAGACAATGAATTTCTAAGCAAGTTGGTGGATACCTGGTACAAAACCAGAAAGTCACTCACCTACAACCTGGATTATTTCAGCTAATAAGACTCCATCAGTCACATCTTGCTGTAGATCCTTTATCAATCTCTTGTGACCAGATTTTGCTAGGTAGTGATTAGCCCAATCCGTATAAATCTGTTAGGGGAAAGATAAACAAAAATTAAGTGTTAATCATAACCCAAACCTTAAAAATAAGAGTTCTATCACCAGAAAACTTGTAAAATCTTTTCATGCTAGGTTATCAAAACCAAGGAAAAATACTTGATCAGCAATGAACAACTCGAAATCTGAAACATATGTCCCTATTTTTCATCATTTATCCTCTACTTCCATCTTCAGAGCAGTGGAATGTGCATTTCCTACATGTGTCGCGGACTTGAACAGAAAAACACACTGGAACACCTCCATGAAAAAAACACAGAGCTGAAAAACATCTCGGTGAAATAAACACTGCGTACACATGAATGATATCCCTAGCTTACAGAAAAAAGGGCAAAAAACCCCCCACGCTTTGCACGAACCAGACATTGTGTTCCTTAGTCCCTTTTACAAGAAAACTTTTTCCATAACAGGAAGGTATTTTTAAAGATCCAACAGCTTCAAAGAGCTAGGATTGACTTCACCTATTTTTCTGCCACATGGTTCTAGCTTGCTTACCTACAAGAAAAGATGTTATCAGAAAACAGGTTGAAAACTACTTACGTGCAAGGGTCCACACACATCTCTACACCGTTACCACAATTTTGCTGACAAGAAACTATCAAACACAATAACTAAGTTTCTTTTATTGGGAAGGCTGCGATGAATGTCCTAGTTCATCACAGAAGGACTCTAAGAAAATACAAGATTATACTTCAATGCATAAATTCCAGTCTGGACCACTTCCATGATTCAGATCATCATGCAGTCAAACAAATGCTTGGATCAGCCCTAGAATTAAGGCAACCCATGAACAGAGAAAAGGCAGAGCAGACCCCTCCTGGCAGAGCCTGAAATTACAGCATCAGTAAGATCTTGAGAGCTAGTTAGAATTGATTTCTAAATCAAATAACAGCATAAGAATACATGGTTGGGATTGCAAAACTTCTATTTCGGAGCTGTTTCCTAACTGCACTAATTCCTGCTGCGTCCAGGACACTAAATCTTATATTCATACTCTGTAAACAATCAGAACTGCATCAAAGAAATCCCTAACTCCCTCAACAAATTCTCCAGGTAAAGGACACAACTGGAAACACCCCCAAATACCCACTGTCTGATTCACTGTCTCCAATAGCACAGAAAGGAACTCTCTCTGCTGACAAATCATTCTTGTAGCCCCTACTTTGTGTGCTGAAGTAAATGTCTGTGTTTGGTATCAGAGTTTTTATGCTCATTATAAAATATTCCATTAAATGCATCAATAGTGCATACCAATACGGAGAAAATATTTGGTTCTGAGGTATTTAAGGGTGTGGAATATTATTTAATTCAACTAGTTGCTTAGGAAAGCCTTTTGCAGGAAAACACAGATATAACACATCTCTGCTTCTCTTAAAAACTTTATTATCTCACATTATTTTGCAATACACATAAAGCGTACCTTTTTTTTTTTTTTTTTTTTTAATGACTGGGCTATATATTTATGATCTCTGAAGCACTCTTATGGATACAGTATTGCCCAGGCTTATTGGAGTTGCTCTTCATGGTCACTGCTCATTTTTATGGCATATATTACGCTAATTATGGAAACTTTCCAGGATGTTTTCAAATCCTGTTTGTTGCAAGTCTTTGTAATGTACCACACAAGTACGATTCCTAATGTTTCTTTTCCTTTTCCATACAAACAAGTGAAAAAATATAAGTGTACAATGGTTGCTATTTCTAGACACATGAAAAAGGTCTCAAAGCACATAGTGTTTTCAAATCTTCAAACTCAGGCAAATAATTGGGAAAACAATTAATAAAAGAACTAGGAAAACACTGCTGAGAAACTTTCCATTCATATATGCCTATCTCTGCACATGAATTTTGAGTGTTCCTCAGACAGGTATTTTCAGCATATGGGTTACAAAGTTACATGTTTGAATACTCAGATGAAAATTACCTCAACAGTCAACTAATTAAAAAATACAAAATTATGTGATATGACATATTTGACCCATTACAACCAAGCAGATACTGCCCATTTTATATATACATACATATACACATATCAGTATGGGCTCTTAAAACTTTTCAGTGATTTCACACAGTATGGAAGTCATTGCAGGAAACTTCATTTTTTTAGTTAACAAAAATCAAGCTAACAATGCAATTTGGGCATTATCACTATAAGCAGGTCATTGTGCCTGAGACCAGTCCGGTTAATGTTTAACCTAGGTCTAAATTCTATTTTTTGTTCAAGGTGGACTCAACTGTTTGGTAGCTTTTTTTCCTCCGTAGTCTATGATTTTAGGAATACAATTATCTGGGAACAAATTAAAAACAAATGTGAAAGATGAGATTTTTTTCTCTCTCTCTTCCCCCCTCCCCGCCCCCCCTTTTCAATCCAGCAGGTTTGAATTAAGAGTGTTCCAGGTAAATATTGATTTTGGAAATACCCAGTACTTTGTGAGTCACAGCTTAAATATTAATGCACAAAGTGGCAAGGTTTTGAGCAAAAAACACTAAATTCTAACACTTTTGAAAGCTGTCTGTAAAGAAAAAGGCTTGAAGAAAGTAAATCTTCAGTCAGTAAGAACAATGCATTTTGAAATTTAGTAGGGTTTCTCCCCACCACCTCCCTTCTCTATAGCCTTACAGATGCTTGTTTAAAGCACACTGCAGATGACAGCAAAATCTTGCTTTCAAGCTAGGAGACCTCTGCAGTTTCTTGTCGCTTGAGGTCTCCAGTAACTTTTCTGATTGTACTGAGACTGCATTTATCACACTCAGAGCCCACCTCAGACCACCAGCACTGTATCTCAATACCAAGTCAGCAGAAAAAGTGCTTTTTGCAGAACAGGTTGTTTCTTTGAGACCACACAGCTACCACTAAGCACTTGGGGAGAGCTCAGGAACATATGGACTAGTAAAAAGCAAAATCCCTGAAGCTTCTGTCCAGTTAAAAGCAATTCATACAATCTTTTTAACCTTAGAAAAATCAAAAAGCCATATAAAATAGAGCTTGCCTAACTAGCCATAACAGTCTGAGTACGGCATCTCAAAACAGTGTAATCCTTCCTCCAGATACCATTTTGGAGGCAACAGGCTGATATCTGGGTGCTCAGACATGCTGATGGGTTGGTGGTTCTTGATCTGCTGGCAGATAGGGCCAAACACAGCATCTGTAGGACTATATTCCTCTGTTCCCATAATCAGTCAAACCCAGGAAACAGAGCGTGAATGAAGTCACAAGAGCAATGAATCCAGGAAGACCCTTTGGAGATCATAAAGGAGAGACAGTATATCCATGGAGGTGCAATTAGATTAAGGTGCCAGGTATTGTCATGTACTTCAGGGTCTCCTTTAAATGGAATTCAGACCCAAAGGGGAACCAAGAACTACCCCACGTTTTTTGCCTCCCCACTGGTATTCTGAAATACGATCATTATGAAAAGGGTTCACACAGAACTATTTGAACAGATTCCCCTCTTCTATGCAAGTAAGTAGAAAATATGCCTGAACCTCTTCCTTCTTACTCATTTCCACAATAAAAATCTAGTTATAATAAACGCCCAAGTACATTTTCAAACCTTTCTTTCCCTTCCTCACCATGTCAGTTCCTAACTAATCAGACTCTGATTGTTTTCTTCCAATAATTACTGTAAATCAGGCTCTCATGAATTTGGTAACAGCTGAAGTGTATCTTTTTGACATCACGTAGCATGATTAGAACAGAGCAAGGCTTTTTTCATGACTGAATAGCAGGGTTAGTCGCATCAGTGAACTCCATCAGAACATCCATTACAATGCAATGCCTGTGTTGCTACTAACCAAACCACACTGCCCACTGAAGCTCACAGGGCGGGCGGGGAGAGAGAAGAATACAAAAAACTCACAAACAGAAACCAAACCAACCAAACAACAAAACAACACACCCCAAAAACAGACACAACATACTGAGATGATCCAAATGGGAAAGACTGCAGCGTTTACAATGCTGGGAGGGGAGGAGAACCCATCAGATACTCATTGCTGCCCAATGTAATGGGGTTTACGCATGCAGAGTCATGAAATCACTTTTTTTTTAACTGGTAACATACAGCAGTCTCATGCTGATCCATTCTACACCCCAATACAATGATCTTTATTAAGAGATATCACACTGCAAAGCCCAGAAGTAAATAGCTAAAGGCAAAGGCTTAGCTGAAAAACTCATCCCTTGGAAGCATCTCTGGCTCCAAGGGAGCACCCTGGGATAACAGCTGTTTTGAAGGTGCATAGAGATTATGGCCCTGACAATAGCATGGCTGATATTTTGCTGACTTACTGGCAAAAGGGCAGCTAAGAAGCACATGGTAAAAAAAAAAAAATAGGAAGTTTGACAGCATTTGTCACAGACCTTTCATCAGAGATTTCTTACAATCTGTGTCCTTTCTTACCCCCATGCACTTCCTAAATCCTTTCAGGAAGTCTCTATCTGTACATCTGCACCATGACACAAATCCCACTGGAAGGACATTACTGGCCCTTCTAGAATGAGTAAAGCTTTGTATTGCTAACCAAATGATTGTTTAGGGTTTTTTTCCCCAATGTAAGCTCTTGCAAGAGGCAGTGGGGGAAGCTGAAAAAGCAGGGCACAGAATACCATATAATGTGTGCCCACATTTCTGTGTTAAATAAAAGGTATTCGTGGGCTTTGAGGAGAGAACTCTATCTGCTCCTTTTCTTTAACAATACAGTTAAAGGTATGTTGAGACTAGAATATGAAGCAAAAATAAAAATACGCTGTCCTTAGGGTTGCTCACATATTCCCAGTGATCCCCAGCTCAGAGGGAGAGGTGGACATACAGAGCAGGCAGTGAATGGTTAAGTCTCCACTCAGAGATACTGGAAGCCCCCTGAAAGTCAGGATGGGAGCCGGGGGACTTGTTTACTCCATCCTATCAGAACCTTGGACCACTGCTTAGCAAAAAAGGAGGAAACCACCAGAAACTCCAAGCCTGAGGTGATGACTGACTGGGTTGCAGGTGGATGCCTTCTGATAGGCAGGCAAGATGGTAAAATGAGCTTCCTGAAAAGATTCCATACATTTGCAATTCCCTAAAATTAAATAGTTGTCACAATTATTAGCTACTAATTAGTATCTAGTATGATGACACTAAGATACTATCAATTCTCTAAAGTGCTAGAACTTTCCCGTTATTACCAACTATTGGGAATGCAGCTGTAACCAAATGAGATCTTGGTTTCTACTTCTCTGGGGAGACAGGTAAATCTGGCTCTTTTTTTCATTTGTTAAGTGGAACTAAACTAAATGATTTATTCTACTCACATGTGCAAGTGTTTGTTGTAACAGCTTTAAATTATTAGTCAGTCAGTGGGAGGTATTCCACTGAATATTACTTTTTACTGGACACTTACTTACATTAACTACCCTTTGGAAGTTAAATAGAGAAATGGGTAATTTAAACAAACACCACCAGGACTATTTATTTCTCTCTCTTTAAAACCTTATTCCCAACTGGGGAGAGCTATTCTCATGCATATGACAACTATTCAAAAGCAATGGGCTGACTCAGAGTGCATACAGCCAAGCACGTGTGTAAATTTCAGCATGCTTGCAAGCCTTTCCAGTAATAGAGCCTTAGACTGTCCACACTTCAGGGCAGGCACTGCTGCCTCTGAGTTTGTGTAAAGCAAATCTTTGCTGGACACAAAACAAGTAATACACTTTAAATTGCCTAACGGGCACCTTTCTTACTCTTACCCTACTGAATATTTTACATTTATTATAAACGAGGAGAAAATAGCAATTTGCCTTGTACAGTTTCTGAGCCCCGTTACTGACACACACTACCTATACAGAGGAGTAAATATTTCACACCAAAGCAACATTTTCCTACACACCAGCTAGAAGGTGAAGCAAGGCTGGCAATGTGCTGGTATCTGGTAAGCACTACTCTCAATGCTCCCATTATACATGTTTGCCATATACAAATCCCCTTCAAGCTGGAACCACACACTAAGCCAAGCAGGTGGCCACTCTCTTATTCCCCCTTGTAAAACATTTTAAATCCTGAATAGAAATGAGATTACATTCACACCTGCATCAATCCCTTTGCATATCCAAAAGTGAAATAGAGTTTAGCTTGCTGAGTTGATCAGAATAACCCGTTCCAAGTCATATCTGACCAGTGAATCAACAGATTTGATCTCATGCCAACAAAATATAACTGACCTCAGAGAACAAGAGAAGCATATGTACTATATTCTGAGTTTTCTAAAAAGTTACCCCAAGCGCACACCAAATTATTTTCAAATATCACAGTTCTCATACATGAATTAAACCCATTTACATCTACCATCACACATGAATAGCAACACAAAAGGGCTTATCTGAAAAGGTGGTACATTCCTACTCCAAAGAGAAACCACAGAAAATCTTAAGAAGCTGCACGAGGGGGAAAAAGAAAAAAAAACGAAAACAAACCACCCAAAAAAATCACTTCTGAGGCTGATGTTAGTTACTGTTCAACAGCAACGCTGATGCTATCAAGGAGCCAAGAGCTGCTTACTGTTTTATAATGGTCACAGGAAAATTTACTTCTCCCACGAGCAGGGACCTGAAAGGTCATACTACTTATTGGCATATTTAACATGAACGTAGACTGCTTGAATCCAGCTTGCTCTTCCTTCTCAAGGGGTCTACGGTTAAATGATGATATACACGCTGGCATGTGAAGCTTGGACGGTTAATTTTAGCTGAAGTCACGCAGGCATGGTGCTCAGATTTCTTACGCTGTCACATTTTACAACTCCCACCCCTCCTGCAGCTCTTCCCTTACACCCCCACTGCTCCCTTCTTTTATTACTGTCTGTAACATTGAGCTGCAATGTTTGACATCGGTTTCAAACAGTATCAATATATTTTGCATACACACTCTTATTAACGAAGCTACTGGCAGCAAGCATAAGGTTTGACAGGTCTTTTATGTTAGACACTATAGGCATTAAAAGACAATACCAAAGAGACTGTCATTTTTTGTTGGGATTTTGTTTGGTTTTTTACACCATCAGAAGACTTTCTACCCACTGTAGAGACAACCCCCATCATCTAAATGCTCCCAACGTCCACGGAGATTTATGCTTTGAAGAGAAATCCCATTTTTTGCGTGCCACAAGAATCCAAATATATCCTTTTTTTTTTTTTTTTTTAATTTGGAGTGTTCACAATATCACTCAAACATCTAAAGGTTGTATCTAGCACAACTACAAGCAAAAAAGCATAAAGCTGAATCAGACCTCAAGAGGACACCCACAAACCTGCCTGTTTCCCTGAGCAAGACCTGGTACAGACAGCAAGGCCTGCCCACCCCCCAGCAGCACCCCATCACATGCAAGTCACCCCAAATCCTACTGTCTGTCCACGTTTCTGGTATTCCTTAAAAATACAGAGAAAGGGCCCTTGTAAGCTGTTTTGTTTGATTTTTTTTTTATATTAAAAAACTGACATTGCTGATGTCGATAAGGTGAGAAGCCACAACTGCTTTACCTCCCTTCTTGCCAAGTTGATGGCTAGATGTCTGACATTTAACTGTTTGTTTTTCAAAAGGCACACTTCTGCCAGAGTAAAATCTATATGGGTCTTTTAACTGCTCCATGAAAAGTAAATAACTTGGTAGCCACACTGTCTCCACAACAGCTCTCCCCTCCAGCAAAGCCTACTCACCAGCAGCCGAGGTTCGTGTTTGTTTTGGGGAGGTGGGGACAAACAGGGCTTTGATGAAGTTTTAAGAGAAAATAATATACTGTGACTATCCAAGACATGAAGTAGCTGCTTTACCTACAGACACCAAGTGCTGCACTTTTGATGTGCCCAGGAACACTTGACAATATTACGAGCAGCAGCTCTGCTAATGCAAAGACAGGCACCTGGTTGAGTGTGAGAAGGGGGGAGGTTTGCACATGTACCCTGCAAAACCCTGACCTTTGAAGAAGGGAGAAAGATCTTAACTGCAGGTTTAAATACAGCTTGCTGGTATAAGCATCCAATACTACAATACTCAATGTGGTCTGTTCTTAACATAATTTTGGCACACTTGGCCTGTGACAGCAAGTAAGTCTTCTAAACTTTTCTAATGAAGGCAGACTCATTTTCTCTGTTTTGAAAAGGTATGACAGACTGTTCCAAACAGCTGCTGTAATTTTACTGATATTTTTCACCTGGGGTCACAAATATCTATGGCTTCAGTATCATCTCCTCTGGGCAGAGAGCCATGGCCACATGCAGGATCAAAACAAACTTATCATTGCGGTATTGGACTCTGAGAAAGAAAGAATAAAAGACTCCAAGAGATAATGATAATCTGAAGAGGGCTAGAAATGAAACCTGACTTGCCATGTAGCATCTTAGGCACAAACTCATTCCTCTATTCCATTTTCTCTTGATTGCTTCGGGAATTAATTCACCAAAACAACCTTCACAGTTGTGAAGCAACTCCAAATCCAAGTAAAATTGGTCTCAAGGGCACATGATTCTAAACGATTTCAACTCCTAGTGATGTGCAAACATGCAAGTTATCTGCTCCAAACAGTGAGGCCAGAAACATTACAAAAGCTTGTCTTAATTTTTAACAAAAGCAGTTTGCAGTGGGGATTAGGAAATTACAGAAATTGGCCTTTGTCTCACTCAAGAGACCAAATGCTAGCCCTCTTTTAGCTAAAAAGGACAAGACAGCATTCCCCTTTGGGTCTGCTTAGTGCTTGATTGAAAAAATTCAGTCTTCAAAACCAGAGGCTGGGTAGTTTCAGTCCATACCGATACTCTTAAGTCACTAGCAAACTATCTGCTGCTCCCATGAACAGGATGTCTAATGCCACTCAAAAAACAATGAATCATCTGCACTGCCTTTTCCACTCTGTAAAACATCATTTACTTCAGTGTCCAAGATTTTTCAGAAGAGGCAGTGCTTCTGAAATTGCCAAAAGTTGGTGAGAGGTAGTGAGTGCTCTCTAACAACTGGAAGGACATAAAGCAAGATGTAACAAAGACACAGATGAAAAAATCAGTCTGAGTTATGAAGGCCAACAACCTATTCATCACTATCTCTGCCAAGCAAGATGAATGCAAAATCTGGAGAGAGAAGGAACAAAAGAAGAAAACAAGACTCAAACTTGAGGAAACACTTGACCACACACTTGCTTCAAGCATGTGCTCAGTCTCAATTACTTAGCACAGATTTAACTCTTCCAAGCAGGAATGCTGTACTCAAGTTGGTCATTAGAGAATTACATATTAATTCCATTATTTCTAAAGATCATGGATGGTAAGAATGAGAAGGGGCCAGCTATGTAAGAAGTTTTTGCATATCGTACCCATACTTCTATTTCTAATGCTCTCCTAATGCTCCTGCTCTTGGTCACTGCCAGGAGTGGGACAGTTGGCTAGACAAATCTTAGGTGTAACCTACTTTTGGAAGATCTATTTTTATTTTAAGCTGCATTTTTGAGATAGTGAAAATTACTTTGTGACAGCTGAGCATTAATTTGTATGGCAAAGACTCGATCCCAAAGATGCGGAAAAAGACTAAGAATCTCAGAAGGGTTCAGCACCCCAATTTGAGCCAGATAATCCTAAGTGCTCAACCTCCACATAGCCATCAAAATAAACAGACAAATTATCAGACACTTTTTAAAAACATGAAAAACTGCTAGATTTCCAGCACTTTAAAATCTGATCTTCACTCTCTGAGGAGGAAGAGGAAAAAAGAATAATATACATTTATATAATTGCATTGACAAACACCTGAGGACACACAGTCCACACCAGTGTCTGACCCTAACTGTTTTGCTAATGAGATCTTGACATAAAACAGCTGCATCTGAAAATACTAACAACCATTTATCCATAGGTGGCAGCATTTCTGGTTTTGTTATGTCATTTATTGAATTGCTACACATACTAGAAATCAGACTACAGCAAAAAGCTTTCTGCATACCCAGTCATTGCCAGGGTTTTGCCATATTGTGCACGAAAGAATAAGGTGGTCTTTATAACTTGTTCCTGCTAGGCAGTTACCAAACCATCCAAGTTGTTTAGTTTTTGTTCTTTTTCCAAAGCAAAAAAATAAAGTGCTGAATTAATTTCCACAAACATAACAAACCTAATCTAATCATCTTGCAGTTGGCCATCTGTTTCACAGATACAAATCTAACTGAATCTTCTACTGACTGATAACTTCCTACATTAAATTGCCAGTGCTGACCCTGCTTTCAGCCTAGTTCCTCCTGTTTCCATTTAAAGGGTTTGGAGTGCTTTCTATATAATGACCTATACAACAATTATATAGTTAGGAGACAGTTGATGAGGGTTATAGCTGCATATTTGGCATCAGATCAAACTCAAACATGCAGAGAAGGGCAGCGCCCTCATCTATGATGCAGACTAAGGGAATATAGGAAAAAGAAGTACCAAAGTACAAGGGTTATAGTGAAAACTCCTTATTTACCCCTCTTCCACTATAGTCCGTGTCCCAAAAACAGAGACTTTTTCAGTCAATGTATCTATATATTTATGAAGAATTTAAGCAATACCCCTCCTAACAGGAAACAACTAGCCTCTGTAAGTGATTAGTTTATGGCTATACAAAAGGATGAGTATTTTTATCCCTACAGGCAATTTACAGACATGCTGGCCAAGACCCCAATTACCAATTCACTGTTTTGGGGATGAAGAATGTTCCTCTGTATGATATACTAGGAAAACTCTGCTTCTTCATTCCTCATTGACCTCATGCGTTATTGGGGAAGGAGGGAAAGGGGAGGCGGATGTCCATCAAAGCCTGCACAGCCAGCGTGGGTGCTGCCGGAGGCAGGATGCTACACTCAGAGGCTCAGTAGCCCATTGGCCTGAGCTGCGATGGCAAATCCTGTGCTCCACATTAGAGAGGTTCACCACATTAGAGTGACACCAGCCTGTGCTTTCATTGATCCAGTGATTAGAATCAATGCTGTAGGGTTTTACTAAAATTTCTGATATTGAACGTCTAACACAACCTTCTACAAAAGGACAAAAAAAATAAAATCCAGTAAAGTAAAATTTACAACAGGCTACTGATTAATGATTTAAAACAATATTTTACGACTGATCAAGAAATTAAAGTACAGGCACAATTGCCGCAAGCATAGGAGGCTCATGCATCTCCTCTTGAGATCTTCCTTGCATAGCTAGCAGCCACTTAAAGGCCTTCTGCACCTTCATGAAAAAAATCATTCAAGAAAGGGAAAAAATTTTTGCACTGCTCCTGAAGCTTTGTGCAGAAATAGATATAGAACAGTCCTTTAACAGTACTGTCATGAAGCAGGTCAACTGTAGATTTTATCTATTTTCAGCACAAAGGGTTTTAATGTAAAGATATTTAATGGGAATTGCCAAGTATAACCTATTGAAGTATACTGAGTAGTATATTGAACAGTATAACCTACCAGGCTAAGGCTTTATTATTTTAGTTCCCTATGATCTCTGTCGATACATACCTTTTTAAAATGTGCATGGTTGATATACTTCTATTATCATTAATACTCTTTAAACAATTTTATGGCAGCAAGGAGCTTGATCAAAAGACCTGCAAACTCTGGAAAATTCAGGAAGCACAACACAGTGACAACAGACTATCCTCACAGGGGGCTCCATCATTCAAATTCCTAAGTAATTTTATGCACACCTACATAATCCCTCTTCTCAGTTTGAGATCCTGCATTTAGTTTCCCATGTGAAGTCCTGTATCTGCCTGAACACCTACATCTAGGGAAGTGTTACTCCAGCAAACTTATGCTCTTAAAATTAGCTGATAAACAGGTTTAATGAAAAGAAAAATAACATGGATTTTCCAGGGAATAAATACCTCTAATCCATTGTAGTCATTTTACAGGGGTCCATTCGACCTTTTTTTTTTTTTTTCATTTTTTAATACAACTTTGTAGACTGTCAGTTTACCTTCAGACAAGAACATTCACTTTGACCCATGTTACAGATGTGGTCAAATTTTCATCACAGCACGTAGGTGAAAGCACATCCATGTATGAAATTGGGTATGGTCTGAAGTAACATCAGATAAGAATACTGATTTAGCTGCAGATAAAATCACAGCAGTTTATTGGTTATCATTTGGGAGGACAGAGCCTACCAGCACAGAAACAAGGCTTATGGACATCAGCAAAATCAGCTATTCTTTTTTTGCCTGGAGTAAGGGTTGGAAGAATGTAGAACAAAGAGCATGCCGCTAGTGTAAAGAAAGAAGAAAGAAAAAAGAAAGACAGACAAAGACAGACAGAAAGGCATATGCATATATATGTATATCCTAAAATCTTAATTCAGAAATTCACCATAGAAATCCCAATACGAGGAGGGGAAAGGGGAAAAAAAAAAAATAAAATAAATAAATAAAAAAAAAAACCACACAAACCACCACTATCAGGACTGGATGTCTAATTTCCTGCTCAAACATGACTAATATTTATAACATTAGTTTCTTCAGTTCTTTGTCAACTACAGTTCAATCTGCATAATCTTAAAGACTTAGAAATGGGGGAGGGAGGGGGAAAGGAAAAAGGAAAAACAAGAGTTACAATAGCTGTTGCATCACGATGTTGGTATTTTAGGTTACAGGCCTGTTTTTTCATATGGGACAATAAGAGCACTGTCTAAAACTTGGAATTGTAGCAAATTAATTAAACCATGGGCAAATGGTTGGGTTGTGAATGAAATGTAACATTACTATTAAAACAACATAAAAGAAGGCAGCTCATTTTTTTTGTTGTTGTTTTTTGTTAAATAATGACTACTCTACCACAGAACTCCCTAGTACTATAATTTCTGCAGTGTTGTTTTTAACACCTTTGGCAACAATTTTGTTGCACGTTTTATTTGTACAATCTCTTAATCACTAGGATGCTATAAATCATCCATTTCTATCTCTACAAGTAACTTCCCAGATATCCCCTGCAGGTTTTCTACTGAGTGATCGCTATCTGATTCTTGAAGAGCAAGGCAGCTTGACATTGAACTTTCAATTGTGGTTGCATTTTTCACCATAACACGTACGGCAGCCTCAGCAAATACATTTCAAAGAATATAAACTGGTGACAGCCTGTAAGAATCAGGATAGATTCAGGCAACTGAGAATTAGTGTGAGGTTCGGGGCCAATTCTATTGCAGCTCAGACATTGGCATCATTTTAAGGATGTCATCAATGTGAGTGACACTTACAGGCATGCATTAAAGGAGTGCATGCTTGTCCCTATCAGAGCAGTTCTGACACAAACACCAATACAGAAAAAAAAAAATCCTACTGAGCTGTGTAAGAGTTGACAAAGGCCACAGCTGCCCTGCTCCACAGGTCAAATTTATATTTAGAGTAGGAGTTGGGAAAATTGGATCCTTACAGGAATTAAGTTTCAGTTCATCCACTCTGGCCCCAACACCATCTAGGAGGCCCAAAGATTCCAGTAGAAACTGTAAGTGAATCAGAGCACAGTTTCATTTTTAAAACATGGGAAGGATCTAAGTTCAACTCGGCAATTTCATTTATATAATGAAAAATAGATTGAACAAACTTGTTGATTTTTTTTTTTCAGAGTTACATTATAAGGAATCTTCAAGCTTCAGACCACAAGGTCATCATGAAGTGACCATGGCCATGAGGAAAAAAAAAAAAAAAAATTCAGATTTCATTGAGAAAGTAACTCAAAACACACCAACATCTTATCAGCTTTAGCAATAATTCCTTTAGATATAAAGCAGCAACTCAATTTACTTTTCATATTAAGTGATCTCAATATTTCACAAAACCACCAAACTTCCAGTTTTGTGCTGTAACAGCAGAAGCAGCTGGAGTGCAACTTCATGCTCACTAGATGTTCTAGTACTCTGGCGAAACTGTGGCCTTTTACAAGTTGACCAGGAAAATTACTCTGCCGTTCTGATTTGAAATGGAACCAAATAGCCCCCATTTGCAGTGATGGTCACCAGGCCACCCCCTCCCCCCCCCCCCAGGACTACCATTCTGCACTTAAACCCGAGTGTACGTACGTGGCATAAAACATGTCATGGAATAATGCTGATGCTTGGTACCCTAAATCAGACTTAACCCATCTCCATCAGCTCATTAGCTAGCAAAGTCAAGCCACAGTCCGAAGGAGAAGTTGTTAGTGTTTGCCTGTTATATGAGGGGCAAAGTCTGTGCAGTTTTATACCTTGACATTTGTCCAGAGTTTTGCAAACCAATAATGCAGAAAATAAGCTCTTAGCAATACAATTCTGAATGAAACATTTACTTACAATGTAACTGCATTTAGCACACCTGTTTCTGTATTGCTACATTATCAATTTGTTTCCTTTTTTAGTATTACTAGTAGCAAATAGCACCTTAAATTATTCTAACAATCTAAAAGAGTTCATCTTTGTTGTGTTTTTAACACTTGCGTCTACTAAGTATGATCCTTTACATTTTCTCCTTATAAACTAGGATGTGACAACACTCGGTTAAGGGATAAGGATAAGGGAAGGCTTTACAAATGCTACAGGGACACCTGCTTCACCCTGCTGACATTTTATTTTACCAACTCTCTGCAGATGCTTGTCCCAAAAAGCAAATAACTCAAAGATCAGATTAGCAGACTGATATTTCCATGGGCACAGCTAAGACTAGCAGACCTCATGGAAGTGCTTACTAGCCCTGAGACCAGCCTCCACCCTGACAGAAGGATTAAACACAATTAGCATCAGTTGTGTCTAACCAGTAAAGCAGATGTCTAACAAAGTAATAAACCTGTAACATTTACATGGGGTTAAAAATTCCCCCAAATATATTGCATGATGCTTTATGCTATCTTGAGACTCCGTTATTCTCTAATCAGTCAATTCATCAGCAATCACTTGTCAGAAAGAGAAAAAAAAAAACAAAAACAAAAACACAACAAAGCTTGTTGAGCAAATGTCAGAGAACATTAGATTAACCAAAGATCAGCAATGAACAGCTGACACCACATTGAACCCAACACATGGCCCCATTCACATTATTGTTAAACATATGTAGTCAATCCTCCAATCACTCTACCTTCAGAATGACATTAAAGGATCTTTATTTTATAAAACAACAACAAAAAAAACCTGCTTGATAATGGATAGTAAGTCTAATATTAAGTACCAGCAATGAAAAATAAGCTATTGCTTTCACGCAGTTTGGATTCAAGGTACTGTTTTACCTCCAAGTACAAACTAAACTTATTAAGCATTTTCTCTTTAGCTCAAAGTGACCCTCGATATATTTCTATGTACTTCTATTTGTGTACAAAATGGATGATCTTACGGGAAGGCTTCCCAAGCACCCACCCAAGCCTGTATTAAATTTCCTGCCTGCTTTGTAGAGTCAGGGTGGTTCCCTCAATGAGAAATTAAGTTATGTTTATAGTGGTAGCATGTCCCTCATTAATTCCAGTCTTCAGGTCTTCAAAATAGATTATTCATATACACATCTAAGAAACAACAGTTGAAGGCACCATCTTAAACAGATCTCCTAATGTTGAAGTAGCCATCATTCCTCACCCAAAGACCTACAACTCAAAATCACAAAATGGCTGAGAGGCACAATACACACACATCTTACACCCTGGAAAGCCCAACTCAGGTGCAAGATAACAACTCTCATAAGGTCCCACAACTCTCACGTGAAAATCAGCTGGGCTTAGCAGTACAGGTGGGTCCTAAAATGACCCAATGATTAACAGCATCTTTAAGCTTGCTGCTCCCAAAACAATGATTTCAGATTGCCCCATCAACACCCATGTCAAAATACACCTCCCCCAAGAGCACTGGCATTCTTCAGCCTTGCCATGGACCACAGTGGAAGAAGGACTCGGCCCAGCAACTGATGACTCCAGAGCAGAACAATCATATCCCATACTGTATAAATGTATTCAAGATGCATGATGGCTTTCTCTCCTGGAAGCAAAGGCCATGCAGCGCTGTAGCTGTTAATCACTTAACAACAGGTTATGTAGGGACAGAGAGATACAGTTCCATGTTCATGTGGAGGCAGGGTACCTAATTACACATATTCATTCTCTCTCAACAAAGGAAAAAGACAACCAGGCAATATTCTCACTGTTTTAAACACAGGTTGTTGAAATGACAAGGAAAGAACCATATCTGCACAAGACTAAGGTGCCCAGAATGGCAAGCGTATTTCCTCTCCTTATTCCCTGAAAACAAAGTTTTCAGCCCTGAGTAAATCTCTTTACTACTTTATATGCCTGTCACCCTTCCCACCCTTTGTCTAAAAAGTATTATCTAAAGAAGACAGACATATTTATACTACATGCCTTCAGGAAAAGAGCTGCCATGTTGTTTCAGTGGCACCGCATACAACACAGTTGTGATGTTGCTAAATAAGTCTAGGCAGTCTCAAGATTTAAATAATGTTTTTCAAAAGGCTAAAGATTTGCCTCCTAAATCCACGCTTAGTAATGAAAATGAAATGTTTTTACAGAAGGCCGGAACAAATTAAGTCTTCCCCAGACATCTCATCCTTAGAAATCCTGATATCCTATATCGTGGATCCTCCCCCTAATGTAGAATTTCCACTAGAATGTCTTAAACCAAAATATTTCAAAACTACAAAGTATTTCAAAGTCAACAAATATTTCTACCTTCTAAATTCTAAAGCATGTATCACAGAGCTCAGGAGGACAAGGTAGCATCTGCACGGTTTTGCAAGCCTCTGTCAAAATCAAGCCAGAATTCAGTTAAGTCTTTGAAAGTGCTGATCTTTCCATACACCCTGTCCTGAATCCAATGGTAGTGTAATTCTGAGTCCAGCTTATTTACATACATTTTGGTCATTAAAAAACGACTTCTAAAGATTTCGTAAAAAAAAAGGAAACAGCCCTTATAGCAAATCTTTGAATGCAAAGCACAGAGAAGAAAATCAACTTGCTTTACAGTGCCCAATTATTTCACAGGTGGTTATCGATCACATTACAATGCAGGCATGATGGGAAGATGCCAGAGCAGTCATAGCAGTCAACTAATTGAAATCAGATACTCAGGAGTGCTCTTGAAGTTCTCTACTATTTCATTTAAAGAGATATTGATAAAAAAAAAGTATACAACTTCCTCTTTGTTCAGAAACGTCTTTAAAGTACAGGAAGCCTCTTTTAAGTACAATGCACTACTGCACCGAAATCATCTTCCCTTCTTCACTTTCACAGTAATTGCCCTAAAAAATATTTAGCCAAAGTGATGTCAGATCATTTTCCTTAGGCAACACAATTAGAATCATTATAATAAAATCTATGAGCTGTCCAGATAGTCTATAAGGAATTTAAGTTTGTCAAATAAAACTGTGCATATTTTGAAATGAAAAAGCAGAATCATTATGACAATAAACAAGCATATTGAAAGGCAACAGTGAATATTTGAAGAAAGACTTTTCAGACAGAAAGGCAGCAAAGAAATCATCTGAACAGTCACAGCCTCACCATAACAATCCTAATCATGAACCATCTGCTAATAAAACAATGCAAGTACTGGTTGGCTGAGAAACTGAATGCTTACTCACATGTAAAATTTTTATGAAAATTAAGACATTGAAGATCTTGTCCAATGCCCTGGTAAGACTTCACCTGAAAAATCTCACACAGTTCTTGTCATCTGTGCTCAAGGAGGAGGAATGCAGACTAGAAATGGTACAGAAAAGGACTCTGGAAGTTAAGATGCTGACTTGTGAAAGAAAACTAAGATTTTGGTTTATTTAAACTTCACAGAGTAAGATGTTCTTTGCCTAGGAACGTCAGGGAAGAGTGGCAGAACAACTAACAGACATGCTGGCAAAACCCCTCAAATGCATACGGATAGCCTATGCATATCTCAAAGCAGATGAGGCTGGAAGAAAATTTTGGGGCAGACTTCCAGGAAGAGTAAGAGAATGCAAGCCAATTAGTTATTAGACTTTATATACATGAACATGGTGATATCATTATGTTAATCAGTACATTGCAACAGTAAAGTCTGACATTGATAAAAAAACAATCCTCCTATCTCACATGCTATTAAATATCCACCATCTGCATCTATCCCTCTGTGTTCTGTAATAAAGAAGAGTTAGCATAAAACCACACACTGTTGGGAGTAAAAGAAATAATAAGGTTTTTAGAACAGTGCGTATAATTTTTAATCTTCCCTCAGTGACCTGTGAAGGACAGAAGTAAATAAATTAAAATCAAGTTGCATTCCCAAAAGGCATCCTGTACCATAACAGGAATGCTTTTTGAAGGATAGCCTACCTCAAATCCCTTTCCAATTTGTTTACTGCCATAATTACACAACAGAATTAAATGAGGCTCAAATCTCTACACCTGAATTCTAAATTAAGGCAGACAAACAGATTAATCTGGAATATTTCACAAAGCCTAAAACAAGCAACATACAACACCTACATATATTTTTAGATTTGCATTTCTGAAGTTCCTTATATTTTTTTAATGGTATCTGCATTGAAATGTGAAACGTATTTTGTAACATATGGTGTTTATTTACATTGAGATATAAACAACTGAATATGCACATTAAAGCATTTACACATTATTAAAATTGTTTTCTAGTTTCTTTGATTTCTATAATGACATCAACTCTTTATTTAAAACAAAGAACTCTGCTTAATATAATTTTAGGTATTTAACTTTTATATAATATTTGAATATCTCTATATTGTACAGAACAAATACACACTGTGGTGGGTTGACCCTGGCCAGCAGATAAGCACATGGGTTGCTATGAAGAACATTAACTCCATCGCAGCCAGTCCCAGAACACACATACACAGTCCCAATACACACACACATTCCAGTCACTGAATCCAGAACTCCTGAAATTAAACAGGAACATAGTCTGGAAAGTACCTGTATCTAGCAATTTAACTAACTACATGATACAATTGGTGTCATGAATTGATCAAAGTCTTTTGTAAAAGGTATGTCGAAGTTTACCTCTTTGAACAAGAACCTGTTTCAGTACCTGCCAGTGTTGATTAGAAACACTCAGCTGTATTTGAAGTCTTTACAAAGAATACTCATATGTCCACATTATCCTTGTTTTCCTGGTTATGAGAGTCAAGGAAACAGATTTTTCTTTCTCTTAGTCAACACAACACTTGTAGTTTCCTTTGAACTGATCTTTCATAAATGATACAACAACTGTGTATAATATTCGATTACGAGGTTTCTCCTGCCTCCTGGTAGTTTCTTTGCATTCATACTTTACCTCGACAGAAAGTACCTTTCCTGATACATCTTAGGAACAAATTTGCCTTTTTCACATCTTTATGACGCTGAAGTTCACAGCTGTGTCATCCTCTCTTGACTGATCCTCCCCAGAAAAAAGACATGTGCATCCTTTTAACACACTGTATGCTTACAGGCTTCTGTGTCAAAAGAACATTTCCTTATCTGTGATTAAACAGAAGGGTGGAAAATGTATGATTATATGCAACAGCGTCTCTTTCAGAAATATCCTAACCTATGAAACACAGAATTGTATTTTGCTATTTATTTTCATCTTTGTAGAGTGACAGCAACTAGGCCTTTGATCTAGACATCTAACAACAGGCTGAGGTTCCAAACTTTTCAGCTTGGAAAAACTCTGGAATAGGCTGAGATCTGATTGTAATATCAAGTCAATTATCAGCTGCAAGATAAAGCTATGATATTCAAATAAACTGCTTATAAGTCACTAATATAGATGGCAAAAGCTTAGGGGAGTGCAGTGATTTCTTTCCCTCACTTAATGAAAAGTACAGTTAAGTCAGCTAGCAAAAATAGGTCTATCAAACCACAACTTTTCAAATCTCTTATCATCCCAGTCAATTATTCTGTTGCAGTTTTTAAGTTAAGCATGTGAACATCTCTCCCAGAATGAAGTGTTTCTTCCATATAAGTATGTTTCCTTTGCTGTATGCTACGCATTAGTCCAGCAGGCACATTGAGATAAGAGCATTAAAGGGAAATGTTTAATGGAAGGAGAAGCCATGTGTAAACCAGGACAAAAATTTTATACATCATGATAAGTCTCTTAACACACTGTTCACTCTGAATTAACTCACAATTTTACAAGAACATTTTTTTTTTTTAAATAAGAACATTTTTTAAAAATCCAATGGTTTACCCAACTTATAGCCCATTAACTTCTGCAAAACTCAGGTACTGGTCTAGTTGGCACCATTCACCTCCTGGCACACATTCAGTGTGGTACTGAGCTACATTGTATGAACAGGACACATCATCCCTCCTTATCTAGCCCATATGGAGCAGTATTTTCCACCAGTCACAGGCGTATGGGATGAAGACACAGCCCAACTCCTTGACCCTCAGCAGTGATCTCAGCAGGGGCAAGTCTCCCACTCCCTGCAGCTCAAGGTCTTTTAGGGTGTAAGGGAAAGCCATCCTTGCTTGAAACCTCCCTCCCCCTCAGCCTTCATGCTTGAGCGAACAAGTGCAAACAGTCCTCGTGCTCTTATCCTTGCAGTAAGGACAAGATTCTGGCTGGATGTACGCTAAGGTGCATCTACTTGAGAGGTTGTTTGCAGCTGTGAAAATGAGAATCTGACTATATTAATAAATTACAGGTGTCGATATACAATGTGCTTATGCAAAGACATGCTCTTTTCTCTCATGCTATTCAACATGTTAAAATCTAAACAGAAAAGAATTATGGGGAGAGAAAAGTCAAAACAGAACTCTATCTGCTTAATAGTAAGTACCATTCAAGTTTTATAAACTGAAAATACAAGAGAGGTGAACTGGGAAAACTGAGCAGACTTCAGTTTTCTCCAGCTCTGTATATCCCATAAACCTAATCCCAACTGAGAAAAGATAAAAGCTACTCCCTTCCTGAAAAACAAAAACAAAAAAACCACCCAAGGTTACGAATAAACTACATTAAATAAAATCCTAACAAGCTCAGATGTTTGTGTATCTGAAAACTGGTTTTGAAACACAGTTGTTTGTGGCACATTTCACAATAAAATGGCTAGCTCCTGCTGACACTAATGTGGCTCTTTAATCAAGGTTCTTTTATTCCATCTAAAGAAACAAAACTTTTAATATGGACTTATCCTGGGGTAATTTATAATTCCATGTCAGACTGAGTATTTCTTGTTGAAAAGACATACATACCGTTTTCAGTAATTATTTGCTTGCAAACTCAAAAAACACTCAAACCCCCAACACAAAAAAACTCCACCTGAAAAGGTTATCTCCTGCCAGTTATATTCAGATAGGCTGGTTACTATGTTTCTACTGATACAGTAGTAGGGAAAATCTTCTAGAAGGCTGGAACATTATCAGATTTTACAGTTGTATACACATGCTACAAATCTGGGGGCTGCTCAAAACCAGGACAATTTAAACCTTGCATAAAGTAAAAAGATCATATGCTTTTTACAACAACCTTCAGTCATCACAAAAACAATATATTACCCCTTGCAAATTCTCAAAGCCATAAACAGTGAGTGGGAAAGATCCTTGTTTTGATTACATTAAAAAAAAGGTGTTTGTGTAAGGTGTGTAGCTGACTCACAACAGCTAAACACACACAAAAAGAAAGAGGAAGGTTTTATGCTCTATGTTGAAATTTTGTTGTGCTAGTCTCAAATGTAAAACAGCAAGAAAATCAGAATTAGCATTTGTTTTTAAAATACATTTTTAGGCTTTTAAAAACGTTTTAAAAATTCTCAGGGAATAAGGAACTCTGGTGTCAGACTAGGTAGGTTAACAGCCTTGTGCAAGTCACTCACCATGAAAAGAAGCAAGCTACCCAAATTCGATCTTTTCTTCCTGAGAGTTGGCAATACCTTAGAGAAAGTAGGAACAGTCTATTCAGCAAAAAAAGCTATCTTGGTTATTCTCTGGCCCCTCCTCTGAAGGTCCAGGAATAACATCCATATGCTCCAGAAAGACTGGCAAGAAGCCTGTCATGGTTGCCCAGGAAATACATCCAGCAATAAAAGCACCTTTATATTTATGCAGGTAATCCAAGAGGACAAACAGGTTTGTCCAAACATTTTGTCAGGGTTTTTCCCACCATCCCAAACAGATGATTAACATAAAATAAGATTTTCAACGTTTTCCAGACTCAAGTCTGGAATGTTTCAGTAACTAGATGCCAGTTATCGCTAGGTTACAAGCAACGCAAGCAAGCGAGGAAAACTGCTAGGAGGAGAAAGAGCTGAGTTTGTTCAGCCTCTGAAACACAAGAGGGGAATGTGGGGGCCTCTGGTCCTTGTCCTCAAACATTTAGGGAGGGTGGTTGGAGAAGACAGTGGCACAGCAAGAGACAAGCAAGCATCACCAGCTGCATCAAGGGTAATTCTGGGTAGACCCAGGGAAAAAAATTTCTCCCAGTGGAAGCAGTTAAACAGTGGGATAGAAACGGTGCATTTCTGGATCTTGGCAAAATTGATTGGCCCACAGTAATCTGACGTTTCTTTGAAGCGAGCTCTATTTTGAGCAAGGGGTTGGCCTAGATCACTTCTAGAGGTCCCTTCCAAACTAAATTCTTTTGTGATTCTGTTCATAAAAATAGCTGGGACAGTTAAAGTTACTCTTCAGGATTCTGTAGGGATCAGACAGCCATCTCCAGATCTTGGTCACACTTCTCTTCCTTAACAAAAACATAATTTGCCTTCTATGTCTGTCTTTCAGAAGATGTCATCAGCTTGGTTCCTGAGCTAAATTAACAGATGAAATGTCTAAAATGAAAAGCTGGCTGTGAAGATGACATGATTCACATAAAGCCTTATGTCTGGTTGGTTTATCCTCAATTCGCTGTACAACACTATATCCAATATAGCGATGATTTTTACATATTTCTGAAATTGTTTCCAGGTATTTAAAAGTATTTTCTCAAGTGTTAATTATTAGCGCAATACATACCTAACAGAAAAGCAGTGAAGCGGTCAAAGGTCTAAAACAAGCATCAACAATCAAGTTAAGTGTACTAAACGAACAGTATCACTCTACAGTAAGACTGGAAACCACTTCTATAGATGCTGCTGTACAGTTCTGTATGATGCAAACCAACCCCCTCCAAAAATATAAAGGGTACTCTGTTGGCAGTAGCTCAACCAAAGGACTCGCGTAGAAGTCACCCATAACCTCTTTAATATTTTTTATGCTGCTGTATTTACAATCTCTTTCTATGCCCACAGAAGTAGCAAGCCCAATTTTTCAATAACCTATTCAGAGTTGAACCTGTAGTAGATTTGCTAATCCTCTACAACTGTATTCCTAATAAGTTTATAGTAAGCCCCCTTGCCTTCAAGTAATGAAGATATGCCTTAAACATCAGAATCCCCCGACATTTTTCATGAAGCAAAAGCAAACACACAAATAAAATGAGTGCTAAAGGGATTGTATAGCAGTATGTGATTGAAATTAGACTACCATCCCCCTAAATTATTCAAGGGCAATATTTTGGAAGAGCAGCTACCAACACTGAGTTTCAAGCAGAGTTACACACATATTTTTGCATTGCACTCTTACTGCAACACCCCAGTTTTTACAAACTTAACTGAGTAAATCTTGCAGGATCTGGTATTTGGGGACTCTGGGATAACAGTAGGCAGAGAGATTTACCCCTGACCACCTAAAAAACCCTATATTACAAATCAGAAAAAATCTCAGCTTCCACATTCTGAATCGTACACTTTCAACCTCAAAGTGATTCTTGCCATCACCACTCAAAACTCTCAACACTATATATGTGGTTATTTTTGGTATACTAGCAGTAATCAGCTCACCCTAAGCAAACACTGACAAGCATCTTCTCTTTCTTCCACAGAAACTTCACTGGCCCGAAGGGTGAAGGGGGGTGAGAAAGCAGTGGGGAGGAAAGGGAGGGAATCGGTAGGGCACGGCGCTCTGTGGGCATCCTTTGGGCCCTTTAAGTCCTCGCCAGCCCCACTGGTAACACCAACACCCTCCATCCCTGACTCCAACCCAGCACAGTGTTGACTCAGTTCCTGCCCTCGGCTATTGCCAAAGCCCTGCTGCCCACTCCGAAATGTTGACAGAGCCCGCGCCTGCCTTTCAGCGCTCAGATACGGAGTCACGGCGTCTTTGTCACCCACAGGAACCCAGTGGAAATTATTTTAAGACTGTGAATTGCTGGTGAAGTACCTGGAAATCCTTTGAAAAGTTATGCCAAACAGGGACAACTGTAAGGAATTCTGTATTCAATCAATGCATATTACAAAAAACTTCATGGCCAGAGAAATAACAGAAAAATACATCTTCACTGATTGTTATAAAAGGCAGATCTTCATTTGCAGCTAAGCATATCATGACAAACATGATGTCTCATTTCATCTTATTTCCTAAAAAATATGCATTTATTTTTTTATCTAATGTTTTCTTTCTTTTAAAGTTTTTATTCTGGTATTCAGTTCCTTCTTTTAGTTGTGGCCAGTTAAAAACTATTTTTTTTAACTGTATTTTCAGATGACTAAGACATTTTCATTTGGCATCATCTGGTCTATTTATTCTGATAATTAGTTGAGATTTTTTTTTAATTATTATTATTATAAAGCTGACTTTCTTAGATCCACTTTATCATTACAGACCAGCCAAGGACTAAGGAAGAGCTCTGCAGAAAGCTCAGCTCATTTGAATGCCTTAGGCAGAGTCTTTTCTGGCCCCCTGAAATAGAGGAGCACCCGTGGCTCTCCCTGCCCAGCACCCAGCAAATCCTCCCCACGCAAGAGTCAGCCCCACAGGAACAATCTCTACAATTCCCTAATTACAGGGTCAATATATGTCCAGTGGTTTACTGGGAGAAGGAGTTGGGATAAAGTCATGGGGTAAAGATTTTCATACTTTTTTCTCCTCCTCCCAAAGGAGCTGGTAAATCCAGCACTTCTCTAGCAGTCTGAGCATTACTTGGTTAGACTTTTTTGTGCCTTGAATACTAGCAGCTATTTAATTTCTCCCCTCACATCTGCTTTTCTCTGTTTGAACTAATATGCTTAATTCTTACGGGTGCTTATTCTATATGTCAAGTCCATTGGTGGCTGGTTTGAAAGCCAATGTATATGCAAAGACTTTTTAATACACCTGTGTACATAGCTCCTTCTGCTTCCTAAAGAGATCTTTGCATATGAAAAGGGAGAGGGGGCTCACTTTAACCTCCCTTTCCAAAATGCTTGGCTTCAGCTGGAGCAGAGCTTGGGCAACCCCCACACTAAGCCGCACATTTTGGCTGCCAGCTTACAAATTCATTATTCCAGTGCCTACTCATGCATGAAATATCCGAAACTATCTGATCCCACGTGAAGAGCTGCTTGTCTATCTAGAGCGGAATACTCCTTAAATAACACATGTTTATCACCTCATTCCTTGCAAGAAAACTATGTAAAAACAGAGATTGTTAAATTACTAGACACACTATAAATTTCTGTGATCACAGAACCTGATATGAAGAGGTGCTGGATACCCCTGACTCCCACAAGCATTTCAACAGCATTTTCACATATGAAAACTAAAGGATTAGACCTGTAGCAAATCCTTGCTTTTGATAAATTTATCACGAAAATAAAGTTTTCATATAAAACCCACACAGAAACATATTTTTATTTGTTTAAATAACCTGCCAGAGAGACAGAGAAAAAAAATTTAAAGCTATCTCTAGACAGCCACAGCCTTGATATTCTTTACATCAAATAGCTTAAAAAAAAAAGCTGTTCACAGGAAGTCCCTCTAAATTTTGACCAGAGTTTAAATCTTGGTATGGACAGTAATTCAAACAGGCAGATACATGGGTTTCCTGATCTCATTTATGCTGGAGGAATGAAACAGCCACACACTTTCTACTTACAAGGAACAGTGAGGTTTTTTCTTTCTGGGGGGTGGGGTGGGGGGTGAGAGGGGGAATTTAAAAACAAACTGTTGAGCAAACAAAACCCCAAAATGCTCCCAACTGACAAAATTGTTCTAGCAAGACTGCAAGAGAGAAAACTGCTTCCAAGAAGAAAAAGAGACAATAAATAAAGGAAGGTGAGGGGAGAGTTATACACGTAATCTGTCTAACTTTTAAATGAGTTTAACTCCAGAGATCAAACAACACGCAAAACAACCTAAAGCTGTCCAAAAGATGAACTAATGAGTAACAGATCCTCCTGCAACTCTACTGCAAAACGGCACTCCGCTTGGAGACAACATCGTTTCAGCATCAGCCCTCCCAGCCTACCTACTTCACTATTTATTTCCCTCCGCCGGACAAAAGCTCCAGTTTGCTCATGAGAAACGTGCAGGGGGGTGAGGAAAAAAAAAAAAAAAAAAAAAAAAAAGTGCCGCGCAAACGCCTTTGTCATCAGCATTCAGCACCAGCGGGTGCTGTTCCGAAATCCTTACCAGCTTCATGGTGCTGTTGTTCTGCTCCCAGCGCCACAGCATCACGCTCATGGTCCCCGCCGGGCACCTGCCGGACCAGGCGGGGCCACCAAGCCACCAACTAGCCCCTCCTGGCAGCCCGGGGGTCACCTCCCCGCTGGCCGGGCATCCTCGGGCAGAGCTACAAGGCTGCCGGGGATGGGGGAGGCCGGGGAGGTTACGGCAGGATCGTCCGTGTCCTCCCGGGTCGAGCAGCCCCGGGGCGGGAGGGCCGGGCCACCTCCCTCCCCTCCCTCCCCGGCAGCAGCATCGCCCTTAACCCCTTCGAGGAGCAGGGCAGGGGACAGGGGGGGTCCCTCTGCTCCGGCTGGACCAAGCAAGAAAACGGAGAGTTTGGTTTTGAAGGGGAGGGAAGGAAAAAAAAAAAAAAAAAAAAAAAAAGAAAAAATAAATTGTGGGGCAAATAGCGGCATAACCAGGCAGTGAAGGCAAAGGGGAGTATTTTGCAAAGAACTCGTTGAAAATACAAGCGATGGGAGTTCCATGTGAGCCAGGGTTTAGGGGGGATACCGGCCACGTTTTAGAGCAAAACAGTAAGTTACAGGGAGTTTTCTCCCGAGTTTGGCAACCTGACTCTGTTAAGGGCTCGGCTTGTAAAGCTGGCTTGTTTTATCAGCTTTTAGTGCCATCTAGGCTGCTTCCACCAAGGCTTTCATTTATATTTCAGTCTGCTGGGTGGAAAAGGACTAGACTTTCCCTTAGTAAAAGGGAGAGGAGAAAACAGAAGAATAGACTGCCTTAGTAATGATTCAACACGTGGAACATCACAGATCAGCTTCAGGAACATAAACTTTGCATTTCAAGAGATTAGTAAAAGTAAGTAGAATGTCCAGAATGGCTGTATTTCAAGGCAGCAACTATCAGTTTGACACATTGTCTGTATTTAAGATATAGCTATTAAAGATCTAGGCAAATGCCAGACTATTCCACAGCTTCTATCTTGCATCCTTCTGAAATCTCTCATCTTGCATCTTGCCCTGAGCAGCAGTCCAGACAAGATACCCAACCGTGGGAAGATTCATGTCTGATCTTGCCCACGGTCCTATGAAATCACCAGTGGGAGCAGAGCCTCAGGCCACTCACTTGGCTGTTGCTTCTCACCCTTCTGCTCCAGGTAAAGTACTATACCCCATGAAAAAGTGCCCATGGGGGGACAGGAGACCCCAGGGGCTCTGGGAGCAGCTCCATGCACCCCAGTAGCAGCTCCCAGTACAGGTGCATCCCCATCCAGAGCTCTCCAAGCCTGGGTTTGGCGGGGGTGGATTCTTTGGCGCCTTTGGTTTTGCCAGGCCACAAATGAATCACAGGGAACTATGGGATAAAAAAACAAAAACGTGTTTGAAGCAGTTCCCCAGGCTGCCCTTTTCCCACCCTTTCTCCAAATGTGAATTGTGAGTCACATAAAGATAACTTTGCTGGCTGCAGGAGGGGAGACTAGAAACAACCACAGGCATAACCCATGGCTAACGGACCCGGAGACCATGAGCAACTTCTGCTAGCTTGACATAATTTTCTAAGTGTTAACCACTTCAATATTCCTGTAAAAAGATACAAACCTTATATAAAAGCACCCAGCACTCTTTCTGCCACTGAAGCACTAGAGGTTTCAGCCTTAAAGCTGCTGCTTCTTAGCTAAAGTGCTTGAGTCTCTTTTTCAGGATGCGGTTTATGCCTGCAAAACTTGAATCCATGATCCTGTACTTGTAGCAGCCCTTCCTAAGGCCCCCAGCTGGCTTCAGGGGCCAAAAGGAGTAAATAGAACAGATTTTTTTCTTACAGTACAACTAAGACATTAAAAAAAAAAATAAAAGGACCAAGTTGTACCCAAACTGATCACTCAAAAATTCCCCTACTGTATGATTTTAGTGGCCAGGATGTTTCATGTACTCCCTCAGTATGGTGCTGAAGAAATACTACAATAAATCAGTAAATAAGCATTTGAAATTCTGCATATACATATTTCCATAAGAAAATATGTATGCATCTCTTTACTGAAGCCTTTTCCCTAACATTTATGCTTTTATGACTTGGATTTCTTTCCTTAAGTCTGTAACTGTTATCCTGTTCTAATTTATTACTTTTAAAGCGATAATGAAGAAGGAATAATTACTGAAACAAATAATAATAATTTTCCTTTTTACAGTGAAGAATTTCCCTACCAATTTTGGTAGCTTGAATAGCTACGCATAGAGAAAGAGCTGCATGTTGAAAGCATTTAAAGACTTTATGCATACAGGTTACATTTGAGCCATAGAAGTAAAATTTGAATCCCTTCCTGAGAATAAAGAACTCTTGTTCTTTCACTTCAAGCCAACACGGACCAAAGCCCTAGCACAGCCAAATCTTCCCAGTCAGCCCTCTACATAAGCAAGTACCCTGCTGAAAGGTCATTCCTACAACACTGAAAAGAGGAGAAGGTCATAGCCTATTTAAGAGCTTGAACATAAGATGTATGGTCTTCAGGAGGGTCACAGGCAGACACAATAACCTGCTGACAGACTCATGAATGAATGAATGAATGCACTCGGAGGGAGAAGCCTGGACGTGACGCCGAAAGGATTTTGTCAGAGCATCTTACCAGCACCTCAAAGGAGCTGCCAGTGCCTGCAGTACACGCTCCTGAGCTTAAATTTGTCCTTTCTCCATTGCTGACACAGTGGAAACACCACGAGGCCTTCCCATCAACGTGTTGCCATCTGGCTAGATATCACGACTCAAAGATTGTGCTCTGCTTCCAAAAAACACACCAACTTCAGACAAAAAAAACAAGGGAGCTGAGACACAAGGAGCTTCACACTTACAGGATTACAGCCCATACAAAGGGCCAAGACAACCCACAGCACAAGCCAGGGTAGCCTCAGACATCTCCTAAGCCTCTTAAAAGCTTGTTGATGATCTTGCTCTGCCACTTTGAGCAGTCAAATGTTTTCCTTCAGCCCTCAACCTGGTGCCAAAACCAGGGATTGCAAGAAACTAAGGAGAACTCTCAGAAAATGGCAGGTTCTTGCCTACCATTGCAGGGAAAAACTGTCTTTGGGACTTTTTCGTGCTGTTTTCGTGCCCAGGGAACAGGGTTGAGCCAACCTGCCCTTCAAAGAGGGGCCCAGCTACAAGCAGGCAGATTAAAAGACCTGATACAGATGAAGGACATAGCTTTTAATTACTCTCCAGCCAACCAGTCTTATTTCTTTGATTACAATTTGCTGTCTGTTTCTTACATTAACTAAAGTGTGGCTCAAATGTGGAGTATTTTCTCCTTCTATGCCTTATGGGCCAACTGACCACTCTGAACATGGACTGAGATTCTCGCACATAATCAGTCTGAAATATTAATGAAGCAAAGCTCCAAAGGTTGAAGTGTAAGCTCACAATCACTTTTAAAATTAATTAACATCCTTAATTAAAACCTGTGCTGCTTTTAGATACTTTTATTTAATGGATTTTCCTAAACCAGCCTCGATTGGGGATGAAGATCCCCTGAGTTTTGATAGCATTGCCAGGTGTAACTGGAATTTATTTCTTCCATTACAAAGTAAGACTTTGGAGCTGCCTTTCACCCTCCTATCTCTCTTTTAGGCTCCCTCAACAGAGTTAAAGAGATAAGATTGGGATTGAAGTCAGTAAAATCCATGCATGACCTCTTGCCCCCTAGCAGCATCGTGGCGGGAGTTCTTCCCCTATTGCTGTGTCCCAGCTTTGCTGACAGGTTCGGGAGATGCCTTTCACATACAATGCCCAATTTCAAAAGAGAACAGGGGCAGGATATTTGCTTGTATTTGAATTCTTTAACCAGAAAGCATTAGACCTCTCTAGAGAGCTTGATTATGAACTTTAACAACAGGTACATGATAACAGAGAGACCATATTAAATTGAACCTTCAGAAAAGGACATTATTTACAGCTGTAATCGGCATCTAAACATCTCCATTGAAGTGCTAAACAATACGTTTGTTATTCACTAGTGAGTCTTCAATGACAGAGAAACACGTGTGTCCCCAGCATACCCCACACTCTGAGACATCATTCCAGTTCCCAACACTTTCCAAATAAAACTGTTGGAAAAACAGGAGGAAACAGGTGTTGGAGACATTATGAATGAACTTGGTGCATACAGTAATTGTCTGTGCAACATTTACTATAAAGAAAGCTTGGGGAAATCCGTTCGCTAATAATCCATTGTTTGCTTATGAAAAATATGTGTGCTAACTGCTTGCTCTGCAATCATTAAACAAAGTCACACTCTTGTACTTACCCATTACTTTTGCTTTTTAATCACATAACACTTTGTTATGGTTTTGATTTGGAAAAGGAAGCATATTAGTAGAAAAAGTTTATTAATGCTCTTCAATGCATTTTGGTAAAAAAGACTAAAATTTTCTATTCACTGAAAGCTGGATTGTTGTTTATTTTTACTAAATACCAAAAACTGCTTAGGTTTTCCTTTCGTGTTTTATGAAATGGAAATATCTACAAAATTAAAATACTTGTTAAAAATCTTGAAGTTGTCAATAACAGTATTTTGCTAAGCATGATGTGGGAGAGAAGGAGAGACTAGCTCACAGAATCATAACAGATGCTAAACACCAGTTTTCATTCAAAAAAAGCTCTCAAAATGGTGTTGAACAGCAGCCTCCGAATTAAACATTTTCTAAACCAGCAGACAAAATACCTTGTATCGAGTGGTGTTAGGAGACCCAATGAAGGAGATACCCAAATGGTTAACTCTCGACTTTCAGCAGTTTTTGGGAGGTTCTGGAGGACAGAGAGACAGCTCATGTTGTGTACTAGTGTTCAAACAAGGAGAATGAGATGGCCTTGACAGCCACAGGCCTATCAGCCTCCCACCAGTCTCAGACAGAAGTACAAAACAAAGGACAGAAACTCAACTTATCAACAGCTGAAGCAGACAGTATTATTACTGGCAAATGAGCATCTTTCTCTGGAAACCGTGTCTTGCTGAACCAGTATTTTCTGCTGAGTTTATAGAAGCTTACAAAAGCAATAATGCAGATGTGGTTCTGTGAGGAGGCTCTGGCCTTCATGTCTCCTGACACACTGAAAGCCAGAGTAATAACAAATCAACCTGGCATACATCAGCTGGACTGAAATGGAGCTAACTGGTTTATAAACACACAATAAATGGGAAATTATCATTAAGAAAATAAGCAGCTTGAGCATGTTTCACAGGAATTATTTTCAGCCCTACTTTTCTAAGCAAGCACTAGAAGGGGGCATGAAACAAGAAATTTGCAGGTGGCACATGGGTAATGGAAGACGTAAATGATACAAAAAATTAAGATCGAAGTTAAAGAAGCTCACATATGCTTACTAAGGCCATGAAAAGGTGTTTCAATACAGCAAATATAATCTTGCAACAATGAGAAACCAGGAACATCACAAGGAACTCTCCATGAATTTGGTGAATCTGAAAGATGTGGACATCTGGAGAAAGATTCAATGGCATGATGTGCCATCACGATGCCGGGGTTCGTGCTGTGATTACACAGGTAATGCAATTCTTGTACATAAAGAACAGGTGGTTATCAAGTAAGAATAGGCTTTATCACCTGCTGTTTTTAATGCTCGTTTGTGTGCAAGAGTTCAACAGGTTTATTAACCTTTGGATAGGCTTCAGAGAAGAGCCACAAAAATGACTTATGGACTGAAACATGCATATCATAGGTCAAGATTCAGAAAGCTCTATTTCATTTGTCAGAGAAGAGTAAGGACAAATATGAGATCATAACATGAACTAAATAAAATATGAAAGTAATTCAGGCAAAGTCATGTGCACCATTTTATGGAGGAAGTCAGACTGAATTATCTCATTTATTGTCATCTTCCTTAATCATCAAAGGCTATTTCTAACTTCCCCATACAAGTGTATCAGTTAGCTACAGACCTGTTCCTGCCAACCGTTACACATATTTGTAGTGCATCGCTTTCAGAAAGACTCAAGGAGATATAAGCAACAATGGTGGTAGAGCAGTCAGTCTTACTGGCAGAAAAAAACACGCTGAACCCGTGATCAGTTCAGACTGAGATCGCTTCTGAGAGGGAACACACAATGCAGTAACCTGCCTTGTAGCCTAATCTTTGATATAAGACTATGTTTCAATGTAAATTTTAAGCCACTTGAGGAATAGGAGGCTTATAAAGAAAGCACTGCTACAGCTTTTAACTCTGGCAGAGAAGGGAAGCTGGACAAAAGGACACACTCTTCTGTACTCCTTTAACAAACTCTGGAATAAGTCAGAACCCTCTACCATACAAACCAAAATGTTTGCAAAATTAGGCATCACCAATTTAGTTAGCTTTTGATGTCTGCTTGTTAATTCTACACTATTAGGGCCAGATCACTAGATGTTTTTAATGCACTTTGGCTGCCTCCTGCGCATTTGCCAACACAAAAGAAAGCAGCATAAATGCTGATAGAACCTATACTATCACCTGGCTCCTGCCAGCAACCCAGTGTAACATCCAGCAGCTTTCAAGGATTAAAAGGAACATAAAAGTAGTGAAAAGCTTCTCGTGCTCCATCCTAAGTTCCAGTCTGATTGTACTCAACAGCTTACCAGTGCGCCAAAAAATAGGTGAATTTGGTGCTGGTTTTTTTTTAATATTAATTTATTGATTCAGTACACAGTATGATGGAAAAAGACACTAAATAAAGTAACAAAAATAACAGTACACTGAATAACCACTGGTTAAGCAATGCTGACATTATTAAGTAGGCTGCCCAGTGTTGGGGAGCAGTAAATTCCCACCGTGGTCTGAGGGTGCAGAGTTCCACAGCCACCACAGACGAGTCAGTGACTGAAAGGAGCCTCTTCCCACCACCCTCACCTCACAGCCCTGGCTCTCCACATTCCCCTCTCTTCTGCTCACTACCCAAGAGCACAAGTGAAGGCATGGTTTAGAACAACATTTGCCTGCTTGTAGGACTTTTCAGACAGGGTAACTTGTTCACAGGATACACCCTGTCTGCAATAGCACTTGTAATTAAATCTCAGTGAGCACCCAGTGGGGCCCAGCTCCTGAGCCTGGGAGATAAATAAGCAATTCAGTTTTACTCATGATGGTCAAACATATGAGAGCAAAGGAGAAAACCTCTTACTTGAGCACTAATATCACCAAACAAGTTATGCTGTTCTACAAATGCTAACAAACGCCCAAGGCCACTCACTGTTCATCCTTTACAGGTCATTCCCTTTAATCAAGGCAGGTATTTGTTTCCTCACTACAGCCAAAGGAAAAAACAAAACAAAACACACACAAAAAAAGTTAAAAATTAAAAAGGGTAACTTCCTTGCTAGCTTTTCAGGTAACACAGCACTGCTAGAGAAGCATAGCAAATGAAAACTCAAATCATTAGAAACTGATCTCATAATGGTCTGAAGAGGACAATAATCCAGGGCTCTGTTTTGCCATGGAAACCTTCTATGGATCCTACTCCAAACATCTCTTAGGGCAGCGTTATCTTTGAATTATGACTTTCTGAATGTAATCCCAGCTCTTGCTCTCAGCTCTGTGACCCCATATTCCCTGTAATCAGTTTCCCAACATGTAAAAGCTCAGAATAATTACCAAGTTTTAGTGATTTGGTGAGGTTTCAAAAACTGAAGCAATAGGATGAAAAATGGTATCAACAGGCATCTTCTCCCAAAGACATTATGCTACAGGTGATATAATGCATCAAAGATGTTTACATCTCATGATATCCATGCCTTTTCTTGATCAACATGCACCATCCATCCATAGATACAACCCTATTCTACTGGCCAAAAGAAAGAGGCTAAGGAGCTCTCCTCCTCCTTTGGCAACTCTCTGTGGTCACCTCCAAAGGCCAGAGACCTGGCTATAAAAGGACGGGTTACTTACACAGGATGAAAAAAACTCAAATATTTTTTGTGGCCACTTGAATTGAAAGAAACACAAAACTAAAACTCATAAGTGAAACTATATTTATGAAAGAAGAAAGACATAACTATCAACTACTTAAAGACAAGTGGGAAATCAGAGTACTAGTGCAGCACAATGTTGTTTAAGCTTTTTGCTGTTTCACAAATGCAATGAAACCTCTCTTTCCTTCTCATAACAGTGAGGGCAGAGGAAAAGAATAAGAAGATATTCTTGAAGATACCAATAGCATTTGTGAAGAGAACCTTGCCCACCCACATAGACAGAAGTACCATCTGCTTTATGCACAGTCACATCCATAATAGAATATTCTATATACAAGCAAAAGCTATACATACCATGAAGTGCTACAGTGCACAGAATTTAGTAACTGTTTTCTTCAATGCAGCTTTTTTTCCTAGGACATAACACTCAATAAAACTTGCACAAAAGCATCCCTTTTTAAAATCTAAAAACTACTCGTAAACATTTCCATAGGAAAAAGAAATTAATAATGCTGTCAAACAAAAATAGATTCACTTACTATATTTAAAACTAATTATCGATTCAGGTTATTTTAATAGGAAGATTAAAATACAGCCAGAAAAGGGTTATTTGCTGTTTCTGCTGAGTTTCTGCCAAGTGTCCTTAACACCAACAATAATTTAAAATTAACTAAGCAATCCTTCTTAAGCAGATATACAACAGTATGAAAAAGTGTTTAAATTACAGACTGTAGATAAGGCTTCTCAGTAATAACAAAGGATCTCAGCAAAACTTCTGAAAGCTGTCCCATGAAAGAACAGACGCTAAGATTTAATTAAAAAAAAGCTGATACTCCAAGCCTTGATTAGTTACCTGGAACACTTGATAATAACCGACATCTACCCGTTCCTCTTGCCAAAATCCTTTCCTTTATACTTTCCATTAATTTTAATGAAGCAGTTGCTAACTCAAGAGCACAAAATTCTGTCAACAAAATGGCCTACATAGTAGATTCAAGCAGAAATGCATATTCTGAATCATGTATGCATACGTATATAGAAATAGATATACAGTGACTTGTACTAACTAGAAGGCTGCATTTAGAGTTGAAGACATAAATCAGTTTGCCTATAAATGTTGTAGGCAATTTACTACTGATGGAAGTGCCATAATCACAGTCTTCGCAAATAATTTGATTTCAAAGAAGTATTCTCAGTGTTCACAGAAGTTTCTGGGTGGGACTGTACTCCTCACGCTTAAATTTCCATCATCGCCTCCTGAACCTGCCTTGTCAACACTAAACAGTAAGTACAACGCCCAGGCTTGGCCCTAGCTTCTTGACAACAGCATGGAACAATGTTAACAGATGAACAAGGCCATCCCCCTTTTTTTTTTTTGTTTATTTAGGCATTATCTTTGAAAGCTTTCATCATTGCCCTGCTTTCCTCACTGTGTGGCTCCAAGTTGGCAGCTGCCATCAGCATGGGCAGCCTTGGACAGTGGACAGTTGTCCTTGCCTCCCCTGCTCGACCAAGGGACAGGGCAGAGCTGCTGCTAGCCCCACAAAATTGCTGCCTTATCATCCCCTTCCCCAGCCTCCAAGGCGCAAATGACATGTCTTCAGAGATGCATTGTCTCCATTTCAGTCATTAGCCATAACCAGCACCCTGAAAACAGCAATTTGGAGATAAAACCATAAGCTATGAAAAGCAGTCTGTATTTTAATGAAAAATACTTCTTACTCTGGAAGTGTGCTGGTCAAGGACCAACACTGCCAGGATAGCAGAGCTGGGGAGGATCTCTCCTCCTACCCAAAACGTTAAGTCACATCATGAGGGAAAGCTCTTGGTGCAAGTTTCTAATTAGAGGAAGGCACATTCCCAGGTACTGCACAACAACATATGCTTTTGAAAGCCCACACATTGTAAATAACTGGACACATGGAAACAGAGGAAAAATTGTGGTCCTGTGCTAGAGATGCTTAAATTGGAAACAAGATGCTATGGCCCTCCTCTCTCTCCTCAATAAACTTACAGTTCCACACTTGCCAACCAAAATGGATTTTGAGAAGCTCATGCAGACTTTCTGTAGCCTTGGTGAACCTCTTACCTGAGCTAAGAAATCAGACTATAGTGAGAAACTGAGAAACACTTGGGTTTTTTAATACAGGCAATACTGTTGTGAAAAACACAATTACTTGATATGATCATAAACAGCAGGAATAATTTCTTCTTCCTCTGCATAGCCAGAGTATTCAAAGTTGAATGCACTAATTCTTTCTCTTTACACAGAGAAACACTAGTTGTGCATGTCATGTTGGTATGGCAGGCTGCAGTCAGAAGAGCACTAATTTGACATTAGAAAACAAAGATACAAAGAATTAAGTAACAGCCTTAATGACAGAGCACAATGCATTCTCCTTTGATGACCTCTTGAATGCTAAAGATAAAAGGGGTGTTGAAACCTGCATCTAAGATGTGCAGTAACTGAAAGCTTCAAAGTGTAGTGAAATACATTATAGTTCCATAATATTTCAATTACTTAAAAGATTAATCTGTTAAAGCAAAAAACTTCCCTCTAGTTGTCTGGGATACTTCTGCTCTTCATTGTCTCCCTTACAGCTCTTCTCTCATCTCTTCTGCCAGCCTCCCCTTGACTCAGTGCACCTCCGGGTAGCTGGAATTTTCCTTGCGGTACTACTGCTCACAGAGAGGGGCAGTCTGACAATAGTAGAGGTAACAAGGAATTAGTACTTACCACATGATTTTCCCTATTCCTCAAGTTCATTTTTTGAGATTTTTTTACATATATATATACACATATATTACATCCAATGACTGGAAATCAGATTTTGCTTAACAATTTCCAGACTTCTCTTTCTCTTTGAGAACATTTGAAATTCATCCTTGATACTTGCTTTCAATTTCTGACTCAATTTTCATCCCGCCTACGTACTGCCACATCCTCAGTCTTGTCAATTAAGAAAACACTGACACATCCGCAAGCTCAAAAGAGTCAGCAGCAGACTACAAATCAACTAAAATCATTACTTAGCTGCTCTGCCTCTGTGGGGCGAATTGCATACGTGCAAGGAACAGTACTGAGGGCAGAAGCAGAAATGCTAATGTGAAAGAAAGGAGTGAAGATGATGATATTTATCATGAAAGAGTGTTCTAGGCTACATGAAATAGAAATGCAAATTCAGCTTCACGATGCTGGATATGTACATGCAAATCTCAACATCTTCCTACTATTTTAAAAGGGGGAGATTTCTCTAAAGGGTAAAGAAATGTTGAGTTGCCTAGGTAGGGGTCCTGAAAACAACTTTTATCTAAGCCAAGCTTTCCTAGTCACTGAAGCTGATGCTGAATCGGTGCTTCTGGTACTCTAAAAGGATTATCACTTACTTGAAAATAAACACAAAAATTCTACTGTAAAAGTTAATGAACTTAGTTTATGTTTTTGGCGGACTATTAAAATAGCACAGAGCTATGAATATAGGTTTTAAATATAATCTTATTTTCCTATCATCATAATTAAGGATTACTCCCACAGCTTACTGGAATTGTTATTTTTCTGTATCAAAATATGATAAAGTGAATAAATATAAAGAATCGACAGCATGTCCCATCGTAAGTAACCAAAGCATTTTGCTGAGTTCACTTTAGATTGCGCTAGTGAACAGAGCATATCCTGACCCCATGAATGTCGAAAGGAGTTTTATTACTGCTTTTAGCCTATTTCAAATAACTCTAGAATTAGCTGGTCTATATTGACAAGACAGTGGCAAAGGAAGCGCTAATAATTTTAATCCCCTTCCCACATTGGCCAGATCTAGACTATGATTTGCAGCCTAGTCTCTGAACAAAGTAATTAGCATTTACTAAGATACTTTATTTTTCAACACCAAATTGAGATGCCTCTCCAAGAACATAACATACACATTTTGTCTGGGGTTCGCTTTAACAGTTCATAGGTTTTTAGTTATAAAGCCATATTAGAATACAATGCCATTTCTTCCACCCCCCACCCCCAACTGCACCATTTCAAATTGCATGCATGTCTCATCAGCTATATACCTTAGTACCAAAATTATTACTGGTCTGTTCTGAATGTACCTTAATCTGATGATTTAAAAAAAAAAAACAAACAAACAAAAACCAAACAACAACTACGATATATTGGATCTGACTCTTCTTTGCCTCGAAGTTTCACCTTCATATTCAACTTGTGCAACTAGCAACAGCATAAACTGCAAGGCAGAAATCAGTAAGACCTGATTCATTACACAGAATTGAAAATGTCTTATTTTTATTAAATGTTCTGTCACTGATGTCAGGCCGTGGCTTACAGAGGATACATTAGTACTACTTTTAAGCTATTTAACGTATTTTAAAACAGGTACAAACTATGCTTTGAATATCCCAAAATGTTCTAGTTGTGACCACAATGTTATTTTTCAGTTATTTTTCAAGTCAGGTAAATAATACACCTTAGGCTCACTCCCTGGTAAGCCTACAGTGGTATTTATCATGAGAAAGAAAGAAACAGATCTCAAGGTTTACACTGAGCAAATATGTCTATCCAAAATACACTGTATTATGGCAGCAAAAGACTTGGCAAAACATCAAGGGCACTGCCCACAGATTCAAACACCGATTCAGACCTACTTTCTGTAGTGACCTCTGCCTCAGAGGATGTTTCTCTGACTCAGAGTTTCTCCCTCAAAATTTTTCATTCAGCAAAGCTTTGTTCTCCATACAATGACAGTCTTTCACCTTCCCAAAAGAGTAAGCAGAGTTATGTATAAACTCTGTATAGAAATCACAAGATGAGGTCAGGTTCTCTACACCTCAAGCCTTCTTGTACTGCCGGGCACTCTTGAATAGACAGTAACATGGATTAAATAGTATGCAAGGAACCCAGTATGCAAAATACAAATCATGGAATGAAATTTGTTCCTGCAAAGACAAAAATCTAATGTCTCATCAGTAGCATTTTGTATTTCCAACCGGAAGTGGCTTCATATGATGGATGAATTAACTCTTTGATGGCTAGTGCCCTGTTCTGATATTGAAAATAAATAAAAAGCTTTACCTCGCAAATTAAAGACAACAGATAGCTTTTTGGAGGGGTCTCAATACTAGCTTTGCACTTCAATTTTTTTCTATTGACACCACACCTGAGAACTCTGAGGGGTATCAACACAATTGTCTAAATGAAAATAACCCAGATGAAACCTGACCACCTAACAGGAATACTCCCACTGAAATCAGTTGTCTGAGTCTGACATTATTAAAATAGGGTTTACATGATTTTTAGTGGTGCCACTCATCATTTACTCGATGTTGTTGATAAAAATATACCTTCATAAAGACACGTTAGTGTCAGACACGTTACTCTGCTATACTTCTCATCAATAAACTCATTATACCGATGGTACAGAATCAGGCCACTAATGAGGTATAAACCAGACTAATTATTTGTTTGGTTAACATTTTTAACTCCCTTAGGCCTTCATATAGTCCATCTCAGCATTGACATTTTGTACAACTCTCCTTGGAAAGGTCACCTGTGGAAATAAAACAAAGCAAATATTTTAGCCAGTGTGGTGGCCTATGTCCTGAATTGTACATTCCTCCTTCCAGAAAAAATATGACTGCAGCAGTTGGCACTGAAAGCTATCTTTATTACCAGAAAGGCTGGAAACATATTTTACTTTCAGGTTTGCTTCAGAGGAGATTATTAACCTGCCCAGAAAGAGCTTCCCAAAGCACAGCGTGCTTGTGACCTTGAACCTGTGATTCACAGTGACCCAATTTTCACAAGTGACCATGCAGCAAGGCAAAAATAAAATGCAGCTGATGAGTTTTCCTGTGCTATAGAGCAGTGCCTAAAATATTAGAAAATACTAAGCTATTCATAAATCTGATTTTAAGGGTGAAGTTTGAAATGTGTATTTTGTGCCCGCTTTTCCCTTATCCTTTACCCTGCTTATGCTTAAGAAAAGCTACATGGGAAGCATTCTTGCAAACTGCACCACAGCACTACCAAGGTTTTGGAAACCCTGAGTTTTGGTTCACCAAAGTCCAAGAACTGTAAGGAAAGATGTAGGGAAAAGAACTAGGAAAAAAGGGACATCTGCCTCCAGATGCCTTTCAAAAATTATGTGTTCTACTCTTATGTTTTGGAAATGCATTGTACTTCTCTCATACACATGAGGTGTTCCTGGACAGTAAAAAGTTAGAGTCCTCTTTGGCTGAAGTGAATCATGCAGGTAAGAGTACACGGGCTAGGGAATTGAGGCTTTGTCATCATGCTACCTCCAGTCTGCCTCATGCTACCAATCCGAAACATTATGGTCAGATATTGTTCCCTCAAGGTATCATTGCATGTTTTTAAATCTAAATGACAAGCACAACAAAAGGGTCCTTAAATAAGTCCATTTCAATCTACTTTTACCTATTACTAACAGACACCTCAACTAAATGTTTTATCTTGGGTTTTCATCATCCTCTGAGCATGTCCTAATAGCACCAGGACAACTCCTCCTTGGCCTGGGGGTGCCTGTACTTCACACACTGCCTGCCTTTCAACTAAGAAGCCACAGGCTCACGGGGTGCTAACAGCTACCCAAAACCCCATGCTGCACCCAGCTCCAGCGGCCACCTTCGTGCCACCACCTTGTGCCTGCTGCACCCAGCGGGAGCAGAACCTGGGAAGGAAGAGAGTGAGAAGGTCTTCATGGGGGGTCTGGAAGGACGATGCTCTTCCAAGGCCCTCTGGTGTGCTAGCAGACTCACATAACAGACTAGAAGCGTTCAATTACAAACAAAACCTTTGCTAAAAGCACCTCAAAACCAACATACTTGCTTTCATCCATTTTCGCTGCATGTTACAACCTAGGATCACAGTAAGCAGCATGTGCTGTACCACTGCAATCCAATTCATTTTTCAAGTACTGCAAGGATTAGGCACATGTGAACCAAAAAGAAAAAACCCCAACCAAACAAACAAACAAAAAAAACCACAAAACAAACAAACAAAACCAACCCCACACCGTCACACAAGAGAAACAAGTTCTGGCTTCCATTCCAGGGAATACTGATAACCGAAATTGTTAACAACTGATGGACAAAAAGACTGTTCTACTTCCTGCTGGTTTAACTGCTTCTTGGTGAAACTATGATTACTTCTAACAAACCTAGAAATTAAATAAGCCTTAGTAACAATACGGAACAGCAAGTTACAAAATAACTGCTTTCTGGTCAGAATGGTCTCCTGCATCTGAAAATACCGCAGGAAGGCCACTTGAAAGAGCCGAGTGAAATCTGTGTTTGCTATTTGTGAGGGAAGTGACTTTGTACAGGAGGCGAACCATTTAGATGTATTTCAGGTCCTGTAAAATCAGCTCTGCCATATTAACTGTAATACTCACTCTGCTCTATTAACTGTATTGATAAAAACAAATGGGGAAAGAACTTTGCTAATGGGAGAAGAAAAGCCAAAATTAGTACAAGTGGCCCATATAACTGACCTAAGAGTCTATACATTAAGTCCAATTCCTTAGATCTGGTCTGCTGCTGGTGGAGATTTGCTCCGTCACTACTGGCCAGTAATAATTATTCTCCTACCCCCCCCCCCTTAAAATGATTTTCATTACGAAAGATCTTAACAACATACTGAATTTCTCAGCCAAACTCTCAAAGAAATCCTTGAGACTTTAATGGATTTATATTTTTCCTTGAAATAGGGATTTTTGTAGCATAGTACATGGCAGCTACAACAGAGGGAGAGACATTTAGGTCAGACAAAATTTCCATACACAACAAAGATGACCTTAGCTCCTAAGTGCTGCCTGAAAGATTCGTAGCAAATAACCTATGCCAGTACTTCACTGGAAAAACATTAGGAAGCTCTAAAATGCTCCAGCAGATGCAGATGTTTTGTAGAGACAGAGAACTGACAGGTTAAGCTAGAGTGTGGTTTTGTCACTGAACAGGAGGGCTTGAACAGGGATCTCCTATTTTCTTGGTAGCTACAACTTAATCTGTATTCCCCTACTAAAAGGATTGCAATAAAACTCTGTATAATGAAAGGACAATTAAGTCATTTTAACTGCAAGAAGTCATAATTTGATAACAATCCACTAATTTCAGCAAGATAAGACACTAATCACTTAGAGAAATCAAATTTGAACTGGTAATGCAATGACTGGACCATGCTGAAACAATTCAGAGGAGTTCATTACTTCTGCTTCCATATGCCACCGAACAAGCGTATGTTTCTGACAGAGATGCTCTGAGGCTGGGAGGACAGCAACTTACATCCTGCATCATTTCTGTCATGTAGAACCTGGATTCACAAATCATACTTATTTTATAGGTTTCCAGCCAGATAAGTTATTGTATCTGGCAAACCAAATGAAATCAGGTGCATGCCAAAGCTAACCACTGGTATTGAAACTGATACAATTAAGTGTGAGGATCAATTAAGAGAAATTAAAACACTAACTACTGGCCTGTCACTGCCTCAGCTGTGCCAGAGTAGCAGTACCTATACATGCCATACATTACCCAACTTACAGGAGAACATACGGACTTGTGACTACTGCCCACCCCACGCCGAGCAAAGCATCTCCACACAACCAAGGCAGAGCTTCCCCCACCAAATACCGACTCAGGCAGTTCAGGTCCTACCAACAGCTGATACTCCCAGCTGCTCTTTTTATTCCTTCCCCAAAGGGCTGCCTGCACAAACTGTCTCTCACACGTTGCAACCAGCTCACCCAAAACTTGCTGCTATTCAGAATCTGATGATGCTCAAAGAAAGGTTCAATTTTTAATTTTTTGCAACATTGTCCATGACCAACATTTATTTGGGGAAAAAAATATGCTGGTTTTTTTTTCTCTCATTGAAAAAATGATCTGTGGGTATCTATAATACTAATTTATACCAAATAACTACTTAATCCCATGGAACTAACCTGAGGACACTGGAGAAAAATGAGGTCCTGTTCGGTTTTGTTCAACACCACCAGGTGGCAATAGCAGCCCAGCTGTACAAACTGCTTATTACCCTTTTTCCTTTCACTCAACCCTATTATCCCGAGCTTTTTTAAATTTGCCAGCAGTTAAATTCAGTGTCAGGGTAACCATGTATAGTAAAAAGACCCCCCCCCCAACTATTTCTATTTAATGAGAGAGTCCAAAGATTGGGTTCAACCTAAGTAGCTCCCAAGAATCCATGAACGATCGCTTCCAACCTGGCAAACCCCGCTCCTTCTGTGCAGAAGACATAGCTGCCTCATGCAGGCTATCCATTACATTTACTTACTTCTGCAAACCGACCCCTTTTCAGTGTATTTCGGTTCAGGGAGGGAACAATGTGGCCCTGAAGCTCCCCTTACCTGCAGGCCGTTTTACAAGTTCTGGCTACCACAGGACACAATTACTTCTGTTTTGTAACTTCATGGAACTTGCTTAAGAAACAATGCCATATACCCTCATGTAAGAGCATGCAACACACTATTAATTCACTACCCAAACACTGCATATATGTCCAAAATCACATAACATCTGGAAAATCAGAAAAACTTGATGCATTCTGATGACCCGAGAGCAGTAGAAATACACCGGGTGCCTGTATTTGGACGGAAAACTAGATCAAAAAGAGTGCCCATGTTCCTCATCTTTCAATGAGTTTTTTCTGCGAGTTAGGACCTGACAGTCTTATTTTACCATCAGGTGAATTTTATTTTACTTTTGTTATTTTAAGTTTGATCAACAGGCAGAGGTGGCTTGGTGTATGTCAATTAATTCCCACTGCAAACACAAGTATAGCTGCAGTCATCACACTGGATTATAGATAATGTAAATCAAAAAGCAATCTGGCCTCATCCAGTACCTCAAGACTACAGTTTCTAAGATCCTCAGACAGGTTAATAAACAAATCTGTGGGGTTTTTTAGGCTGAGTTGTAGGAAGGATATATTCTAGGTAAATTCATACATAAAGTTTTATCTCTGATCCAGCCTCACCAATATCCCATTTGGAATGACAATGGGGTAGGTAAACATCACAGCCACTGATCTACATCCGTTTTTCAGGCTTATTTACAGGCTGATCCTGAGAACTGAATGACTTCAGACTGACAGTAACTTCCACCTGCAGAACCACAAAGATCAACAGTATACTCACTCCCCAGCAGCCGTGCTTCTGGGCTGTGTGAATTAACTCACTGACCAAGTAAAAAAACATTTTATATGATTCTAAAGCAGATCTTGAATAATTTGCATTGTAACCATTGCTCTTTACTATGATTTCTTCTGTTTAATGAGCTGGATGCACACCCATATCTCTTTCCACACAAACTACTGAAAATATGGCATGAACACCCAGGTCTCCATTGGGAGGTTATCCATCCTTCCTGAGCTGAGTTAGAGAAAGGAGTTTAACAAAACACAAACAACTGATTATTTTAAACTGGCTGACACAGACAATATTCTCCTCCTGTGTGTTGTTTCACCTACAAGATACAAACCAACTTAGGTGCACATGCTAAACCATAAAACCCTGCCAATTCCATGCAGCACAGTAGTCTAGAAAAGAACCTTGGTCCCACTTGACAAGGAACACCTACCTGAAGCCTCCCCCTTCTTCCAGAACAAACCCATCCTCTACACTGACTCTTCTCTGCTGTGGAGACGCCCTAGGAAGCAGAAGGGAGGCACCCGATTCCCATCTGCACCTTCCTACGGGTGATTAGCAACACCAGCCACTTGCACCCAACTTAATCGGGAAGAGCCCAGTTAGCTGACTGGGAGGGAAATAGAAGAAGCCAGCTGCAAAGCGTTAAGGCATGTCCACAACCTAAGGGAGGGATTGAAGCATTAACACTTTATCAAAAGTCTTATCTCAAGACTGGGAAAGGAAATGTGACTCAAAACAACAGAGGTGGTGGAAGCAAAGGAGAAAAAAGGAATTTTATTTTCTGGGCTTTCACCCTTCACTGTGGACATCTAAAACTGAGTGTGTTCATCATCCTTAGGTGTAAAGGATTTATCTTGTGGCAGGCAAAACTCATTGCCATCTTCTTGTCAGAGGAACAACTGTTCAGATGCAAGATACACACCACGACTTTTTGTCCCAAGTTGCTTTGGTCTTTGAAACCAGTTCCAGTACTGTCTGCAATTTTATTCATAAAGATAAGTTATGACTTTAACTGCAAGATATATTCTAGCTCCTTCAGAATTTAAAACAAGAAATCTGATTATCAAATTACCCACTGATTCCATCTGTAATATACTTGTTATTTCACACTTTCACGCACACTCACTGGAAATTCAGTTCAAATATGACAACTTGAAAATTGGTTTTATTCACAAATAATACCTGGAGGCTTTCCCCTCCCCCCCCCCCCCCCCCCCCCATTTTTATTCCTTACATCGCATAAGCACCAAAAACAATGATGTGTAGAGTGGCATAAGTCCAGTCAAATACCTCCTGATGGTACCCCCCAAAGAATCACACATCTGATCAACAGCTGTCAAGCTCTGCAAAACAAAACCATATACCAAGAAACCCAAAACACACTTTTATCTGAACTATTCTTCTGGGCATATTCAGCCTCAGGCCTAACACTGCAGCTATTCACAGCATTCACTAATACTTCTGTGCCATTTCTAAGCCAGAAGACTAACATTTTCCTTTCAGTCTCTTGAATGGAAGCGACGCAATGCGGTATAACTGGCTGGACCTCCACATGAAAAGACCACATAAGTAGGGTTTTGCTCTGTGTTCAAACTGGTAAAATTTGCAAAGCTAAACACAAAGTCAACCTGCCGCACACAGCAATATGGTAGCTCTAGTTCTCTAGAAAAGAAGCTATTTTTAAACTGCAGTAGCAATGTGAACTGCATAAATTAGCATAATTTTAGCCTTCGCAGATAGTTCTCCGTTGACTGTGTTACATGCTACGGATTAACACTCTGCAGATTCCTTGCTTCTACTAACACGGTCAGTCATGCAATTCATAGTGATTAAAATCCCCCTTTTCAGTCCTCCAAAATCCCAATCGCCTTTTTTACACTCCTCTTTTCCTTTTCACAGCATTACTATCAAAGGCTTGGGTTTCATTACAAATCTCACAAGGTCTTCATGTGTAACTGGTGGTTATGTGGCTTCGTAATTGCAGGACATCCTACTATTCTCTCTGCTGGTGATTTTCTCCTTGTGGGCAGATGGCATCGAAGTGCAGTGCAGATGGTAATCCACAGCCCACAAACTCCTTATTATAATTTGAAATAGTGTATGCAGCTCTTTGATTCTTCTCTTTAAATTATTTTCAGCATTAAAGAATAAACTGCTGTTTTCAAAAGGCAAGCCAGAAGTAATGCCACCTGTTTATAGTTGAGAACCTTCTCCTAACAAAGAAGTAATGATGTGTCTTCTATCTTTACAAGTTTTATTAAAATCCATAACTCATTAGTGGCAAGGATTTTAAATCAAGTATCTCTTGCTTTGATTCAAGTATTACCTTAAGGAAAAAAAATCAATAAGGAAAAAGCAGATCACACTGAAGTATGAAGGCTTATGAGTCACACAGTTAGCTATTCAAGATAAATTCATGGCTTCAGGTACCAGTTTACCCCTGCTTGGAATTATAATGGGTTTATCTCCACAGAACACCTGGGAGATAAGGGAGTTGCTGGTGACTTCTCTGAAGCTATGCTGATGGCCTCTGGGTCTACAGGGCTCACACACACACCACTGCATCCTCCCTGCCCTTTAAGGACCGAAACCCCTCCTGCAAAAAGGCACAGCTCAAAATGAAGGTGCCATAAAAACTAACCTTATCATTCTTTCAAGCTTTTTCACAGCATGTCCAGTCTGGTGGAACTGGCTTTCCTAACCTTTTGACCAGTTGGAAAAGTCCTACAAACAGCAAGTTAAAAATATCTGTGGTGGAAAATAACAAGGAATGAAATAATAAGCATTAGAGGTCAAGCCTGGAGCCCTGAAAAGTTTGTATTAACCAATAGAAAAGCATTAGAAGAAACAAACTTATCTCTTAGTTATAAAAAGAAAACAAACAATACTTAAAACACCCAAGTGACACTGTTGATGAGGATTTACTAACTCACACTCAGCTCTCACACACAGCGTAAATGAGAAGTTGACTAATTTGCTCCCGTTCCAGAAGCCTGGAGTCAGACTTGATAAACACAAATAGCACCATTTGTTGGAAGTTTTGACCCAGTGCCTGACAACCAATTACTAAACCACACTACTCTACCTCAGCTATAAAAGAACCTTCTAAACTGTGTCACAAAATGGTCTCTGTCTATTTAAAGGATGGATACATATTACTTAACTAAATTTACTGCCTTTAACCGTTAGCGAGCCTTTTCCTCAAATGACTGAAATTATTTGCATATAATACATCAAAAACATTCAGATGTTCAACTGAGTTATAGAATACATGGACTACAACATAAATAATTTGACCGTATAATACAGGTCTATAATCTTCCACAAAATGCAGGCACACTAATGATCTTACACATAGACAACACGAGATGAAATAATTAAGTATTCATCACTAAGAATGATTTATCTTGTCTTCGTTCATGAAAGAAGATTATAGGACGTCATCTTCTTAGTGGTTTCCCTTTCACAGCAAAGATGACAATAATCAGTTTTCATCAGGGAAGACTTGTCCTTTCTGTCGTACCGACATGTCTTTCATGTTCTGTACACCAAATACAGCACTGATGTCAACTGAATAACTACATGGTATCTTCTAACACAAAGGTTTACAAAGGGTAGTAGAAATGCTTAAACTTCAGATGCAATACTGAAGCAGTTATGCATGTCAAAAGAACGTAACAGATATGTGTTCATTCTATCTTAATGATTTGTGCTTGAAACTAATATGGGTCTTCAGAACTGACCATTTGAAACTGCTGTTCCATGAGAAACCTCAGCTCAAGTCGTAACTCAAGAGAATAAAGAATTTCCACAGGAAAAGAAAGCTCCATTGCAAGTGCCTTAGGGAAGCCTTGACTTTTTAAAGTTCATCTTCATCACACAATATCTCAGAGTTCATCCAAAGGCACGTTCAGAGCTGTTTGGCATGAGAGGCCCATTGCCCATGGAAAGGCAAGAGGATTTTGGCAGAGGATGAAATACTGTGCCAGTGTCTCTGACGAAGTAAGAGTGACTCTATCACACATCTGTTCCTCTGTGAGAAGCTGAATCTGCCTGTGATAAGGTCAGTTTTGAGAAGGGTTGGTATTAAAAGATTATGCTCCCTCCATCCTCTCACTGAGGCTGCGCTAATTATTTCAGGGGAGCAAAGGAATTCTTTGATCCTCCAACTCTTCCTTCCCTTGCAAGGTGACTCTGGCTGCCAGCACAGCACCCAGAGGAACGGCACAGCTCATCCTAATTCCGTAATTGTGGAATTAGCCATTTTCAACATTGAAATTTAACACTAAGAAATTGAGTATGAAGTAATCCACATAATCCAGGCCTCTACACCTGTCCCTCTTCCAACTAATCTCACCATCCTTCATCATGTCACATCTTAATTTAGAGTCCTATCTGCTAAGGTCAGGGTAAGTGGATGCTCAAGAAGTTGCAACAAGTATTTGTCACATGGCAGGACCAATTGCTTCGTTTGTGAACTCTGTGAGATACAGAAATATCAGAGAGCAAAGCCCTTCCCCAGCGACACATAAATGATCTCTACAAATGTTCTGGAAAGCAGTGAAGAGACCAAATAAATAAATAAATAAAGGTAGTGTAGCCCCAGATAATGCGATCTTCTGGTATTAAGTTTTCTCCCGAAGGAGTTAAGTATATACCAGCTGCTCTACATTAAACTGAGCTGGCATTTTAAATCATGCAAATTAGTTGAGCTACCATCCATTTCAGTCCAGCATGTAACAGCACTGCTATAAATGATGCAAAGTACTGGCCAAACCAAGGCCTGCTGTTTCAGCTGCTGTCAGAGAAGAAAGGAGAAGGGAGGGTAACAGCACTGAGCGATGCTGCAGCTATTCACAACATGGTTTACAAGAGACTCCTTCTACCACAGGTCTTGTTCACAGGACCAAAACCTGCACACATGCAATGGAAAGCCCAAGGCCTTTATTTGTTGAAAATCCATTTATATAAGTTGTTAAGAACCACTGAAAAATTATCTAAATTATTTGCCCATGAAACACTGAAATTTCAAAGCTTTCTTTGCTTAATACTGCATAATAAACAGAATGTATTTGATGGGCCATTGGCTCAGAAATGCTGACACTGCAGCCTGTGGTGAGCCAAGGGTGGCACCAATCCCCACCATAATGTCTCACACCAATGGATATTTCTCAGATTACGGAGATAATAAATAAAAATTTGTTTGTTCAATGCAAACCCACTTTCTGCTAAATCTCAGAAAGCTCAAGAGGCAATAAAAAGAACTACATCTTATCTAGTTCACATTGTTGTGGCCACCCGATCAAGTTTCAGCACAAATCTGAAACTGTGGCAGGAGAGTGAAGGATGTGTTACTAAGTAGTCTATGAGGTTTGTAGACTGTTTTTTTGATTTTGGGTGTTTTCATATGCCCTTTTTTTCTTTTCTTCTTTCTTTTTTTTCTCCTTTTTCAAGTGTCTACTGCAGCAAGTAACCTACTTCACTAGAGGCAGCTGGAATTGATTCTTGTGTTAAAAATAAGGTACAGCTGCCTTGCTATCCAACCTGATAAACAAACCAAACCACCAGTAAGTATGACCCACAGGCAATCCATCCCACTGCACAGTCCTGAGTATGCACCACAGATCACTCCATGTGGTGCAAACCCTACCAGGTGAGAGGCCACCTCTTACAGGCAACCGAAAGGAAAATCTTCATTGCTATAGTGAGGGGAGTTTGTATCTGAATGCTTGGAAACGGGTTCCTAGGCAACCACTGCTCTTCCCTCTTGAAAAGCAGAAAGTGGTTTTGTTTTGTAAATTAAAGCAAATTCATTAGAATTCCCCGGGTGAGGTTGTGTAGGGATAAATAGGACGCTGCTGTCTCCCCTTTCCAGCTCCACACTAGAGAACAGGCACATTTTTGCCAGCTTTCCTTGGCAGTGCTCGTTTGGCACATTACCCTGGAGGATCAGACCCCTGTGTGCTCCAGAGCTCATCCCAGAGGAGTAAGATTTAGCAGTGCTGAAAATACTCCTCCTCAAAATAATTCATCCCAGTTAAGCTACAGACAAGTCTGGAATACGTATGGCTGTCCTGAGAAGCAGACTGACCTGTGGTTACCAAGCAAGAAAAGAGAAACATGTTTCTAAGCTATTGCTTCAAATGGCCAATGCACATTTGATCTTGAAACACACATGACATTTTTAAAATTAGTTTTGAAGACTTAAATATCTGTAAGACTCTTTGAAATGAAAAATAATTTATAACTGAATCAAATTTGTCTTACCAGACCAATCCATTAATTACTGTCTCCACCAGTTACGATCAAAGTTGCACACTGATGTTTGTGGATGCAAATGTGTCCTCTACATCTGCTCCAGGTCTTTAACCGCCAATACACATGCAGATGCTATTCTCAGATTAAATTTCTCTAAGAACATAAAACTTTTCATCATGCCACATTGGCTTAAGGAGGATTTCTGACTTCAAAAGACATGTCATGAGTCTTTGTATCTGCTTGATCTTACAATACTACACCTGATAGTTGTCTTACCTGCCAGAAGCAGCAAATTTGCCAGACCCCTTGTACAAGTTGATTAGAAATTACTTCCTGGTAATTAATGTCATAATCTGAGAAACAGCCAAAATAGATATCATGTGGAAAGACAGCTGTTACAGTCTTTTAAATAAAATACTTGCACAAAACCAGAATGTAGCTTATTGGTACTACAGTTACCTATAGTTCAAACAGTGGATGTGGCTCAAGTGGACATGGTTAAAGAAAATGGAATCTGCTTCTAAATATTTTTTTCAAGATACACAAGTGTAACAAAATCTCAATATCCATGTTTACCATAAAATGTCACACAAGCTAGATCAGCAACATGAAGTCCCACTAGAGTGTTCATTTTGTTCTACAATTGGGTAAATATATAAAATTAACACATGGCAGAAAAATACAATATAAAAATATTTTCTGGTCAGCACTTTCAGTAGAAATAGGTGATCCTGTTGGGGAACATTCACCTCTTCACAGGAAACAAAAAGGTATTACTACAACAGTCTTCACAACTGAGAATGTCTCTCTGTTGCCCAAATGGAAGATCCATCAAATGGGTTCCAAGGAGGCCGAGACACCAGGAAATATTACAGATCCTTGCACATTGTGGCAATGAGACCACCACACTCAAAATCCCCTTTGTTTGAAGAACAGCCTCTACAGAGCTCCAAGACAGACATAAAATACATAAAATTACAATTCCAGCCTGTCGTACACCTCTTCCACTTCTCCCAAGAACAAAGCATGGGTGTTCTCAGACAGCCATCCTAGATTTTTTTTCTACACAACTCTGAAAAATGTAGTTGCCTATTAGCAAAAAGGCCTTGTCAGCTTCTACAGCATTGTTAGGGAGACAAGGAGGAACATGGAAATGATCAAGGAAGTTAGTTGAGACCTTCTGTTTGGAGAAAGCATAGCCAAATCAACGAGATCCCAGCACTGAGAACAGCTATTTCTGCAGACATATAGTAAGCCAGCCCATGAAGGGTTGTTTTGTTTTTCTGGGGGGTTTTGTTTGGGTTTTGTTTATATATTTAATGAGAAACCTTAATGTGTATAACTAGGTAACTTTGTTGTCAGGTAGGTGAGACAAACATCTGCGCTTCTCCTAAAAGGCTTTATAGCCCAGGCCTTTATGCCTCTGGAGCCTGTATGTCTAAGAACCCATCCTTCCTCCAACCAAAGCATGGAGGGAACAGCACGTCAAGTACTTTGGCCTCCACTCCTGTGAGCTCCCAGAACTTGCAGGAAGGACTAAAAGTATTTAGAACTCTTAGGAATAGGTAGACTTCCACCTTCAAAGCAAATGCTGACGAAGCCATCTACCTACTGCCCAAGAATTCATCTTTCACAGACCTGACCACGTTTTCTTGTCAAGCACTGCACTATTGCTACCAAATCAATACCTGTCAGTCCCTAGTTCCTCGGTCTCTACAGTCCGTAAGTTTTCCTTCTGGCTTGTAGAAAATAAAACCTCAACAATGAGTACTGAAAAGTAGCCCACGGACTATCTGTACAGCTTCTAGTTCTTCCAATACAGCTTTGCTACTGCCTACTACCTACAGGCAATTCTGAAGTCTACACTGTAAACATGAGCTCACCACTACACACTTGATTTATTCTACAGTGGTCATTACACAAAGGACAAGTCAGAAGAAATGGACCAATATTAGTGAAAGGACAGGTAAAATAAGGAGATTTAGGGACTCTTTCCAACTATGAAAGAGAGGATATGGCACCTTCTAGCCATAGCTATAGAGAAAAAACCCACACAAACTGAGACTAGGAAGAGGATTTAAGGAAACATTAAAGACAAGGGCAAAATTTAAGAAGAGGACATGGGCGTAAACAAGACATTGTCAAAATATGGTAATATTACAGTCCAAAACTGAATATGCACAGGGAAAAAATTCCTGGTAAAAGCTTATTTTGAAATCCAGAAGTTAGATATTTTTTCCTTTCATGTATTGTTTTCCCACACATTGCTTCCAATTCTAAAATAACCCAAAAGTAAAATGAAAAATAATCCGAGGATAAGACACCTAAAAATACTTTCAAGAGGAAAAAAAAAAAAGGTGGAATCAGAATAAAATTTCAGATCTCAGCCTGTTTTAAAATAAGAAGTGACCTGTTTATTTGTTTTAAGTTTTAGCAGTTATTTCCATGCCTATGCTTTGCAAAACTGAAGAAACTGAGAATGTTTCCACAAACTATTTCAGAAAAAACAATTTACAGATAAAATTAGAGGCATACAAGTAAGTGCCAAGTGTTTGACTGAATTCCAGTTCTTGGTGAATGGAAAACCAGCAGCTTCCTGTTACAAAATGTACCAACAGTTCATGTCTAATAATACACATAATATCTAACCATTTATATACTTCAAATATAGATGTTTCTAAAAATAATATTCAAGCAGTGTATTTTTAGCCAGGTGAACTTCTCAGGACAATGAGATTCTACAGTTTGCTGCAAGGAAAAAATACATTAATGAGTTAAATTTTAAGAGCATCTCTTGATTTATACCAGAAAAAAAAATAGTCTGTTTAGCCCCAAAGCTTAAATAAGCAGAAAACAAATGGGAAGAAAATGGAAGAACAGAACACACACCCTTCCACTAAAGGCCCAGCTATCACTTCATTCAAAACTCTATCTTCTTAAACAGCACTTATAATATGTATTTTGTCTTGAAGTTTGGGAAGTTTAAACAAAATAATTATTGATTTAAATCCCTCCTTCATGTCTTCCACTGTGGTAGGAAAATGGGACTTGCAGACTAAAAGAATTAAAATACTCTACAAAATAAACAGAGATTTAAATCTAGTGGTGAGATAATCTGGAAATTGAAATTACAGAGTAGACAATGTTCCTCAAAGGACTCTTCAAAGGAAATAAAAAAAAAGCCAAAACCAGCCCTGATTTTCCAAAGCCAAGAACTGAATCCACCCTTCCTATCTCATAAAATAAAGGCTTTCTTTTCTGATACCCCGTGGATAGGAATAAAGAGAACAGGTGGTGTTGGTCTCATAATTTTCTTTCTGGTACTTCTCAGATACTTGAAACTTGGAAAAGGTTCATGTTTTGTTTACCAGACGCATTCTTAACAATTTGATTTTTTTTTTTTTCTTTTTGAGAAGTAAAGCTCAGGCTTCATGCCAGGAGTTTTAAAAAGCAGTATCTGTTTTTCTCCTCTACTAATATCCTTGTACCTCTCTCTGCATCTCCAGTAGATTACTTTAGGATAGGTTTCATATTTCATACCACCTGATCTCTGATGAGAGTATTCTGCAGAAGACTAGAGAATGTTACTTTATGATGAGCTCCATAAAGCATGCCAGCACAGTTTTCAGCCACTAAGATCACTTGTCCAACTCAAGTGGTTCCTGTGCTAGGTCTATGATACATACAGATGCTTTTGTCTTTCGGTTTCCTCACATTACACTTGCTTTTCAAATTAAAATTATTTTATCCATATTTGAACATTAACAAATTAGATATATCAGCTAGCAGTTGGATAGGTAAAAAGACTTAACACTTCTGTGTCAAAGCCAATTTCAGTTCAAATGATCCTCCAGCAGAGACTGAGTGTCTAACAGAACTGAAACACAACAAATATATCAAGAAAGAAAAGTTATGTGGAACAGACAATGGACAAACAATCTAGGAAAAGTAAAAAGCAAAACTCTAAAAGCTGTCAAAGAAATTAATGAGTGCAGCCTAGGAAGGCAAAGGCAGACAGGGAGAAAGAGAGCAAGAAGGAAAAAAAAAAAGAAAATTAACCCATTTCTGATTAAGGACAGCTGGACCAAAGTGTCCAGAGTGCTGCTGTACATCAAGTGTCAGAGCAGAAGGTGATAAAAATAACTTGCTAAAGCAGGGACAAAGAAAGTAAGAGTGTGCACTTAAAAAATACAGTTTTATGGAGTAAGCTAAGAGTTTCAAGGACAGAGGGAGAACACATGGACACCATATGCATGAGCATTTCGAACTGATTAACAAGTAAGAGCAAAGCAGAAAGATAATATAATAATCAGGGGACTAGCTAGTAATTTTCTATAGCATTGCAGACTTTATGAACTTGGGTAGGTTACTTTGTGCCTTAGCCATTCATTTCCAAAAAAAGAACAATATCCCTACCTTTAAGGAGTGTGCTTAGGTTAAGTATATTAAAATTTGGAAGCCCCTTACGTATAACCTATTAGCAGAGATCAGAGAAATAGCATAAAAAATAACTAAATCGGAAGCAGGAAGAAACATCATATTAAATGAGTGTTTCAAAACCACTACAATGGACCGTAAAAACTTAAGTAAATTCAACAGCAGCATAGCTCAACAATAAGTGTCTTTGGAAATCCCACCTTGGGCAATTTGACGGTAAAGGTACTGAGCTTGAGCTCGGGAAGGAACATTACACGATGACCAAATGCTCTTTTACTCAAGAACTGTCACAATTAAACTGAAATCAGAGCAAAAACCATTTTCACTCATTATCCAGTACAATTAAAAACTGAATGGAATTTTGAATCCAAGTGACCCTTTGCATATTCTAAATGAAAACCCAATGATGAAAGAACCTCCTGAGTTTACAGTGCAATCTTACACCTTTTGTTCAAATGCAAGGCATTAGAAAAGCGTGGCTCGATATTAAAAAGGTCACTGAAAACTCCATGTTAATAATCACAATTAAACAACTTCTGAATTGTTTCTGTCTGGTAACATTTCATTTGGAACAACCCCCTAACAATTTAATATTTACTGGTATGTATCTATAAACGTATTCTCAAAACCATTGTAAGCATAAATAGAAGAATTTGGCTACTTAACAGCCTCAGATTGCTTACAGTGGTCAAAAAAAAAATCCATCAGAAAGCAAGATACAGCAAGGGGCTTTTTGTAGGAATGTACTCTTAGGTACATAACTAATTACATAAGCAGGTTCATTAATACTAATTTAAAATTATTCTTGTGGTTATATATTTTGATAGCCTGAATCTATAGTTTTTCTTAGATTTTCTCAACTCTTCAGTAAAATTTCTCTTTTGTACACATCCTAAACATGACCTCATTTGGTTTGTTCCAACATTGCAAAAAACTATCCTTTATGGTTATCAGTATTACGGACTACGTTCCTCATCGTTTCTTTTATAATTAGCTCAGCAGTGGCAGCAACACCAAATTTTACACTACTGAGACAGTTTTCTTAATAGCATTGAAAGCAGTTGATGTATATCTGACTTTAAACTGGGTCCAGATACAGTTTTGCTTGATTCCTATCCCTTCTGCAAGATGGTTCTGTAATAAAACTGCAAAGCCCAGTATCACGTATGAGAATGGCTAGTGCATGTGAGAAAGGAAGGCGTAATTCCTCTGCATCAGGCTTTATTAAGCTTTCTCTCTGTGAAACTTCACATCACAAGACAGTGATATGGAGCTATAAATGACTTCTGATAAAGTTAATTAAAATATGGAAAAGTAATTACTAATATCTGAACTATATGGCTTCATTTGGATTTCTAATGGCTTGGAAACAGCAAAGGCTAACCAGCTGCCAACAGACTGCAAGTCACATGTGGCTCATCAAACAGCTGATGTGAGCCTAAATCTGAAGCATGGAAAAACACTGGAGCAACCTATTAAGTAATCAACTTGTGAACAGCTAGAGTACATCTAGGCAGCGCACAACTACTGAAAAACTCCCTGAAATTTGTCAGTAGTGTGCTATCAACCTGGGAATGGCTACCCAACAGGTTTTTAGCAGGAATCTGTAATGGAGCTTCTCTACCCTCTACCAATTCCATTCCATACCACTGTCATTGACTTAGACTTCAGAATGGCTAATGAGAAAAAAAAAACAGAGATGTTTCTAATCTCGACAGGATTTGCAAATGTTTTTGGAGCACACCCAAGATCTAGAACACCCCAGATGTAGATGATCTTCACAAACTGGGAAAGAACTAAATCACTAGAGAAAAACTCTAGTGCAAGACTAGAAAACAGGGAGATCTAGAATGACCCACTCAACATCATCTTCACAAATTGGGAAATCAATGTGGAAAAAGATCTAGATGCACAAGGTAGTTTTACTGCAGACAATGATATATATCCATTTTTGAACTGCATCCTTAAAAAAAGGTCTAGGCAAACCGACAGGAGTTCAGTAGATAGCAGGGAAGAGTTGTAAGAGTTCTAGAAATCCTGAGAGAAAAGATTAAAATAATTAGGTTTGCCTAGTGTAGAGAATGAGAAAAGTGAGGGAGAACCTGATGACAGCTAGTGAGCATTTCCATGTCCACCAGGAGAGAAGAGGTGCCTAACTTACAGCAAATGAATACTGCAAAGAAATAACAACTGCCCCCGCACCAACCCTCCCTGCCAAACATTAAGGACAGTTCTAGGTAATTGCTGAATACACATACTTTAACACCAGGTTAAATATCTGTCAACTTTAAGTGTTTTAGTGGACAGGTGGGACCAATCAGTTAATTAGGTCCCAGTGCTTTTAGGACTGCCACAGTACTTAAGTTATATACATTAATTATTTTTTAGCTTCTCCAGCAAACAAAAATCAAGAAGGTAGAGAATACTACACAGCAGCAATAAACACAGTAATTAAATCCAAGATCTCCTTCAGTGCCTTTCACAATAACATGGCAACAGACTGTATTCCTGGAACAGTGTCGACCTTCTTGCATCCTGCACGAACAATTTTACCATGCCCACAGACTTCTAATTGGCAGTGACTTCTGTCTTAAATAGCTAAGGCAAATTTAGTAGCCAAATACATAGGACTTTTTCAGAAAAACTAATAAATACCATTTTGTATATGAGAGATCACTATCTTGCTATCTATTTGACGGAAGTTTCTCTGGTAACAAAGTTAAATATTTCCAAAACAATGCTTTCTAAATATGGGTACAATTTATTGGCGGTGTTTTCAAATTAGACAAAACAAGCACCAGTGCAACAGTAGGATACTGTTGTGCACAACACAGGGAATCTAATATGGAAAAATGAATGGAGTGTATGTATCAGTAACAATAAAATAGGAATGATACTGCCGTGATTCATCAACCTAAGATTTCCAACTAGCATTTACAATGGGCTTGATGCTAAAACCCTCAGACCTTTCTTTGGAAAGTGCAATGCTTTTTATAAATTGCACAGCATTTTAAATAACACATTGTCCTTATATGGCCTTAAGGCACAGAACTTCCAGTCACTATAAAATCTAGCTTACACTTCTAAAACCGTATCAAGAACAACAGCAGCAACAAAAAAAATCAAAATACTGAGAACTTTTCACTGATACCACATTTCTCAAGTAGGACACCTTGATTGTCAGCAGTTTTTAAAAAAATTAGTACTTTAATGAATACCACCTGAAGTGCTCATGTTCTCTGAAGAATCAGGATCAAGATAGGCACCACCTGGCATGGGGAAAACTCATGAACCTAGTGCTGGTGTGCAAGTGGCTTGAGACATGCTAAAACAGCATCAGAAAATGGTCTAGTACCTTCACACTGTGATTTCTGGTCTGTGCAGTAGACACAGCCTCTTCCCTAGAATAGTTGGTGAACTAAGTTCAGGGAAAAAGGCATACACAAATTCAAAGTGGAATTATATATATGCCATGACAGAAGAAAAAAATTTGTATGTACAAGTAATTAAAGGTAGCCTATCTATCTGTTTCATCCCTCCCATCACCTTTTCCCTGTAAGCTGATGTCCTAAACATTAGGTCAAGTTGCTCCCTCTCCTTATTCTGCACATGCAACTGAATTCTGTATTATGTAGTGCAAAAAGGACCAACTTCAACTGGATTAAAAGCAACTCCCTAAAATACTCCCAGAACACCCTGTGGCTTGTTGATTGTGAAACCCTCCAGAGATACACCAGAAGTCTGGATCCCCTCATGTTGAGATAGCCCACTCCGAGCAGCTGCTCTAACCGCTGAGCAACCATACAAAAGCAAAGCTTCCCTGCCACTTGTGTTCAAAGTGGCCCGATACCACCTTGGATTTTGACGGAAATAGCTTCTGTCTCTAACTCCAAAAGAGCATTTGGGGCTACAAATTCCAGGTTCAGCCACAGCAAGGAATACAGTCCAAGTTAAAAAGATTTTCATCATTGTTATTTCTTCCCTTTGTTTTTTTGATCCAAGTGTCACAAGCTCTTTTTAATTCACTCTCCACCAACACAGGAGGATATTATGTCCTTCCCTGTGGGCTGCAAACTCCACGCGGGGACCAAGATCTACAAAAGACAGGTGCCAAAAGATTTGGTATCAGTCCAATTTCTGGATCTACACTCAAAATGTCACAGCAAGAATATAACTTCCCTCCCTCACAGGGGATGCCAGATGCCTGCGCAGTAAAATGGTGAGGGCCACATTGGTGCTTAAGATAAAATATCCAAAGAGGCAAATAATCACCCCCACAGGACATGTCTATAATTCTTGAAATATTTAAACCTAGTGCAGTGTTTAAGACTAAACCTTACTAGGCCTGTTATCAGAAAGCACTTCTACACCTGAACGTAGTTGAAGGTTTTGCAAGATAAAAATGCTTCAGCTGCTGACGTACCATCTGGCAGCTCTCCGTGCATCCCATTCCTCCTCCCTTGAGAGGGAGGGACAGGAGAAAAAGAGAGGAATAGTGTCCTTGATAAAACTGATCTGGAAAAATCTCCCTTTAGATGTAGAATGACATTCCAAATTACTACTCTGAATGACAAAACCCTGCATGCTTATGTGGGCAGAGGGATCAAAGTTGGATCAATAAGAATAACAAAAAAGGACTGTGTTTATTCAAGATAATGAGTAGTAAAACAAACCTCACTGGTTCACACCTTAAAAGGTACTGGTCATCTGCTAAGACTGCCGCCCACATGAGGTTAATGAAAATGACAACGCTGAGCATTTCTCCCACCGATGAAGTTACACCAAACTCAAAATTATCTGAAATTCCTTTGGTCAAAATCACTCTCTGTCTAAATATAACAAGCTAGAATGAAGACCCTTTCATCTTCAATATATAAAAAAAAATGGGGTTTGTTCTACATCTGCATAAGGGTTAAAATCACCACAGTATTGCCCTTGCTGCTATAAAAGACTACCACCGGCAGGATCTCTGTGATTATAATCCGTTATAAGATGAGAAAGTATTTATGAATAGCAATCACTTTTGCAGGAATGTAAATTTCTGTGCAGAAACCAAGGCGTGTCTGGGAGAAAAAGCAGCATATAATGAGATTTTGCTGACATTTCATAATCACAAGGACAGACTCTAGCACCAGGAAAAAAGGAGTACTTGTCTCTCTCTCAAGAACAAGATGTGATGCGCAGGTTGGTCGGTCTGCTGCCACCACCCTGCTACCAATACTTGTCTGTGTCCTTTCCCTGCTCTCAGTCCCTCAGGAACTGCTACAATCATATTTGTCTGGCCTGAGCAGCCTGATACGTCACCCTGTCTACCAGCAACAAAAGTGCAGCATATCCTAAAATTCAGGGCACAGGGCCAAAAATGCCCAATCAGGAGTCACACTTGTCTTAAATGACTAGGGTTCAAGGCCATAGATTTAAAAATCTAGATGGTAGGGATGATCCGTTATTCCTTGAGGAAGGAAAAAAAAATATATATATATATATATATATATTAAAAAAAAAAAAAAAAGAAGATAAGGATCTGTCATCATTTCTTTATCCCAGTATAATGGGATTACCTTCTAGTGGGCTCAGATACTGGTAGAAGCAGCTTGTAATGTCTATGGCTGTTGCCAAAATACATCATGCTGCTGTATAGCAATCTCTATGTAACATTAATCAATTCTGCTTGCTGCAGCAGACCATCTGCTTTGCTCACACCATAGTACGCTAACGCATACTATCTGCTTACACTGCTGTTGAGCACACTGGGGCATCAGCGTACAAGGCAACCCGAGCCATGCAGAAAATGTTACTATGCTGGCAAAAATTAGAGCTGAAGAACATACATTTCTCCTCCTTACACAGGAAGCAGCATATATAAAAATAGGTTAGAAAACTGATACACATTAATGGAAAATCTAAAAAATGCCTATTGATAATGTGCTACATGTATAATGTCATGCACATATAACATTAAAAAAGACAACTCCACTTTAGTATTCATTTCCTACATTATTTAATTTAGCTGCACTGAGAATGACATACATGTTGTAATTTAACATCAAGCACTGCCTTCCATTCACTCCCTACACAACTACAAATGCAATATGCTCACAGTGCATGACCAAACACAAAACACATTCAAGACAACCAGTGCTCCTTCCCCATCCCAGGCACACAACCCAAGGCATTGCAGTTAGCACCTGCAGAAAGACCACAAAGAACACACCCATAAACAGCATCTCTACCATCTTCCCCTCTGTAAATCCCCCAAATTCAAGCAAGGCAAAAGAGGAGACAACACAGGCAAACAGCACACACAGCACCACCCCTCACCACCCCACCATCAGCTCCACCATGCTGATAAAATCACCCCTTGGTAACACATGCCACTATGCAGAATATAAAACATCCCACCACTGTAGACTGATGTTACTACACACATATACACCCCCCCACACCCCCTTCTCTCGCTGCTATTCCCACCACTATCTGCCTCAGAAAACCTGCTGCAAACATTCAATATAGAAATGAATTCTCACATACACCTCCCCAACATTTGGTGCCTTCTAACCTGTGTGTCAAATCCATTTTCTACCGAGCTACTCTTCCTTGGTGGGAGTCCATCTCCTGCATTTTCTTGTCCGTTAGGAGATTTGAGAGGAATCTGGCTGGAATACAATGGCTTCGTCACCTCCACCTTGTTCCCAAACTTCAGGTAACAGGGCTGCGGGATGGTCCTGGCCGTTGGGACATGCAGGATTGGAGCAGCGCTGTGTACGGGTTTAGGTAGTCCCGATTTCATTTTGGAGGCTACCAGGATGGCTGGCATTTTCTCTTTCTGCTTTCCTAACACGTTTCTGTCAGCAGCAGCAGAGACAGCAGGCAGGGAGAGAGAAAAGGACACGTTGGGGAAGCAGCCTGGTTTACTGCAGGGATCACCAAAATGAGCTTAGAAATCAGAACAAAAATTAAAAAAAAAAAAGAACAACCACACAGTTTAAGCCTAAAATATCTCCCAGCTTTATGCCAGCCTTCCACCTGTTTCCTCTAATTTTATTTTCAGCTCTTCACCACTGTCCTTTTTCCTATTTCTGCTGTTATTTAACTTCCTCTTTCCTTTCTCTGACTCGTATAATTTTCTCCCCTGGAAACAGGAGACTTTCACTCCATTACCGTGTCACTGCATCTCCAAAGTGAGGCAGCCTTTTGGAATTAAAAAAAAAAAAAAAAAAAAAAAAAAAAAGGAACCTGCTGCATATGCTTCCCCTTCCGTATGCACTAGAGAGCGAGTGAGCAAGCAGGATTTCCAGCTTAAGATGTCTTTCTTCAGTCTTAGCCAAGAAGCAGATGTAGCTCAGTGTGCTAATGACTGATGCCCTTAGATACAAGCCTCAGAGAATCAAGCTTCTTAAGCCTTAATAGCTGTGAACAGGACAACGATGCTGGAGCAGAAGGAGAAACGTCCACTGACAGCAATTTTAAATAAAAATATGCCAGTGGCCACAAAATTTCCCGGCTCCCCCAGTGCTGATCATGAAACCCCGGAGGGAGGGGGGGAAATAAATAAATAATAATAAAGAAAAGCATTCAGCTGTCAGACGGAAGGGAAAGCAGCCGCCACTTCATTTTCCCCTCCCGCAGTGTGGCGGGTCCCCGCCCGGCGCAGCTCCGCGCATTTTGCGCGTCTCCCGGGCAGCCGCGGAGCGGGAGGCGGCTGCCTTGGCGGCACGGTGCAGGCGGGGCGGCCCTCGGATTGGTCCTGCCTGCTGGAATCAGGAACAAAAAAAAACACCCCAAAAAAATCAAAATAAATCTCTGTCTCCGCAGGGGGAGGAGCGGTTTCAAGTCCTGCGGCGGGCTGGGAACTCGGCGGCGAAGCGGGCGGCGGGGGAGAGATGCTCTGAGGGCTGCACGGGGGCAGTTTTGTACCGGTTTCTTTTTGAAATTTCAAAATATTAATAATAAAAAAGAGCTTTCAAATAAAAACACCTGGATATGACTCATTGTTCGTTGCTATTCGGGAAAACTCCCGCTGCCAGCATCAACAGGAATTTGAATAAGCACAGTGAGTAATCCAGCCCTATTATAGCAACGCTTGGCACTTTGCTGTGAGGAGCCTTTTCTTTCAGTGTCACAGGTTCCTCCTCAGGCTGCTCTGCAGATACGGGGATCCCTTACAGCGCCCAGATCCCGCAGTCCTGCCACGCATGACACGTTTCTGGGCCGTACATATCCCCCTCTCTGCCCACAGAGCACCGTCCTGGGCCGCGGAGGATTATCAGCATGGAAACGCAGGGCACCAAGAGAGATGCCTTCGGATTCGTAATACGCAGTTTCAGTTATCACATAGGCTTCTTACATTGTATACAGGGAGGGTGCCTCAGAATAATAATCCATGAAGCCAACACCTGACATGGGTGAGAAAGGTGTATTTAAATCACAACCCCAGGTATCGCATTGTTTCCCAAGTAGGAGCACTTCCTTCAACTCCTTATTCTCACCTCACCCACCGCCTCAAGACTGGATCATTGGGTTCCAAGGATCAGAGCGATCCCAGCTAGCAGAGAGAAGCAATGAGCCTGCCCTTGAAATATTTGAAATAGGCACCGGGTGGGCGTCCAACCCCTGGAGCTATCGGGCAGGACAGCACAGCCCCACTGCCCAGCCCTATCTCGGCTGTGAGGAGTGCGTGGGGAGGAAGGCTGAAGCACACTCTGCCACCCTTTTCAAGGGGAGCTGGGTCCTGCCTACTCGACACTCTGACTTCTAGAAAAGTTTTAAATGTGCAAATCCCAGGTTTTTACATCCGAGACTCTTTCAGGTAAAAAAAAAATGAGGCATTTCTGGATAGTAGGTGTCTCCAGGATTAGGATAGCATTTTAGGAAATGCAAATGGGAATCAGATGAGACCTGCACACTGAATCCTTCTGTGGATGTCATCTTAAATGACTTATCCAGGGCTTCATAGTGACTAAGTGACAGAACTGAAAATTAAAGTCAGAACATGTGTTCTATTCATTATAAAGTACTTTCGTTCTTCAACATCGTAATGTAAAATGGTCTCTCTCCATTAACAGAACACAGTACGTGAGGGTTTTTGTTGCTGTTGCTGGTTTAGGTTTGTTTGCCTTTTTTTTTATTTTTTTTTCGTAGGTATCTACCATTAACTAGATTATTTAAAAGCAAAAGCAAAGCCTGGACACACTGTCACTGCAGTCTGCCATCTCTCGCTTAGCACTGGCCCTTAATTTCATAATTCAAGTTCCCACAGTACACATGAAGCTCACATGTTAACTACAGATTTGGTTGTTGCTGGGATTTTTTAGCACATCTGCTTTTGCATATACCAGCTTGGCAGGCTGCTTTGTATTAGCTCAAAGAGGGTAATTTTTGGTGGTTTTAGGAGTAACTGCTTTCACCCTAGTCTCTTTATTGACTAATCTCAGATTGGAAACTGCACATCTCTGTTCACCCATCTCACTGAGGTGATATTCTAATGTTCCCTCCCCTGTCATAACACCAGGCAGTGTTAACTTAAACACAACTGTATAGAAAATGTCAAAGCCCAACAACTCAATAAAGAAAGTCAGATTTACCATATGAAAGGACTGGTAGTTATGGGAGCAGAAATGTGTCAAATGCTCCAATACCATTTCCATTGTTCAGTGCTGAACACTCAGCCTTGCTAGCTAAAAGAAGGTTGGGCCAAAGTATGAAAAACTTGAAAAAGATCCAAGTCTGAAAACAAGGCTAATTTTAGGTCTGTAATAAAATGTAGTAATGTTTAAAAGCTATTAGAAGATCTAATTGACAGCTTTATGTTCTGTTCTTCACTTACACGTTTTATGAGGTTCAGGCCACCAATCCCAGATACACAGAACTTGCCGGGTTTTGTTGTTTTGTTTTCATCTTGGAAAACTGGCTAGGTTACAGGATACCAAAACAAACACAAAGTTAATTTGAGCAAAAGAAAAGGATTCCTTTCATTGCTCCTTGAACAATTACTGAATCTGATCCTATGATGATGGTGGATTGAATATTCCACAGCTAGAGGAAACTATTTCTTGGTGTGCAGTCCTGCCTACTTTAGTGAAGATGATGTCTTCTGAATATACTCCATCTACACTCCTGACAGTTATTTGGCCAAATCAATAACATAGACCTGTTCTTTACCAAAGCTTAATGTGAATTCCTGATAACACATTTGAAGAGTGGCCTAAAATCACCACTTCTCTTATGTATTCAGTAAAAACCAGCTATTTAAGAGAAAAGTTTGCATTAATAATCCATTGTCACCCGATACCTGTGATTGTTTATGTTATGCACATTTTGCTTTATATATCCAAACACTACAGTCTACTGCCACTGAAATGCAACATACTGTATCCAATGGCAGTGCAGCCATAAGGTCATAAATTGTTAACATACCACATTAGAGGCTGTATCTGCAAAGATGGGCAACATCAATTTTGGTCTCTCTTTGGAAGTGACTAGGGGCTTTTGGTTTTGCTTTTAAATAAATATATAATTGATTTTACACGTTTTTAAGGCTAGGATTTTTAAAAGAAACTACTTCTCTTCAACAGTCAATGGGATGTGGGAATCTATTTTCCTTACCTTCTTTGAAAAGCCCATCCAGTTTCCCCCCTGTCCCTGTTTCGAATGACCCATATTTCTCTAAGCTATGAGGAAGTAATATTAAAAAGCAGGCAAATTATCTAAAAAAAAAGCAAGAGCTTCATTCCTTCCTGCCACAAATGTCGGATGAGCCACTAACTAGGGGAACATTCCCTTGCAGCTTTAAGTTTGATGATTATTGTTGCCTAATCACAACATGCCCCCTTATCTGCCTGTGGTCCAGTGAGCATCCATCCACATCCCAAATGGGGGAATATGGAAGGAAAAATGCTATAAACAAGCACTTTACTTCCTTGGTAGAAGAAAAAAAAAAAAAAACAACCCCACAACAACTACTACACAAAAAACCCTAGTGACTTGGCTTACAGGACTGATTTTTAAGCTCAGGAGTTGCCATTGCTCAGGATTCAAGCTGTGGTTACTTAGCACCGTGTAGCGTTATCTCAAGTGCCAAGACTCTGGTGTTGAGAACTAGCTTAATATTCTCAAAATTTTAGTGAGCAGACTCATGTGAACTGGAGACCTTAACACATCAGTGGAAACTATTTGAATACTCTAAAGTTCAAGAGCTTGTAGGCAAGTCAGCACATTGCCCAAAACAAAGCCAGTAAACAGAACAAAACCCAGGGTCAACTGCTCTTGAACAGATGATCTTTATGAATGAGATGAATGTTTCAGGAACAGTAAAACTATTGAAGCTGCCTTGATTGCTCATACACTATCAATTAACAACTGAACAGGGTCTCTAGACCCAAGTGGAAAGAAAATGCTCATATGGATTCCATGTGGGTACTGCAAGTAAAATTAAAAGCTTTATGAAATGTAGCAAAGGATCAGAGAATCAGACCTTCCTTTCAACTTGTGGTTAATATCCATCCTCAATGAAGCCAAATGTTACATTAGTGTAAGTGGAAAAGCTATGCAGAATTATTATATCAATTAGAACACCTCGTTACCTGGTCTGGTGCTTTAGAACTGCTGATGGAACTAAACTCAAGGCTTGAAAATACCTGGATCAATGCTATCCTTGTCTTTTAGGCATTATAAATGTATCTGAAATCTCCCAGAAAATTGTTTTAAGCCAAGGTGAATACTCCTAAAATGCCACCATGTACTGCCAGTATCAGAAGGCTTAATTGTTCTTACAAAACCATTCTCATCAAACTTTGCTACTGCCAGGCGGCCAGCTGTCCTATAGACTGTGGGGTTAGTCAGCCTTGGTACAACTCCATCAGTGTCAGTGAAGTTATGACAGGAATAAATATGGACCTATTTTTGGTACTGCAGGCATTTTGCACATTCACATCCATCTTTTGTCCCTGATCAAAGTATCGAATATGTAAAAGCCTGATCCCACCTACAGATTTACATTACTGTTTCAGGAAGGAACCCATCAAGGTCTAAATGGGAGCAAGCTCCTAATTTTTTTGTTGTGCCCCCACAAGAGGAAGGGTAAAGGTTAGAAAAGAGGAATGGGGGTAGAAGAATTATATAATTTGGCATCCTCTCACTATAGCAATTATAATCTGTACATGTGAGTTCTTTATATAGAGGAGAGAGAAAAGGAGGAAACCTTGGTTCTGTTCCCAGTTCTTTTCACAGAAATCTTGTCTGCATTACAGTAATTCTGATCTAAAATTCCTTTTGTAATCCCCTGATACATTTCTAATTCACACTGGGTTTAATTCTACCTCATTCTACAACGGTGTCATGTTTTAACAAGTACACAAGCTAAGTTCCACCTGGACAGGAACACCAGTTACACTCATTTTCAGAAGATACATAGGAAGTTTCACTAGACACACTAGTGATACAGGCAGACACTTTTGCATGGTGACACAAAATGGTGCCATTTTAAATGAGCATCTTCTGAACAACACTCGTATTTAATCCTGTTTCTGTACCAGCACACCTCATGGTTTTGTAATATAAGTATGAACAGTAGGAGCTGTTCATGTTCACAACTGCACTGAAATACTTTTCCCACATCTTTTCAGACTGGTATTTTTAAATTTCATGATGCATTTATCATTGGACTACATGGCCATTTTACATAAATGTAACTCTGGTAGTGCTTCACTCAAAAGCTACATAAGTTTCTATTGCCATAGCAAATGCATTTTGATCAACATCCACATCTTTGACTTCATTATGTTTCCATTGCTTTTGGATCTGTAGCCATATCAGTTTCTCAGAATCTAATAAAAACTGGGCTCAACCGGCTGGAGACACACGTACTGCAAGAGGTTCTGCGATTGGCTTTGAAAAGGTCCATCTCTCTGGCTTTGAATGTAAAGGTCATTCCTCAGACTTAAACTCATCAGGCACATGAGTGAAAGGTATGAGGAATGCAAGCCCTTATTTCAGTTAATGCTTTCTGCAGTGTTGTAAGATTTAGATGCATATTGTATGTCTACACTGTAATTGTAGCAGTAACCACTGTGTAAAACATACATGCGTGAATAATCTTTATGATCCTAACAGACTAGCTTTGTCATGCCAACCTATAGCTCACCTTGACTTACATATCTCTTAACATCTGTGACTGTAAGAAGAGACAGCATCTTTCCATGCCACTAAGAGCACCTGGAATAAATATTTTAATACCATTTTAGAAAGATCCTTGCAAATCACATCTTCCCAACAGAGATGTGTATCTGGGAATTCTTAATCTATTCATGTGTCCTTTGTTTCCCCAAGGTTAATAGCACTAGCTCCTGTATTATTTTATGCCTGATTTGATATGGCCTATGGCTTCATGTATTTACAAAAGCAAAAAAACCATCTGTGACTAATGAGAATATTACAGAAGGAAGGTGACAATGATCCAAATACCACGAACTACTCTTGTCTCGAAGAACCATCAAATTAAGATGAAATATGAAGAGGATGACCTAAAAAGATGCTCTCTTCCCTGTGCTGCTACTCTCCCTACCTTCTCAAGAAGTGGCAGGGGAAAAAAAAATCGAGTACTTATAAGCTAACAATCTCACATCATCAGGTAGTCACCTTCTGTAACCTTGTTGTCCCTTACTAGCACATTTCAAATACACCTGCTCCATCATCTGAAAGACTTGTCAGAGTCTAAAGGTAGAAACCATCTGAGAAGCAGATTGGAAAGAAATGCTATATATCAAAGTCTTTTTTTTCAACTGGATCTGTTTAAGCATTCCAACCCAGCCTCAGCTGCCATCAATCTCTCCCACATCAGCAGTTTTGAACAAACACAAATTGGCCAGATTATCATTAAGCAACTTCAGCTATTTTGTATAAAGCAAAGTATCACTATTCAAACTAAATGGCGAGAGTCAGATTTTCACCTGCTTTAAATCAATGTAGTTTCTCTACAGCCAATATCAAAATTTGACTTCCAAATTAGAATTATTTATTAAAATCTTCTTTAGATAACTATTCCAATCCTATCCTACACTCACATTATCCCCCTTCACATCACTACACATTACCAATCAATTTGTACTAAAAAAATCCTCTTGGATATTGAGCCCATGCATCTGGTTCAGTTGATGATGCACAGTGCAGTTCTGGAGCCATGGAAGTAGTGCTTGTCGTGCTCATCAACTGCCAACCAGATATCAGAGAACAATAAATACCGTCCCACATGTGCAGGCTTTGCCAAGTACACTTCACAACCAAAGTCTGTGGGCAGCCGCTCTTCTCCAGAACCCCAAAAAAGAGAGGCATTCCTTTTTTTGAGGCACAGAGCAACCATTCAGGAGTGGTTCACTGCTGGAGGTCACCTGCACCATATAATGTCACAATGATTAACTGCAATGTTATAAAGACCAGCTATTTCTGAATGTGTTACCGAAAAAACAAACAAACAAACAAACAAACAAACAAAAACACAAAAAACCCCAAACAAACAAAAAAAAACAAAACCCAACCAACCAGTCTAGATTGTTCACAATGATATAAAAGGAAACACAGAAAGTGCTTGACACAATATCCTGATATGAACACTGCTTACCTCCGCAGCTGCTTTAAGGAAAGATTACTCCTTATTTGATGTTTATAGAAAATAAAAGCACATCCTTTGAAGTTAAAATCTGGGGTACACTAACAGTCCTACTGAAATTTTTAAGTCAAGCTTCTTCTGATTTACAAAGACATAAGTCAACCTTCGTCCCAACAGCCATGACCATTCTTGAGACTCAACATCCAAAAAAAGCCCCAATCTGTCACCTCCATCTCCAATATGATGATCTATCTATCACAAGGCAATTTGACAAGGATTATCTCATACACCGTGGAAAACCAACAGAAATTACTGATTCATTTTGTGTTTAAAAATCACATGTACATTTGAGGGAGAGGTTTACTTGCACCTGCCAAACATCACGCTCAGTTTTAAGACACAAATCTTCAAAGATCACTTTGCAAGGAAATGTACAGGACACAGTTATTCTTGAATCTCTCTATTAATCTAACACAAAATATTCAAAACAAAAGTGCTGCAGGGCCACCATGTAGCCTCATGCATGGCATTATCAAGCTTCCCTTCTCAAATTTCCTTATAGTTCCTTTGCTTTCTCATTCTCCCATTAGCAAACTGGCAACTAACCCTCCTACTTTTGTAATACTGATTGTTAAAAAGTTTTTGTAATATCTACCACCCAAAAATGACATAAAAAATAACTGAATGTTGTCCTAATATTTTGTTTCATACCAAAACAAAGGAAGTTCCCAGTGGAGTGATTAACAACATGTTTGTTGCGTTAAACAGCTTTGATATTTCAACATTTAATCATGTTTACTTTTTTAAGCTGACAGGATATTGTTCCATCCTAAGGTTTCCTGCCACCCTGAATTTTATCCATGGTGCTGTATTGAACTCACACTGTTTAAAGCTACAGTATAAAGACCTTACAGCGTTGCATTTACCTTATACACCCCATCATATGATTTTTAATAGTGCTACTCTTAGTGTTTGGAATATATTGGGAAGGTGTCAGTGTCAAAACAGCACCCAGTCCTACTATGTTGTATCACCCCCAAGGAAGATCTGGCTGATGTTTGTTATTGGAAAACAAACAGCAAACAGAAGGTATAGCACTGAGAGACAATTTTTCTGTATTTCATATTTCCTCTTGTCATTTTAGTAGTAAGATCATTGTAATACACAGCCTTTTTCTGGATAGATGATACTTAATTGATGGAATGATTTTCTGCGTTCTGAGAAACAATCACCTCCTGTATCAGAATTAACATGAGCTTTGTTTATTCCAGCAGTAAAACTACCTATATCCAAACTAGTCCAAGATTAAAAAAACAAAGACAACTGTCTGGAAACTCAAATCGCTCCACTGTAAAAGCAGTAGCAGTCAATCATTCCTGTCACAACATTAGTATATTATTGGCTGTTGGCAAATGGGTCAGCTTGTCATAGGCAAAGTATTTATCAGATGCTGTTTCCTTCTATCCCTGTTGGCACATGAAACAACGATGTTGCAGATGCTGAAAGAGATGCTGCTGAATTTTAAAATGCATCCATCTGTTTAACTTCCTAAAATGACTTTAAAGAGTTGGATACAACAAACACATCTGCTACCTCAGCATAATAAAAAAGATCATCTGGAAAATAACTGGCAAATTATAAACCTTTCCAGATAGCAATCCACAACCAAGTTTCAATACATGTGTAACATCTGTTCCACTTGCAATTACACCTTGGGGCTTTGCACCTCTGGCTCCCTGAAGAATTGAGGCAAGTTCTGACCTTAGTCGTAACCAGCACTGCATCTCCTTATCTTACTGTTAGGGATTGTTTAGGAAAACGTCACTGGGCATCCATCTATTCAACTCTGTCACCCCCCAAAAGAGCATATACTTCACCTACTCTCAAACACTCAAACACGACCCCGTATGGAGCCATACAAGTCCTTTTGTTAACAGGAACTCAAACACCCCAGTGGCAGCATGGCAGCAAGGAGCTGTTAATGAGCTGGGCAAATACAGAAGAGGACAACTGCATTTCTAAGAAGTGAAACAATGTTCATTTTAATCGAGAAGAAACTACTCTGTTCCACTGCCACTATACAAACTGGTGAGAGTTCAGCAAAGGTGTGAGCAGGATGGCCAGGCCTGGAGCACTGACACTGGGAGGAGAGGCCAAGGAACGGGGCTCATCCAGCCCAGAGAAGCGATGGCTGCACAAGACAGAACCAGGCTTTACACAGCAGGACAAGGGACAACAGGCATAAACTGCAACAAGAGGTTCAGACTGGGTCCAAGGAGAACCTTTTGCTGCAAGGCCAGCCAGACAGCGGCCCAGGCAGGTTGTGCAGTCTCTTTCCTTGGACGTTTTCAAGGCCCAACTGGATAAAGCCTTGAGTAACATGGTATGATCTCTCACGGCTGACCCTGCTTTGAATAGAAGGTTAGACTGGAGACCTCCTGAGGGCCCTTGCAATCTGAATTACTGCAATGATTCCTAAATAAAGTAAAAGGTAAAATAAAAAATAAAACAGTAATAATAATAAAAAAAAGTCTATTAGGATCCACTGGAAGAACCTAAAGTGGAAGTCAGCTATAAACAATAATCTGGTCCATCACAAGAAAAGGCTAAGGCAGGAGGTCCAGCAGAAGATACCAGTAGATCAAATTTTAGGAAGTAAAACTGTAACACATGTTTAAGTGTGATTTTTTCTTTCAGTTCTTCTTCCACATCTCTCACAAACACAAATGCGTTATCACTTTGAGTTATGTGAACAAATGCTTAAATTTGCAATTTACATTAACCTACTCTGCCTTAGTGATTTTGACACAAAATGCAGACTATAATGCATTTTTTCACCCTAGGGTGTAACACGTGTAAACTGCAGCACCAGGACACTTCAGTAAGTTCCTTTGCTATTGACTGCATTCTCAGTAATATTCTTAAGGTATCCCGATGTCATCTGCAGTGCACAGGTAGAGAGCTGGTATGACATAAAATAGGAAACACAGAAGCATCTTTCACCGATTGCTGGCCACCAGAAAGGCTGGCAGGGACATAGCGAGGTACTAGATATCGCACCCAAGGAGTCTGTCCTATCCACTTGAGAGGCGAGGAGAAGACACAAGGACACCAGCAAGGCAGCCCCTGGGGAATATGTTACCAACAAGCTGGGAAGCAAGAGAGGTGCTCTGGCTAAATGCAAGTGAAGTACCAGCTGAGACAGACTTTCAGTAACAGAAATTAGTATTTGATACACAATATTAAGGCAAAAACTCTGAAGTACACCACTTTGCAGCCGCACTAACACTGTTATAGATGTATATAAGTGAGAAACAAATTTTTCTTTGCTGTAAATAGCTTGTGCAATTAATGGCAGTTAGCTGTTCCTGTCTTTTTCCAATCACAGACTCAGGATAAAATGGCATATTAAGTTACCTCATGCAGTTCTGGACCACCTAATGTTAGAAGAGCAATTTGGGGATGAGCTGTTACTGCTAATTATCAGAATTAAGAACCAAAATATCAATGTTCAACTTTTAGAAGCGAGATTATTTCCTATCACAGGCATAACTTTGCATTGCTCTCCCCTGCCAACAGCTGCCACTGTCATCTGAGGATTTCTGGACTGAAACTTTGAACATCGAAATGCCCTCATACAGAAAACCTTTCAAAACGTTTTGGGTCACCATTTTGGGTCCTTCAAAATGAATTAGTTTATATATCCTTGGCTAATTACCTTTTAGTCCCACTGCACAGATGCAAAGTATTTGTGTTTCTATTTTGTCTTTTCTTTTTCATTTTCAGACAGATACCTCCATGTCCAAACTTATCATCATGCTTCCACCATGATGTTAGAAAAATAGTTCTTCTGGACAGTATCGCTGCTAGTATAACAATAAAAAATTAAAACCGTGCATGCATATGCATGTGTGCACATGCACACATATTGCAAGCTGAATAAAAATGTGGTGATGTCTAATTTGGCCTGAGAAAATCAGAACAGCACTTCTACATAAACAGGAAAAGGTTCGACACTATTTGCAACACAGCATCATGAAGTCAATTCCAATCTCTCTTACACTGTGCTGAACAAGCATTTCCAATTCAAAAGAGTAATTAGCATACCATATAAAAATTAGAGCACTAGCAAATACCAAAGCTTTAACCCTGCATTAGCAAAGATCAATGAGAATTCATCACTGTAAGCCCAACAGGAGCACTTGCTGCTCAAACACACTGGGAGTGCTGGGATAGGCAGCACTGTGACTACGCCACTAATGTTGCTCATAGGAAGCTTCAAATGCCATTAGGGAATAATTAAGTATCAGGTATAATTTTTCTAAATATCATCATCATTTCATTAAAGCTGATTGAGATTTCCCACTTTAATACCTCCTTCTCAGCTGCTGATCATTTTGTCAAACTTGAATACTCTGGGTATGAAGCGTGCAATGCCAGAGCCCACTTTGAAATGTTTTAGCCAAAGTGCCAGAACCAAGGTAGAACAATACATCACTACTCAACCATGTATAAAAGCACCAGTGACCTTTCCTTTAACAAGCTCTGGCACTCCAGAGCTTTGAACAAGGCACTTGCAATTACGTAACATAGTGACATCTGTGCCAGAAATAAGTTTAACATGGTTTCTCTGAGATGGCACACAACAGAGCCAATTTAAAAATCACTTCATTTCACACATGCTCCACAAGAACATTTAAATTCAGCAGCCAAGATCTGTCGAGCCCATCCTCCTGAATGCTCCCACAAGTGAGGATGCTTTTCAGGTACCAGACCCCAGCTGAATTGAGCACTCCCCAGCCCAGAGGGACACCCTTCTGGGTGTTTTGTGTAGTTCTATACAAAAAACCCTCTTCTTTGAGTAGTGGCAGTGACATTTCTTTTGGTTCACAAGTGCTATGAAAGACAACACTACCTGTGTCTAACTCAAAAGCTGAGTTGTACCACAGCAGAATGAGCAAAAGGAGGAATCTAACGAGAGGGGAACATAATGAAGCTCAAGGAACCTCTAAGTGAGGCTGAGAGCATGACCCCTGGAAGAAGATGGAGATGGAACCTGGTTCCAAAGAGGAAGGTCTGAAGAATGGAGCCAACAATGGGAACAGGACTGGGATGAACACCCAGGTATAAAAAAAAAGATAGCATCAGGATATGGAAGCTCTGAATCTATAAAATACTACACAGTGTATGCCCCACAATCAGGTTCATATTTTATGCACAAAGTTAGTAAAATACTCATTTTCACTTTCCCACTGTTTCAGTCGCTTATTTACCTAATAGAGATTACACCATTCCCATAATCCACCAAATCTCATCCAGAGATGAGGTGAAGGTAGATTACTGCCAATACAGTATTTAGGTGTTATACTGATCAGCACTATTCACTGTGAGGAACCCAAAAGGAAAAATCCATGGGGGTGTGAGGAGGGAGAGAAAATAAGAATTTTGTGTTTAGGGACGAATTTAGTTAAGTACAGTATGTAAAGTTTAGAGTCTCGCATACTGTTCTTTTTTAATAAAACATACTATTAAATAACTGCTTGTATCTCACTGCTGTATAAGGCCAACATAGGAAAAAACAGTATATGCTCATGACCTTAAAGACTGTATCATCATGACAAAAAGAATTTCTGTCACAAAATGCGAAAAGCAGACACTTAGGACATGTTTCTTCTGGCATTTCCTAAACTTTGGATCCTTAAACTTGACATTTCGGTAATCCTATTTATTCTTTTAAGACTTTTTGTTTCTTTAAGGAATTTGACATTGTTTCCCAACATATATTAAGTAGCATATCAGAGAACTTCAGACACTTGTACAGAAGACTCAGAGACTGCTTGTTACCTGAGAAGTCAGCAGAGCTGCCCACAGCCCGCGCGTCCCAATCCTATACCCCACACAAGCACCCCCCCACAACCTGCCCCAACCCTTTCAGCACAGACGGGATGCACACCCCTCTTGATAATCATCCCGCCCCAGGCACGGAGCAACCCGGGGCTCGCCATCTCACAGCGGTGCTGGGCTAAGTCCCACACACCTCTCTTTCTCCAGGGAAGGAGCAGGCACAAGACCAGCTCTCACAGCTGTACATCTAAAGAGAGCGAGAACGTATTATCAGCTCCGCTTGGATCACCACCCCACAGCGCAAAGGCACCGGCTGTAAAAGGCGCGCTCCAGCGACCATCACACCCTTCGCCGCAACTTCCCTCTGTCAACTGACAGCCAGGCCTTTTCCACACGTACATACTATGTCACCTGCAAACGGGTCACCAACCCTCTGACCCAGCCCCGGCAGCAGCCAGGCCTGCTCCGCATGACGGGCTGGCATCTAGTCAGCTAGGCCTGGCACTCACGTCTGGCACTGGCTTTCGGAACAGCGAGCAGGCAGGGGGAACAAATAGCAGATGGCTTTACCTATCTCCACGACAATTTAATCGCGGTGGTCTTGACGACACTGACGTGCTCCGTGCCATCGCCAGCGCCTCGCCAGCCACGCTGCAAGGTGAGCAAGCTGCTCTTTTCCAAGGGCAGCCCTTGCGACCGCCCGGGCCACAGCCCTCAAGAAGTGTTTTAAGGGTCTGCAGCCAGGACATAAGCTACACTTCACTCAAGTTTGAACTTCAGAATGAGAACAGATACGACCAGTTCAGGAAAAAGGAAGAGCGCTTTAGATCGCGGGCGAGTTGTGACACGGGAAGTCGAGAGCATGGGATGAGCACCCAGTGCCGCTGCCAAGCTCCCCTGTGAACGTAGGGAAGCTGGCCTGACAGCTTGGCAAACGCCTCGAATTGAGCTTCCCAGAATAGAAACAAGTAAAATTAGTTGCTGCTTTGGAAATGTATTTCTTTGTTTTCTTTTTATGAACTGTAAAACCGGATAAAAATGTCTTCACACTGCCCAGGGAAATGTAACAGCTATGTTAACAGGAGGCCCTCAGATACTGAGAAGTTACCAGATAGAGATTTAAATTAAACAGGGAAGTCATCTCCACTGTGTAGTTAATGCTGATCTACATTTGTGTAACATACCTGAAGCCAGGCTCCTTCACATTAAAGGGGATCTGGAGATGCCTTTACTGATATGTGGGCAAATCCAAAAGGAAGGCAAAGGAAACAACTATTCTCCTAGTAAAGAACAGAGTCTATTAAATGTGTCATCTTTTACCAGCCTCAACTGGAACCAGGAAGCAAACAAAAAAAGTTTAAATTGGTCATGTTTTAAGCTTCTTAGCAAGACAAAACTAAAAAACCCAGAGCACCATATTTGATTTTATATTTCCTGAAGAGCACAGCCAACATCCTTTCTCTAGGCTAGTCTACAAACAAGGATTCTTTGACATATGTAGCAGACTTATACACATGGATGCAGTAGCAGTTAAACAAAATAACTGTAATTATTTCGAAACCTGTAGAAATCACAACAGGGGAGTAGTTGGAAGTGGGGATGGAGAGCCAAAGTTTGACAAATGGAAAAGACAAAACCATTGGAAAAAAAAACTTTGGGATGTGTAAGCAAGTTAATGAGGATTAGAAATAAATAAATAAAATTATAATAAATAGGTTATATATAAAAATATATAGAAAACAATCTAAAATAACAGCTTTCTCTTTTGATGTATCTGTTTTGATTTCATGTTTCAGGCACTATCGAGTCCCAGACAAATCAGATAAAAAGTGGAGAGGGTTATGGAGATAAAGTTGTTGAGGGAAGGAAGAAATACAGAACTGTACTGTTTATCTTTCTTTTTGCGCTCAGTATTTTGATTCCCTGCCCCATAAACAGGAGGGTGAGGGCACTCTAATGCTATTCACAACTTTGAAAACTTAGTTCTGTTCCCTGATCCAAAAAAACCACAAAATGTTCATCCTTTCCATATTACACTTTACCACCTGGAGTCAGAGCACAAAGGGCAGCGGTTCCCAATATGTGTGTGTACACACAGGAACACGCACATGAACCTTTGTGTGGCAGAGCTGTGCTAGGAGCAGATAATTACGGCAAATAAAAGGCATCTCTGAACATAACAATGAGGAAGCAAATTCAGTTGCTAAAGGACATTGCCTGAAAACAGACCTCAGAAACAAAGAACCAGCCACATTAGAGCAATCTTTCATACTTGTATAAAATAAGTAATTGAGTCATGGACAGGGTAAAGCCTGGAAGCACAAAGGAAGATCACAAGTCGAAGCTGGAAACTGTCCCAATGGTCCAATATTTCAGCTCCCTCTTTGCTTGCTCTTCTTCCCACTCAGGGTTTAAGCATGGCACCAAAGCTCGTTATTAGTCTGTAATCAAGGCCATTAGAGCTCTTGAATTCAACCTGAAGACATACTTGGCAAAACCTGGCAAGGCAGCAATAATGAACCCCTTTGAGTAATCAGAGTATTGCTTCATAAGATGCTGATAGAAAATGGTCCCTTTGTGCCAAGGGGCCTGCAAGAGGGCTCACTTGAGAGAAAACGTTATCTTACACACTATAAATACATGAAAATAAGATTAGAGGCAACTGTTGTGACAGCAATTAGCCTACCCTGCCAATACACGCCCTCACACTCTGCCCAAATTTTTAGCTCACTAGCGACTGAGAAGCAAGAGTGACATTGCCAAACCTCCTACTTCTGTGCACTTCCCATCCACTTCTGTGATCCAAGGACTGCCCTCATCCTCACCTGACTTCACTTTGGCAATCAGATATACAATCAAGCATCCCTCCAGTATTTGTGAACTGATGCAGAAGAGGATAGCTTGTTTACTGTCCCAGTTTAACTGTATGACATCACAGAATATGTTAATCAGTAGCGATGTTAACACAAAGCTACATGTTTGAAGCATTTCCACTGAAAATTAAATGTAGTTACTTGTCAATGTTAACTCCCGTCCGATTACATAGTATTAATAATCCTAAGCATTCTGTAACATGATTGACCGCATTCATTACTTCTAGTAAGAAAGAAGCCACTGAGTGGGAGAAGAATAATAATTTTTTACATTACTCTGGGTTTAGATATTTGTCAGATAACCCAGTGGTTATTTCTATTTATACTGTGTGTAGTTGCGTTAGCCATGAATGAATATCCAAAACTGGTGCCAACTATAAAGTGGTTGCTACAGTATGCAAGAAATGCATAAGGACACACTGCAAAATGTGACTACTAGCCATAAAGCTATTGATGGACAAAGTATGGTCTACTTATTTCTGAAAGAAAAACAGAAAACACCAGCATGCTACCCTGCCTCACAATCAGGTTAGGCTGGGTACTCTCAAGAGCTAGGGATAGTGTATTTTAAAATATAGGTAACAGATGACAAAACCCTTGGGCAGTAACTTCCAGATTTGAATGAGGATGTAGACAAAACCTAAATCAAGACCTTTGTGCTTCCATTAGTTCTCTTAGCTCAGACTCTGGAAGCACTTCCCAAGGGTGGCTCAGTATCTGCAAATTGTTCTTCTCAGAGATGTCCGTTGTGAGATACAGCAAATACTGAGTGATGGGGTGACAGAAGTCTGAGGTTCTTTGTACCTGTTATGAACGGGTTGACCTCTGCTGAGACTCCTAAATTATGGTGACTAGAGAGGTCTAGCTGCTGCCACCCTTGCGCAGTACTGAGTTGCCCAAAGTCATGGTGAGAAGGAAGGAGGTGGCAATGCCATGACCAGATTGCATGCCCATGTCCCAGCCACCTGTGCAGAGCAGGGGTGGAAGGCTGCACCCTTCCAGAGGACGGCCCTGGCACCCTGCATACACTCCCACGCATACTCCCACTCCCATATGGCCTCCAAATGTCCCTTCCAACATAAATTATTTTAGGATGTTAGTAATTAAACCACAGAGCCCAAATCTTTGCCTCCCAGTCAGGAGTGCAACTCCCTGCTTTCTTGCAATAGTCTGAAACAAAAATAATAACAACCAACAGACAGACAAGTGTGCCCCCCAAAACCAAAATAATCTTAATAAAATATTCCTGTTCCCACAGCGAGTCACCTAAGCATTCAAAATACTACCCATGAGTTTGTTCTGCTGACAGCTCTGTGTTTACACCTGCTGCTTTTCCTTGTCCTGAGTTTGGCAGGCAACAAAAGCAGAAATGGAAATCATCTGTGAGCAGACAAGCAGCTGAGATTATCGGGAACAAGAGAAGCAACACTGCAACAAACAGCAAAGGTGATGGCACAGGCAAACTAAGAGCTAACATTTCCAGCTCACTGGACACAAGCTCTCATGTTGGGATTTGTATTTTGTTGTTTGTGTACGATTTGGAAGATGGCACTGGGACTCCAGTAAATCAGTGGAGGGGAAAGGGCAGCCACAGAGCTTTAACCCAGTTTAGTGACGAGTTCAGATAAACTTGAGAATTTATTGTTCATGACATTTTCTTTACAACATATTAATTGTAGAGTACATCTCCATATCTACCCTGCAAATCTGTGCATTGAGGAGCTAATTGTTTTCCCTTCAATGCTACTGAAGTGAGAGAAGAAACACAGTGACTTTCAGTAAAGAATTCTCTCAATTTCTGTCCTTCCTGGAAAGAGAAGATTGGGCAACAAGATTAATCTGATAAATTGAACCATGTTAGAGACAGGGACCAGAGTTTAGTACACCCTCAGGTAACCACTTGCATTTACATGTCTATAGCAACTCAGTAAGATCCCGGCAACACAGACATTAAGCAGTCATTTCTGAAGCCTAGCACAGGAAGACAAGGGGTATTTTGCTTGCCTGTTCACTTTTAATAATGGATATGCAATCCTTATAGTCTGTAATTTACAATTTTCTTATCAAGATCTTTTACAAAAAAAAATAATAACAATGTGCATGTCCATCCTGTCTCATGATGCTGACTCACAGACAGGAGTGACACACTGGAAACACTGACAGAGTCACAAGGACCTGCTGTGTGCCCCATCCCTAATGCATGTATGACTCCAGCTTCCCATAAAACAGCCCTTGAGCTGCTGCAGTTCACAGCAGGCCACGTACAGGCAAAACAAAAATCAGTGCTGCTCTACACTGAAACAGCCTGTTCTGAACTACACCGGTCCAGCCTCTGCCCGTTCACCTCAGCTACCCCACCCCAAATCAGTCCTGCAGTCGTGACCTTCTGCTGCTCCCAGCATAAGTCACCCCCATGACTCACAACCCTCCCTTAGCTGGTACATCCCCAAACTCACTGAAACGTGACCTGCTGTTTTATGAGGCTGTCAGGTCACCGTGATGAGTTACTGGAATAGCTGAATCACTCCTTTTCCAGCACACTCAGTGCTGTCATTGTCCCAGGTCTGAAACTCCTTGCCTCAGCGTCTCACTGCGTCAGCCTGTGCAGAGCCAACATTGAAGGTTCTGGCACCCGTTAAGACTATGTTAGTGAGGGAAGGCATTTGGAGAAGGGGCTGTGAGCAGAGCTTTATGGGCAGGGGGCATCACCTGCAAAATAAGAATTCCACCAGAGTCCAAAGAAAAGTCAACAGAAAGCCAGACTTTACTATGAGTAGATACTCCTCCAAGTCTGTTAAAAGCAAATCCTTACTAGTGGCTCTGTTAAATTTAATAATTAAACACTTAGGCTGGCCTTTTGGGAAGGAGGCAAGTCCCAGTTATCATGCTATCTCAGCAGTTCCACAGTACTGAGAGACGAGGAGCAAAAATAAATCTGATTCTGACTGACAAGCCCTTGATTCACATCTGAGGCTGACATCTACCTCTAACACCAGGTAAGTGCAGGATCAACACAAGAGGTATCAAAGGAGATGAGATATTGTACAGGACCAATTATTCTCTTACTCAAAGGCAAAAGATATTCAAAGGACAAAAGATCAAAAATATAACCTTTTTTAAAAAAAAAATGAAAAGCTTTTAAACCAGATGTTACAGTAAGGAATAGTCCCACAGCACTGAAATGACTAGAAATGGCGCAACTGATATAAAATACGCAGATTTCCCTTTCATACATTCGGCTCAACCCCACAGTTCTCAACCACACCACACAGGTCTGTCTTCTCCTACCCTTTGCTCTCACTCCTTAATCCCCAGATAAATCTCCAATCCTCATGCCATGCTGTCATTAATGAATGGCATGAGGCTGGGCTAACATTTCTTTTATTTCCTGGCCTGCAATAATACAAATGACACCTTTACAGACTCCATCACTGCTTGTCCATTTATTGCTCAATTCATTTTACCCAGGCTTGCCCAAAGGAAACAGGCTTCCCAGTTTCACTTCCTAACAGACATGAATAGCGAAGTGATTCAAACATCAGTCTGTGAATACTGCAGGGATATGTTTCAATACCAGTAATTTTTGCACCCAAGCTGAAAGAAACAGCACAAAAAACATTTATTGCTAGAGTTTTGCAAACAGTGAGGCTTCTCTTCACCACCCTAACTGCAAACCATATATTTTGGGCCTAGCCAGCTATTTTCATTGCTCTTAACAGGTATCTTCTACACCGTAACTCAACCTCTGCAGAGAAGCTAGCTGATCTTGCACAGTATTAAAGCAGTCACTATATCAGTCGATTGCTCTGACTGACATGGCACAACAGAACCACCGCCATCACTTTTTGCAAGGGTTCTACTCCCTCCCTGACAGCAATACAAGCAAAGTTTCCCCCCACCACGCTCCCCAAAGCCAGCCTTGGAAGCACAGTTCTTCTAAGGGAAGAGCAGTGCTTCTGCAACTTAGGAAAGGATGATTTCTAAACATGAAAAAAAAATAAAATACTATGCCATTATAAATAGCCATTTCAGGGCATAAGCTTCAGTTGGACACATCTTATCTTCATACAAGCAACACATATATTCTAGAGAAAATCCATAAGAGATGCATGTCTGGCCCAAAGTAGGGAGGGTCTTTGCTAAGAGGACAGAATGAGGCACTTAAGCTCATGTATTTGAATATGAGAAAGCTACAGGGGGGATCTTCTTGTACTGTGTAAGTACCTTAAGGGAAATCACAAGGATCTGGAGGATGGATAAATTTGAACTAAGCAGCCAGAGAAAAACATGTGGACAATCCTGGGCTTTAAAATAGAAATAATTCATATTAAACAAAACTGTGGTGATTTATCCCAAGTGGGCTGCTATCTAGCCATGTGGAATTTTTTGTCCAGGAGACCTCTGCAGCATACAAATAATGTAAGAGCCATGCAAATAAAAACAGATTGCTTGGATACCAGTGATACCTATGGATAGGTATTGGATTAGATGCTTAAATATGCTAATTTTGCTTATTCACAGTGCTTGTGTTTAGCATCAGTAAGGAATATCCTTTTCTCAGGTTACTATAGGGAGTTAGGGAGAGGATGACTTCAGAGAGACAGTAAGAAAAAAAATGGATATAATCTTGACAAACAGATCACGTGGAATATTTGTTCTAGTGCCCAACCATACAGAATAATTTCTAACACAGATACAGAAACATTAGGGCCGTACTTACTGTACCATTCTTAAATGACAGAATGGGAGAGCAAGAAGTTCAAGTGTCACTCACCTGCCTGTCAAAGTCTAACCTAAGGGATGTAGGGACCCCTCCTGGTTCCTGATCCCTGCAGCTACCACAGTGCTTTGGGCCCTGCCAAAAACCCCCACGATTCTGCTCCCAACATGCTCTAAAAGTTAGAGCAGCACAGGTTAAGTGCTTGAAGTTCAGGATTCCCCCTTGGTCAGAAAAGGGGGCAGAGGAGAGCTCTAACTGGCATCTCCCAGGGGTTGGGATTCAATGACCTGGCAGCTCTTATATTTCTCTTTTATTGGCAAGTTTGTACATGACTGAAATAATACATTTTAAAGGGAATAGCTAGATTTCAGATGGTGAGATCTCATGCAAAATGTCTCATATGAAAAGAGGAAAACCAAATAATGTCTAAAAACCCTCACAGAAAGTGAGGCCAATATGAATTGGTGTCAAATTCAGCCAGGCTCCAGGTTCACTCTCCCCAATAGAACCATTTGCAACACACAACCACCATGAAGTACACACAGAGTTCAGCAGGAAACTTCCATCCCCATTTCCACCATCGCAGCTGCTGACTACTGGTGTTTTATTTTTGTTGGATTGGGAGTTTTACGTTGGCTCCTTACACCCGTCGAGATGAAATTTGGATCTGTTGCTGCGGTTTCATCTGGGTGCCTCAACTTTCCCGTACTAAACAGGAAGCCCTTGTCAATACAATACAATTTAAGCACTGGCCTAGCTAGCCTGTGCTGTGTCTAGATAATTCAGCATAATGAGGGATTATTTCCTGTGTTTGTGGCTGACAATACCCGATGACATTCTGGAATTGTGCGGTGATAAAAACTGAGCTATATTAAGCTAACAGCATGGAGTTATTAATTTTAAATAAAGAGAAGAGAGAGCGGTTACTGCCCTGCACCCTCCAGAAGTCACCAAAGTTTGTGTCTGAGTGAGGAAAAGAAAATTTTAAATTACAGGTTTTCTGAATTTAGGACTGACATCTTCACTACATCCACTGAGCTCCATAACCTTACCTATATGTTCAAATGTTCAGTATGTTCAAAGGGGTATCTGAAGCAACGGACTAGTGTGTCAGTGTGATTACAGGCTAATGGGAGTTCTGCTTTTGTCCTCAGTGGATGCAACTGGACTAAAACTAATCCTATTCATAATACGCAATAGCAAAGGTCAGTCCAAACAAAAGATAAGGATCAAATCTCAGGCAAAAGCAACAGTAGCTCCTTAGCAGTTTCACTCTCTGGGAGCTGCTGGTCTCTGGAAGAAACATGTACGTCGAAGGAGTGACAGAGGCTCTCTTGCAGTCACCCCGTGGGTGTGAGCTAAGGTACAGCGTCTCCTTGCTCCACCAAAGGGAGCTAAGCCCAGACCCAAGCCAGTGTATTATTAATATCACAATTTATTTTCTTTTCCAATTTCAGAATATGGGCCACAGGCTTACTCCTTCAGTTAGCCAGTGTCTTATGCGGACATTATGGATGAGTGACTTGCTCACCAGCAACTAAATGAAGGCTTAAGCCAATATGCTACAGACTGTAGCATATTTATAGCCTTTGGGGTCTAACAATGAATTATCCCTCTATGGAGAAGAAACACTGATGTCCACTGTGTTTGAAGAAGAGACATGTTCCTGTATAAACAAGTCTGTGTGTTCCAGATGAAGGAAATGAAGAGTGGCAATGCAGCACATCCAATAATTCTCAGCCAGCTGTCAGTATAGCTAGGAAAACAACAGATCAAAAGCAAACTATTTTTTTCCTTGTGCATTCATGCACAGAAGACATTTTTTTTTATCATAATTCTTTCCATTTTACAGTATCAACATTTAGATATGCAGATTATTGAAGCCAAACCAAATACTTCAGTTATTCTAAAACCACATTATCCTCTTCACTCATCTTTATTGGGAAGAGTTAGAAGCCTGCCTATCACTTCTAGCTGTACTGCTATTCACTTCTAGAAAGAAACAAATGGAGAGCTGCATGAGACATGGATTAAAAAAAAATAAATCTAAGCTTTGCAATAGAAGCTAAACAGTGTTACTGAGCCACCTCTTTGTACCAATTACAGTGTTTTTCATACTTGTATGAGCATGATAAGATCTTCAGGTATACTTAGAAGGGAATCAGAGAGTCTGATGGGCCAGCCTACAGGCAAGCCGCTGGGCAGACCTATTTAGAAAGAAATGGCTTACTTGAGGAGAACCTAACAGATTAATTAAGACAGGAAAACTGCAATAGCCCAGGCACACACATGATTTCACCTCAGCTCCCATCAGCTGTTACTAAGCAAAACTGACACTAAAAATATTAAAAAATCATACAAGCTTATTTTTTTACTGTATTTTTGATTGATATGATTACTTCTTTATACTGCACAAGACATTTGATCTTACATTTTTTCTGCAGTTTCTACACATCATTCTCTAATTGCTATTTCCAAGGCAACGCCACACTAGAATTTCAATGGTTTGAAGGAACTTACAGGGTTCAGTCATACAAGGCAGACTGAGCTGGTCTATAATTATAATCCTCCTCTTGCTGAAGGAGTGTACAAGTGTGAAAAGCAAAAATGTATTAAAATATATAAAAGAAGAAAAACAGTACTAGTCTTACTGTACTTGCAAGCACAACAATAGATGCCCAAGATGTCTGAAGGCCATATTAGTCAAGAAATTCGCTTGACAGAAGATCATCTTGCAGGTAATAGAAAATCCATATAGGACACAGGCTGTACACAGAAAGAGTGATTATGATATGCTGAAAGCCAGGACCAACTAGAACTCCCTTTGCCCTCAAAGGGGAGAAACAGCACTGCTACAACATACTTGAGCTCATCCCACAGTGCATACCTAAAATAGTTCAGGTGAATCATATCCTAAAAATGCTTATTTCTGTTCTTTAACTATAAAAGGAGCCTAAGGAAATCAGTTCAAATGTGTATGTCTACACTCCAAAGGTCTAAAGAAAGAGGAACTAATTTTTAACTAAAAGACTCAATGCAGAACCACAGAAAGTTCCTTAAAATCACAGTGATGAGAAATGGGAAGAAATTACTCCTCTTAGACTGGAAATGGGGTCCACTTTTTGGTTAATACAAATAGCTATCCAACCCCTCCCCCCATGCTTAAAAAAATTAAGTTATCACAGTATTACTATACAAAAAGGGCAACTGCCAATATGCAAGGAACCGGATGACTTGATTCTACTAAAGGGAACTTCTCACAGTGAAGCTACCATTTCCACCCTCCCAAAATAAATAACAGGAGTCTTAAAGGAGAAAATAAAACAACATTCTAGAAAGCTATTGACTAGTTCATGATAAATTCAGTTCTTAAAGCTAAACTGTCCACCTCACAGTAAATACAAACTCATTAAAGGGTAAGAAGTGAACAGCACCCAACTTTAAGCACTTAGCTCTACAGTAAGGTCAATGAATGTGAAGGGAACATTGCAGGTGCTTGTGCTGCATGTTTCAATCCAATTTCCAGAGTTTACAAGACTGGTAACTCTCACAAGCATTAAATTCCCTAAGTACTAGAATAATTTAAAAATACTACTAGGAAGAAAAAAATGCACTGAATTGACTGCACATGCTTGGTTAATTACCAGCAACTCTGCCTGCCTCTATTACTTTTTGGATGCTAAAGCATATTCCTGTAATTCAAAAGTAAACAATTATTCAGGAAGGCTGTTCAGACAAAAACTGAACTGGAAACATCTGAGAAGCACGCACTGGGTCCGTCAGTTAACCAGCAGATCCTCTGACTCATCGGAGGAGTCACCGCTCCGACAGGCAGCGCATGCTTTCATTTTCATAAAACGCACAGTACTTGTCATGCTGCACCAGGGAAAAGCATCCGGCCTCTTCAGATCAAAAGCATTAACCTTGAAACGATGAACGGCCACCAGCAGCCTTCTGACAAGTCAGTCAGCCTACAGATACCAAGTCAGGCTTACTCACTAAGCTCAGCCTGGGGATCTGCTCAAATCTCTACCATGAGCAAGGACTTTTCCCTTCTAAGGACTTGTCCCACCTTAAGCAGTTTGCTTTATGCTTTTTCTAACTTGGGGGAGGAAGGAAGGGGTGGAAGAGGCTTTAATTCCCTCAAAACAATAGACGATGAACTGACCAGAATATCTTCTATGTTACCAGAGTTAAAAATTGTGTCACATACAAACAGAAAGTCTAGCTCTCTCGTTTCAGAGTCTGACAGCAGAGACAGGGACATTTTGCTGTAGCGGACAGTCAGGATTTGGGAGCCTCTGCCAAGTTCAGTCACATCACACAAAGTCCTTATTCCCAGGAATTCCCAGACAGCAGCTGGCAGGAGGGCACACCGTCACTAGGCAAGGAAACAGAGGTGAGATTTCCCTGACATCGTTTGCACAGACTACAAAGCAATAAGATCCTATTTCTATTTTGAGCTCATCCAAACCCACCTTGTCGTGGGCTGCTTGTAGAAATCGCTGCCAACCGCCCCAAACTATGTGAACCTCTGTCACAGCAGATCGTGATTTGGGAAAAGCTGTGTCTGTAGCTGCTCTGCAAAGGGCCACAGTGGAAGCCCTGACTGCAATGAAGGAACTGAGGGTCAGTACCCAGCACTAGTGACCAGCACTCAGCAATGCTGCATTTTTAAGTACTGATGAACTTTCATCTTGAGCAGAAATTGCCCATTCACTGAAAGCTGCTTTCTGTTTCCCTGGGGACGAGGAAAAACCAGACCCTGCCAGCTTTATCTCCACTCATGAATCACAGCCCAATCTTTCTAGTCTCCTTGACTACAGCTAAATAAAACAGGGCCAGGAATCATTCGCTGGCTGTTAAGTGCCTGAAATAACGCGATGACTGCATTGCAGCCAGTAAGTTTTATGGCAGGGAATTTCAGGATGTGTGTTTCATGCCCTGGGCTGTGGCATAAAGGGCATCAAGGAGTGCCTGAGGTTTCAGAAAGTGTTGAGGTGCTCGAGGGCAGTGCAGGACAAAGGTAGCCAAGGAAGAAGGGTCCCTGGCATATGTTGCCCCAACACCTCCAACGAATAAACTGCCCTAAGACCTGCTAACAGGGGAGATGGACAATAGTGGCTGAGTTCACTCCTTGAGTCTGATTCACCAGTATAAACACAGCCTGTGTGAGTGCAAAACCAACAGACCACCACCCCCGAGTACTAAATCTGAAGATAAGAGCTGCTGGATGTGGGGACGTGAAGTCCCACAAGTGAGCCAGTGATGGTCAGCAATGAAAACCTGGCTTCTGAATCAACACCTCCTGCTCCAAAGCCCAAAGTTACTTTTGTTTACTGGTTTAAGTATCTTCCATTGTAGAGACAGCCTCATCTGGTACCTCAGTTAAATTTCAGTTACAGGGTCTCATCAGCTACTTAAAGACACTACAAGAATAGTCTCAAAAACTTGAGGTGACAACCACCCCTCCCGCAAGAAATAATCATCTGAATCAGTTTCATATCATAAAAGGGAAAAAATACTGGATATATGTCTTCCTGTTCTGAAGCAGAGTAGTTTATTCCTATTTCAAATAAATCCAGAAAGGCAGACTGTGGTTTTGCTTAATTTTAAGGTTTCAATGAATACGAACTGAAAGAGAAAGAACCTACCAATGCATTCTTCCTAACCGTCCACATCAGTAAGTCTTTTTATGCAGACTAAATGGAGTATGTAAAGACTCAGAGCAGGAAAACAGTACTATAAAGAGATTTTGGAGGAAAACAAATTCCTAAGAGTATGTCGCACACAACTTTCCTACACTGCCCTTCCCTAATTAATTCTGCATCCGTAGAAAACTAGTACTGCATGAATGAAGCAACAGCAATCTCCTGAGAAACAACTACATGAGAACTAATAAAACAGGACATGTTAAAATTATTGCCAGGAAATCTCTAAATCTTTGCCATATATTTTTACAACGTGCTTGCCTACATCTGACCTCAGTGCAGTATTTATAAAATAGAACTGTCAGAGAAGAGAGCACTTCCTTTCAACAATCCCAAGGTGGTATGCAAACTGTTTTTTTTTCAGCTCAGCATTCAATCTTGGGACTTCAAACAGAGAATGGAGTTGACCCGCAACCAGAACAGTAGAGTTACATTAAAAAAAAAAGCCTCCAGCAATGATGACTTCCTTCACAGGAACACTTGCAAGTTTTCCAAGTCAGACCTAAGACTGTCAAGGCTGTACTTTTATCAGCCAGTGCTCTACCACAAAGAGGCTGACACAATAATTTTAAATACTAATTGATTCCTCTCTTATTTAACATGAGTTTAAATCCACCCACTCTAGAAGCAACTGATCACGTGGTAACATACTGAATCTTTTGCTCTCAGCCAAGAACCTAACTATAAAGGGAAACAATTCTGCCTGAATGTCATGAGGAGCTGGTTGTGACTGGAGCTTCTTGCAAAGCCACAGATGTATCAAAGTTTATGAACTGAATCCTAAAAACTACCCCAGAATGAACAGAAGCTGACAGCCACTTTTGGCACCTGAGATGCTCAGAAAAAATGTACTGTCCAAATAAACCAAACCTTGCTTCTGGATTGCAGTGCTTTTACAAGTGGAAGCAGTACAGAGCTAGCAGAAGCAGCTTACTGTTTACTATCTGCTGTGACCTATATTAACAAAATTTTCCCATGTAAACATGGGCTCCATCAAATAAAATACTCCCAAACTGTTACAGTACAAGTATTATCTGCAATGAAAGAAATGAGAAAGTCTTTTCTTGCAATACTAACAGATAAAATGTTCTGGGATGTCATCCAGAGCATTCGGAGTGATCATGTATTCAGATTACATGGATTTAAGTAAGGTCACTTCGTTTCAAAAAAAACTCAAGGATGATCCAAAAGAAATATAAATTTCATTAGGCTTGAGCTTCCATATTCCTGCAAGAAATGTTGAAAAATAAATATTGCCTCAGCCACCCATAATTCTTACATTTCTTACAGTATATCATTGACTTTTATAGATTCAGAGATTTTTATAGAGAAGGAGTGAGCATAATTTTGCCAACTGTAAAAGACCAACCACAAAGCCCAGCTCGGATCTCTACACTGGACTAAGAGCTCTGTAATCGGACATCTTGCATCATCTTGTTCAACTGCTTAAGCACTGTAACAGTAACACTGCCTCATGCAGTAGCCTCTCCAATAAGTCCTTCCTTGTTGGTTCATTCCTGATCAGGTAGGTGACTTTTAACTTCACAGCAAGCCATCCAGTGACAACGCTTTACCTGGAAAGTATCTTTTTAACACTCTTGTTCCAAAGACAAAACTCTTCCTCAACTGGTATTTTCCAAAATCCACCTCGTGTTACAAACTCATTTTCCATACTGTACTGTGTGTTTCAGCTGTTTGTTGGGAGATCATAAATGCAACAGCAATAGCTATATATAATAGTCACATAACAGCTATATAAACCCAGTTAAGAAAATAAAATCTGAGGGACTCCTTTCTATAAAAGGCACACTTGCAAAGTGCACACTGTGGAATTTTTTTTGAAATAATTATTTGGGTTATCAGACTGTCTTTTTTATTCTTGTGGCCTTGATTGCCATTTTTTCCCACTGAACATGAGAAAATCATCATCCATTCTGTAAGTGAGAAAACCACCATGCAAAAACACGTTAACGCAGGCCATAAGAGGTTCATAATGCCACCCCTTCCTCTCCTCTGCGGTTCACATGAGCAGGCTTAGGTGTCTTCCTAGAAGGCTCCACCTTTTTTTCAGCCAGTGCATACAACAGCTGAATTAACAATCCTCACAAAGTTCTTAAGATTGTCTGAATGGCAGTAATTGTATTAAGCCGAGCATGTTTTGATCAGTACTAAGTGTAAAATTTTGTCACCCGATTAATTCCTCACTTTGCCACAGGCGTGAACAGCAGAGCAATTGAAAATGTTTCCTAGAACCCAAGCATGTTGTCTCAGCTGTAAACTTCGCTCTCTCCATCCACAGAGTCAGAAACTGGAAGTATTTTCTCATGCAGCAACAGGGACTTCTAAACACATGGCTAGACAGGTCATCTGAGGGCAAGTCTGGTTCAATTACTTTTTATTTTAAAACCCCAAAGCCCTTTGCCATACAGTGCTGTACCTTCCAAGTTTGTCACAGGATAGCTGCTACAGTTTCTAGGTCACTAGGTCTCCAGTACTGCCCTTTGGGTGTATTTTCACAAGACTTAATACAGTTAAATCTCTCCTACTGTCTGTTGCTTTAGAGAACCATTCGTTTCACATAAAAATATGACTACTTTTATTAAAACATACTGATAGCTTTGTTGTTTTTTTTTAAATAAAACCTTATATCAATTTAGACTTTCTAAATGAGTCTCTAAATGGTCATTCATAATCTGACTTTCATCTCCCTTGCTCTGACAACGAGAATCTAAGAAATTAGTGGCCTATGCTATAGCATCTGCTTGCCACTGTCCTCATGATAGTAAGCCAGACTGATAGACCACTAAAGCAACAGTGTTGGTGGAGAACAAGGTGAAAACTCAGGTTCCTCAGAACTGTCTCCAACAGACACGGTATCTATCCTTAGGGCTGAGTTGACAGCGTGAGGTATGAAAAACATAGTATTTATGATATTGCCATAATTTTTGTTTTCCTTTCTCTTCCTTTTAAAGTAGATTAAACTAATGGGCAAAAGCCCTCATTACAGGTGTCATGCCTAATAACGCGATTCCCACAGTAGCACTGGAGTCTTCCTCCCTAAAGAGAAAAAAAGCACACATTGTGCAGGATTGAGAGAGGATTTCTTTGCTCACTGTTAGTACATTTTTTAAATTGAACTTCCCTTTTAGCTGCTTCATTAATTTATCATAGTCAGTGCATGGGACCATACTCCAGTCAGTTTAAAATATCTTTCAAGAACTGCGCAAAGCACAAATTCCCAAATCTTAAAGAAAATTATTAATATCTCATGTCTCTTGCTGAGCCACCTGAAAATATTAGAAGGTTGTTTCTCAAAAGCTAGGACACTTCTCAAGCATTTCCCTTAATTCTTTTCTGTCCATTATTAACTCTCACTTGAATAAATCCAAAGATTTGAAAATGCTGAAAAACAGCATCTTCCTTTAGTGGAGTTTAACATGAAGATGTATTTGGAGGTTAGGATCATTATGATCACCCAGATCATCAGAGACAGCCTTGTCAGAACTAAATATCACAGTTTCAAGGGAAGCTGACATCTTCATAGGAAGAGTCCAGACAGTAATTGGTGTCAGGGTGGATTTTAGTTGGGCTTCTGTTTGGAAACATCAGAATTATTAATTACCTCACATACAAACAAGGACAAAAATAATCACTAATACATAAGCACTGTCAAAGATCTTTTGGTAGGAGACTGAGTCAGTGACAATCTGGAAATATTGGGGAAATAATGATTTTTTATTTTTTTTTATATTTATTTTACTTTCTGATTAAAATGTGTAGGCAAAGACATTTTATTAGAATCTTAGTCCTACAGAACTGGCACATGAGATTTTAGAGAAGAAATTCACACAATTGTCTCTCCTTAGCTCTCCGTTCATTCCCAGAAACTCCCTCAGTGATACAGGACCATTTCCAGAATAATGCTCAACAGCTGTGTAACACCCCGTATCTTTCCTCAGGGTTCCATGACTTGGAACACAAAGTAAAGTGAAATAGTGTACCTGATCAAAACCGATGCTGTAGGAAGGCAAAATGTCACTGTCTCTATTCCAAGCTGGGATATTGGTTCCCTTCAGATCTTAAGGAGAGCAGACCATCGCTAACCACTCACTCCAGCAGCCTCTGAAAGCATTGGGCTTTCATCCTGTTCAGCCTGCTAAAGGCAACACGTTAAAAGCCAGAGTGACATGTTTGTATGTATGCAATTAAGTTATTAAACAGCTAAATTTCTTTAACTCTGTTTAAGTCAGTTCTTCCACAGAATGTCATTTTTACTTTGAAACTGAGGAGCACCCTGTACCGTCTTAATTTACTAAATCACTCGTGGTTCAGACGTAGAGGGCTTTCCGGTTCATAAAGCCACAGTTTTATATTGCAATACCTCACCGATGTGATAAACTGCTGATCTGTAATGCACAGTTAGGTGGGAAGATATGTCATAGGTGGAAATCCCCATCTGCCAGTCCTTCACACATACTGAAGTAGAAAGGATGAATTCCTGATGCAAATTGATCAAATATGCATGTGTTTTGCTAGAAGAGAAGGAGAGCTGATATCCTAGAGATGAAAAATAAGCAATAAAGAACCACAGCCAAGTCTAAGTCACTACCCCTGCACTGTGCAGTGCGCCAACAGCAGACTCTGCTTTGTGGTTTTGACCTTTAGAAGACGTCTCCACCTGTGTTTCAGAGCAATGTCAATAGATTGGTAAAATAAAAGACTTAAATCATTTTCTCCTGTGTTACAGCAATTACATCAAAGTGTCAGACCATTTCAGCACACACATACGCACCACGCATTCTCCTTCCAACCCACCCACACTGTATATATAATTTATATATTCACATATTTAGAGATAGATTTATTATATACATGTTAAAAGGGGAAAATGCACCTCATACGCTGTATCGGTTGACTTCAGCTAAAGCTGCTGAACACTGTGGTTCCTATGTAATGGCTGTAAGAGATTTGGATAGTCAAGTCTTTGGATGCAGGAGCAATAGTATTTATGAGACTAACAAGTATTTGGGTTCATCTGGCTTTAAAATTACTATAATTTGACAAAATAGAGGAGTCAAATGGGCAACTGACAGCAACAAAAAGAAGTTTTCACAATTCAAGCTCTAATTACATGGAATGCACTGGCTAGAGAAGATGACCCACAATTTCAGTAAATATTCTAGTATATCACTCTGTGTTTCATGTCAAAAAGGTTATTTCTGCTCTTCAAAATACAGTAGTGCCAGTTATTTTCTGATTGCTTTAAGACAAAAATTTATTAAATCTAAATGATATTCAGATTCTCAAATTTTTTTTCCTCTAAGATGTTTTTTGTTTACTTTGCTTATTCATTAGTATTTTTCTTACACATGGACCAGATTATAAACTCGAGAATGGCAAACAAATAAACAGAGATTGAGTAAAGCTGCATCTTTAACAATAAAATCCTACCCCTAAATTGCAGAAGCAACTCTTCAAAAGGCATGTTAAGTAGAGTAAGTACATTTGCAGTCCAACTTCCATTTAAAGTGGATGACAACTTCAGCAAGGATAATACCCTTCAAATACTAGCTGACTGGAGAGGCAAGGACATTTGCTCAATTTACCGACAGTATTAGCTTCCTGGCTTGCTGGGAGTTGATGCCCTGCTGTGAGCTAACAACAAGAGTTTTACTGCTGAGGTCCCTGAGATGTGGGAGCGTTTTTCTTAAAGATCATGGGAAAATTTGGGGGGTTTATTTTAAACCACTGCAGCAAAAAGTAAAGATGAATTGGGTTTGCTGCGGAATTTATCTCACTGGTTTTGGCTAACTCACAGTCAGCATATCCTAGAATACAGTTTTTCAATGTCAGGTATTTCCTAGTTAAAAATTATTATAGTATATAATAAAAGGCAAACATTCTATGGTGCTGAGAAAAAACGACACAGTATTTTAACCTATATATGCTTTTTTTTTTTTTTTTAGAAGACTAACATTGATCTACCTGCAAATCGATTTCCAAAGATACCATATCCTGCTATTTTTCCTTCTGCTTCCTAACTGCTTAACAATCAAGATGCACGGCAATGTGCTGATCTGATCTAGTACCGTTTCAAGTGTAAACTTCCCCCTGCAGCAGAAGATTTCAAGCAGATGGTGCTTAGATATAGCCAACTGATATACAAGTAAACCGGGACACCCTGACAGCTACAGCCAAGAGGCTGCATTACAACTCGTGGAGAGCTTAGAAGTCAAAACTCAGTCTTAAGAAAGGCTAATGCTTTCCAGGGAACTTGTCAAAACTGATATCCTTGTTGTATTAAAATCCCACTTGCACTGTGACTGACACAACATAAAGGATTTATTGAATATGACCCATCAAAAATTTTCCTGTACTTAGTAATTAGGCATTTCATTACTCGGCAGTGAGAGAGAAAAGATACTTAATTTTCCTGACAGGTCACAAAACAGGTTAGTAATTTTTAGAAATTCCTAACGCTACACAGGATTACGTTGTTATTTGTATTTACTGTAGGTTTTTCTATACATAGGATTTACTATTTTATTGCTCTACATCTTATATTAACAAGATCATTTTCTTCTTTTTATAGATGAAATAATTACATGCTGATATTCATCAGAACATGATTCTTTGCTGTAAAAGCAAGTGATAGGAGAAAACAAGGGGCAGCCTTCAGGCCCAGCATCACTGCCGTGCCCGGAGCACCTTCAGCTCATCACTGTCTCAGCTGCTCTCCCAGGAAAACTGCCGTAACCCGCTTCGCTGGGTCAGGCTGACTTCTCCTCCCACACCTCACCACTGCCACCATCCAGCTTCTCGGCAGCAGATCCAGGGAAGGGAGGTCACCAGGGGCCACTGCCTTGCTGGGATGGGGATGAGGTTTATTGCACTGACCGGCTTTTTCTCCTGTGAACAGGGAGAGTGTGACTCTAACAAGGAAGGGAGCAGGGGCTGCTCTTTACGCATGAGTGCAGAGAGGTGGCCCACAGCCAAAGCCCAGTTTGAATTCTCTCCCCTACTCCCCACCTCCAGGTGCTGAGGCAGGACTAGCCCGGCACGAAGGACCTCCTGACATACTCAGCAGGCCATGAAAACTGAAAAATTGTGAACACGTTTATTGCATTAGTCTGAACGATCTGCACTCTGCAGTACACTTGTTAAATATTTTATCACTTCTGATTAATTGATGGATTTTAATTTTTAAATATGCTCATGTATAATTCTTAATTCTTGGCAAGAAACAAAGGGCTATAGTAGTTTAGTAACCTACTCTCTACAAGTGCTGTATCTATCTCCTTATGATCAAGACCATCACCTTCCAAACCACAGGAACAATTTCAATGAATTTAAATTTTCATTAAAATATTGTAAGATACTTGGCATTTCTGAGGCACAATTCACTCAAGATTTCTATGTATGATACAAACATTAGAGGATATCTGGAACATCTACTACATACTGTAGCTTGGGGCTCTTTCAGTTCACAGCATGGGAAAGGTAAGATAGAAGAACACTACTTGTATATCCTTAGTCTTCACAATTAATGAGCTGAGACTAAAGCCCCTCTTAATCACCAGTCTCGTATCTGATTGAAATACATTGGGGACATATATTTTTTTTTAAATTTGTTAGTACACACAACCAGGATTTATGTTTTTTGAAAAGAAGAACAAAACCAACCAAACAAAAAGCCACAAAGTAGCAAATGGGATTCAGTTTCTTTCTGCTTACCACCTCACTGTGTTCCAGAAGGACTGAAAGAATTAATTTATTCTATGGTTTGGAAGGAATTGGAGTTGGCTGTTGGTCCATAACCATATTTGTGTTGACAGCTATTGGGAACTCTCTTACAAGGTCTGTTGAAAAAGGACCAAAACTGATAAATAACCACATTTACATTTTTGATCATCATCTTTTTGCAGGGGTTGGTTTGACCGTTTCTACCAAGACAGTTTCTTCATAGAAAACAGACTCTCAAAGGAAAACTCACATGATCACAGCCTTAACTGTATACTTAGAAACAGTTTTGATCAGCTTTTTTATTAGTATTCAGCAGCTCCAGCCAAACCTGGAGATCCAGGTGAGTTTGGTACACACTTGTAAGAGATTGTATCTGCCAGGAACAGCATGCAATATAAGGAGACACAAGAGACAAGGGCTAGAAAAGTAAGGTATACATCCCCATTGTACAGCCAAGGAACCTAGACACTGAGAAATACAGTGACTCGAGCTGTACAGAAAAGCCATTGAAAACCGGTCACCTTGAAAAGTTCATGTCAGTGGAGGAACCAACCATTCATGCTAGTGTTTGCCAGAACGCAAGCATGATCCAAAGCATCGTCGAAAAGAACGTGCACTTTATACATACAGAATTGCAACTTTCAGATATTTACACCCAAGTTCTTCCTCTGAATACTTTTACTATTTTGTTACTGAGAGCAGATCCAGGGAGACACCCCCCCCCCGCCCATTTCAGTGATTGGCACCAAGCTGCATCGCGTGCTGCGCAAAAGCATTCCTCTGCAGCACTCTCAGACTGCCATGAATACCCAGACTGATTTAAAGTGGGCCCCCTGGGTTGCAGCCACTCTGATCTATACTACATGAATAGAGAAATATTCTTTGACTGATAAACGAAAGCTGACAGTCAGTCAGACTCCTCCTGTACTCAGCTGCACAAGCTTTCACATCCAATACTACTTCGAATGCATAAATTTAACTACAGGGCTCTTCGCTTTCATTTGGAAAATAAAGCTGCAGCTCAGTACCCATGTTCTTTCTTTTGAGACTAGGTTTGTCAGGGGTTTTTTTGTTGTTGCTTTGTTTTACAATGGTACTCAGGGCCTCAGCAGCATACTCTTGATGAACTGTTACAGATACAACAGCACAGACTGAGCAAGTGATTTACTTAGAGCAGAACACGCTGCTATGACGGAGATTTAATCTCTCTGAGTTTATGGTGGAAGCATTTTGGGGGCAATTCCTCACATCCCTAAAGGCGTCTTAAAATGATTCATTTTGTGGAAGTACCGCTATCTCACTACTACCACCATGCTCTTATTTTACTGCTAATTGATGCTTGGAGCACTGTTAATGAACTCTGGAATGAGCTGTGTTCACCTATCCCTTGGCCAGGAAAAAGGTTACTAAATCGAAAGACATATGAGGGGCACAAGAACTGTGAACAGAGTAATGCATCCAAGCAAAGAACAGCTTTGTGGCCTCCTCACCTGATGTAGAAACACTCAAATACTCAGAAGAGTGCTCACACCAAAGAAAACTGGAAACAGCTAAGAAGTTTTCATCAAGTAACATAAGTCCTTGGGTAGGCAACCCTGCTGAGATACCAGTGATACACACCCAGCTGCTAGGAAACAAGTTCAGTTTGCTGCACACTTAAACCAAAGGAGATAGGAAGGAGAAACATATGCTTCATCAAAACCAGATTCACAGCAGGACTCAGAAGTAATCATATGGTAACTACCTTTAAAAATAAAGTGAAGGGCATTCTATTAATACCAATGTAATGCTATAATCTCTAGTTTCTACTCCTATTGATCTTGGATGCTTGCAAAAATTGAAGTAACACTGAATGAATATCTTTCCAATTTTGTTGCTTATTCAGTTCTGTTTCATGGTTCTTCATCGGCAGACTACAATTTCTATGCATATATTATTTATCAGATGTATGCTTTTCCCATTTGTTCATCAATTACATGCATTAACTACTTAATGACTTGCAGCTTGAAATCTGCAAATCCTGTTTGCCCTATTTTTAGTTTTGACTGACAGTGAATGAAAGAAGCTTCAAAATAAAAGCATTAATAAAGATTTATCAAATCTGCAAGATTAAATTATTTAAGTCATCACCAAATGATACTTTTTTTTACTGGACTATGAAACATATGTGAAGTCTTAGCACATTCTAGAAATACATACTGCAGCACCATTATTCTGTAAATGTAAATTGACTGAGCACAGCCATCTTGACTGTAATACAATTAAGCTCAATTTTAATTAATTTTTGCATACAGAACATTTGCTGGCAGCTCATCTTTATATCAAAAGGCTTTAATCAATATTTAGCAGCTAAAGCAGCCACTGCCATGAAAACATACAAAAATGGACTTGTACAACCTACAAGGAAGATGCAGTACCTGAAATAATTCCAATGAAAAATATATTTTTATAAATCTTACATCCTAAACCCAGCTATGTCCAAACACTTTTTGCTTTGTAGCAGTAAACTGTTTAGAAAGAGAAATCATTTCTTGATTTGCCGACATAATGCTTTTGTACCAATGAAGCCGCAGGCTGACCTAAAGAGAAAAAGTCAGCATGAGTTCACTTGCCATCTTTTGAAAAGCAGACCTACTTGCACAGCAAAACGGCTGGTTTGAATTCACGAATGGCAGCCAGACACATGCTAACACAGCACTTTTATGAGATAGGAATATATTAACATTTATCAAACAGAACCACAATTAATTGGGTGCCACCAGAAAAAAGTTCTCCTACCCACACTGGAACAAGAAAGCGTCTCCTGTGGATTTGTGCCCTATATCCCATGCACACACCTCCATCCATCATTAACGTCCTCACTCTTTGCCCTTCTCAGTGACATATTCCCAGTAATCACTCGTACCACCACAGCCCCTGCTTCCCCCAAGTCCCTGAAGACTTACCACTTCACAACTACCTATCTATTCTTGTTGCCAACCCTCTCCCTGGCAGTATCTTTATTTCCTCTACACTATCCAGAGTATCTTCCATATGTTCTTGAATGACCTCCAGTGTCCTCCCTACAGCTGGAGGTTGCATTTGCCTCCACGAGAAGATCAGGAATGCCTTCCCCCTAGACAGCTAGTGATTTTCATTAACCTAATGGAGCCATTTATTCAGTGCACCTACTGTTCCTTCAGACGTGTCTGAAATATGTAAATAGGTTCAAAAGGTACTGGAAGGAGGTAGAGAAAAGATGAACTAGCAGACCAAAGGAGCAACAGAATTATCAAAACCACGTAAATTCCTTAGGAAAGTAGCTTAAATACACAAAAGGAGGTGAAGGGAGAGGGAACCAATAACACAACACTCCCCAGTAAAACAAAAACTCATGAGGAGAAGGGAGACTCCCTGAGCACAAGGCTAGGAAGAACTGAGAAGATCTCAGAAACAATATTTTCTGAGATTTCAAATCCACTGCCCTAAACAGTATGGCTTCTACCTTATTCCACCAGATTTGGCAATGTGTTGTTGGACTTCCATGTGTGCAAAAGACAGAAACGTTCAATCTGAGTATTTGCAATAACTAACTTCACAGGGCTTTTCTACTTTTACTTGGAAGTATTCAGCTTGTTCTGCCACTTTTCTGTCATTCAAGCTTATCTGTTCTGAACCCGTAGACTGTGCCTATCTTGCATCTTTTTATAATCTTTGCAATTCTGCCCATCAATTTAGGAGAGGATTTTTGTCCGAGGAGATGGTTTGTGACATCCTGCAGCTTGGCAATCCCACACATCTTTGTCAAGGTGCAGTATTAGTAGGAAGTCCAACGCTTGAACCTGTTTCATATCACAAAATGCAATTGCCGATAAGAGAAGGGTGAGAGAACCATTTCCATTCTTTGCTTACTGGCAAGTAAAATACAAAGACTTGTCTGCTGCTTATCGGTCTGTATGATCCTGGCACTAGCAGATGCCTCTGTTGTGCTATCCAAAGGCAGCACTGGAGTCACCTCAGGAAACAATTCAGCCTTTGCAAGAACTGAAAATCAAAACCCATGAAAACAATGGGAACGTTTTTGGGTGTTCACAGCAGTACAGGAAAGGGAAATGAAATCCAAAAATTAAGCAGAGTTTCTACTGGAGCACTCACCACTTTCCCCATCCGTTTGATTCAGAGCACAGACGCTCATGCTTTGAACTCCAAGGCAGAAAACCACAGCAGAAATTCTTCCCTATTAATGGCAGGAAGCCATTACTAAAGTTCAATAACTGCTGTCTGGCATTAAAGCAGGGGTCTTGCACATCTTTCTTAAAACTACCTACCTGTCTTTTAGACTTACATCTAACAGTCTTCAGCAGCAAATCTTTATATGAAGTTCAAAAATCACGTATTAAAACACAATAAAGTTACTAATTTAAATGTATTTCCAAATTGCATCAAGTAACTGTTTACCTCTCCTTGTCTTTGATCCCCTGCACAGTCTCTTAATTTAAAAATTTATATAGGTAAAAATGATCCCACCATATTGACTTATATAATGCAAGAATTCACATGACATGCTCTACCATTAGGGTGCACTGGACTTGGTTATTAGCCAGTGGTCCATATATATCCCTTCTACAGCACCCCAAGATCCCCAACAGCAGCTTGCTTTGCTAGACGGAGTACATCAAACTATTTTTTCTCTGGTCACTGAACAGCCATCAGCCAGAATAGGTGGGAAACTTCTGTGAGCACAGTAGTATAGCAGGCTGTGAGATTGCTGGCTTAATTCAGGAGGTAAAACCAGCTTAACATGCTAAACTAAAGGGAGGAATGTATTCTTTCAGTAGGATGAGTTTCTACAATGCTATCTTCTGAAAAGCAAGAAGGTTACTGATGTGGCTGGGGCTGTGGGGAAGAGAGGAGTGTCAAAGGCAAGAGTCCAAGCTATATCTTCATTCAGCTGGGATGCGCTCTTCAGATGCTATCCTGGGAGGTGGCTTTCTCTGGCGCATTAGCAGCTGCTAAATACAGCCCTGGAAACAGCTACGTCCTGGCAACAGATGAAAACAGTTCCTTCAAAAGACATTTTTGTCAACCTTTGGCTCAGCCTCTGCAGAATTACTCTTGCTATCAATTCTTGCTTCTTGCTATTACTACTGTAGCAGACTTAAATTGATTCTTAGTGTTATTATCTCAATACATCCACAGGTTTATATGATGGGGGGGGTGGAGGGGAAAGCAAGACAGGAATTATGAAGGAAAAAATGTCTTGTCATTGATTGGATTGTTAGCTTACTGTGAAGATAAAATATGCACATTCTGAATTATGCCTTTGTTGGCCACTCATGGAGCACAAAGAACTAAATTAGCACTAATTACCAGGAACTAAGATTAGCCTCTCCTAGCCTTTGGAAAATACGAAGGTGAGTTTTAGTATCAGAGCAAGATTAAGCAACATGAATTCTGAGAAGAGCCGTAAGAAAAGGGCAGGTAAATTATCCCTTGTGATCTAAAAATATAAAATTAGGTTGTACCAGAATTCATTATGGCTTTCCTTGAAAAAGCTACAGGTCCTGTCTTCACAAAAATTCAGTATAGGACAAAGAAACACTATCACATACATTCTGCAGTTGTAAAGAAACTACACACAGATCTCCAAAATTCCTGAGTCCTATTTACTTGTGATGAGGAAAGACATTTGTTAAGTATTAGCATTGCTGCCTAAGTCAATACCCTCTGGAGTTTATAATGTGTATTTTCTTTAAATACCTCAGTTCCACTGACACCAACTGCTATATAATCGAACAAAAATGCCATACAAGAGGAAAGCATGTGGCCCACTTCGGAACATTTTCTTTCTAAACATTCCTTGTTTAAATTGAAAGAACTCAATCATACAAACTAAATATAGCTAAGAACAAGCATAAATATGCATGGATCTCAGCAGAAAAAAAAAACAACAATGCAAGTTATGGGTCTATCCAACAGTTCTGGTATAAGGAATATGTACATATAAACAGATATATACATATAAAATACTTCAGACTCGAAGAAATATCTTATTTATACAAATTACCATGTATGACAAAGTTCAGCAGTTTCAGAGAGTCTGAATTGTGCTAACGTCACCTAAAATCAGATGGAAACAAGCTCAGCAGGGTAGAAGAGAGGAGAAGCAATGAAGCAGGTTGCAGAAGGGGAATATTCTAATTTTCCAGTAGCAGAAACATTTTTTAGTATCTTCGCAGATGTTGGCCAATTTAAACAATTTATGAGAAATGCAAGTTCGAAAATAATCTGGAGCAGTTGGAACAGTATTCAACTCTTGTGTATAGTGCTCATTTCCCTTTGAGTTTGTTAAGTAAAGCTAATGAAGCACTAATGAAGCTGGTTTCCTATGGCTTTTTGTCTAGTGGTTGGAATTGCTGGAGCTTAGTAAATATGAGCTTCCTTTGATTTTTTTTTGGTTGTTTTTACGTGGTAGATGCATTGACAGCATTTCTCCCTTTCAATGTTTAAGAAAGAATGGGATCCCACTGCAAATTTTTTGTTGCCAAAAGAACTAATCTGATTTATCTCTTCTATCTGGATGGCAACATTCACCAAACTTGCAAGAACCTTACAGCCCACTGCGATAATGGTTAAAATAGGTCAGAAGATTGAGAAGCTGTGAGGAGAAATGGAGCAATGAGGCTGGAAAGGGCTGGCAAGCAAGGGAGAAGACCACCAGAGTGAAATAAACTGTGCAAGTCTCACTTTCCTAGATTGAAGTGCATGACTTCAGAAAGGAAAAAAGGCTATCATGGGGAAAGCTAAAGGAGACACAGCAAGAACACATGTAACTGATTACTACAATCCATAGTGAGTACAGAAAGATGTTTTCTAACTCATGATTATTAATAGGCCAAACCAATTTCTCTCTCAAATTTTGTCAATTGTAATACTGCTTTTTGGAACCGGGCCATCATTCAACAGAGCAGCATATTAAATATTGTTCTCCAAGCTTTGAGTTGTGAAGATTTCTTTCATGTGGCTACAAGAAATGAGGAGGATTCAGTATTCCTACAATCCCTCCATGGCTTTGCTACCGACTTCTAGTATAAGGCAATGAAAGTTAAATCCTTTCCCTCTAGAGTTCTCTGAGCAGTACTCTTGTCGAATCAACCTCCTTTAAAAAACCTGTCAGCTTTGCTTCATTTTCATTTCCACCAACATGAGGTTCCTCCGAGACTGCACACAAAAGCAGAATGCAACTACTCAAGGGAGAATATTAAGAAGTTACAAAGACCTCAGCTTGAACCTGACCTAAATATTTATGCCTTTGCTAGCATTTAAAGCATAATGCAAAAGGCAATAAACACACTACTTAGGAAATACCAAAAAATCCAAAATACCAGCCAGCTCAACATAGCCAGCAGGCAAAGGGACAACTGGTATCTGGGAACAAATGGAAGAAAATCACTTCGAGATGAAGTTATGTCTTTGTCATGAAAAATAAAATAAAATTTAAAAAAAAAAACAAACCAAACCAAACCAAAAAACAACAACAAAACCTACTTTAGGTTTTCTCAGATATATATTAACAGTGCTTTCCTATATTCTCCCTCCTTAAATGGAGTGTCTTTTGTATGCACTGACATTATTGATTTCCTGCAAAACACCTCCTTCCTACAGTACATTCCTGCTTCCACTTCTCTCCCTGACCTGAAATCACTGTAAAAACTCACCACCTGTAATCCGTGAATGATTTTGAACCTCACAGACTTGAGATAAAACGGCATCCGCACAGTTGTCCACTGTGCCTACCACAGAAGATGCCAATTTAGTATTTGCCAGGCTCACCCATGTCTTCAGTAACTCGATCACCTGAAATTAAGTGCCATGCAGGTATTTCCAGCCAGAAGAAAATGAGTGAGTTAAAAGCTCCATATAAATTACTTTCTTGGTTCACTGAGATGTTTTTGATGTTCACAGATAACTGTGCAAGTTGATTCCACTTCTGCACCTCTTTCTAGTCATAATTTTCCAAAGTACGCATATACTGAAGTGCATTCATCTCCATACATTAACCAGCAGCCTCTAGACAGTGTTCTGCATCCATGAAATCGATTTTTTTAAAAGTCACTATCAGCGTTTAAGAAAAATGCATTTATGGCACTAATAGGAAAAGCAAATAAGAGCAGAATAATTCTGCCTTTTCTATGATTCTTCACCATACCTTTCAAAAAAACTATAGCATTCATCATACAAGGAATGTGTCTTTCGAGTAAAGGCACATTATTCATACATATTCATACTTATTCCAGACTATAGTTAATTATTTCCCCAGTAAAATTATTTCTATACAAATTTAAATAGTGTTCATAGCTTAGTGAAATTAAACACATGCACAAAAAATAACTGTAGTCCCAGACATCCGGACCAGATGCGAATATTTTTCATTTGCTGTGTGAAAAACTGGAGGTTTATTGCAGAGAAATAGTTAGATAGAATGATACCATCTGCATAACCTCCATCATAAGGCGGTTCCTGAACTCTGACTCTGAGCTACCACCATATGACCCTGCCCAAAGGGCTTCACCCCTGGTACCAACCCTGTCACCACCAAAATCGAAGACCACAGAAGTTACAGTGTTGTAATGTTTCATGAGGAAAAACACACTCACTGGATTTATCTTGAGTTTTCTCTTCTTTTGTGAGAAGCTGCTAGAAACTTCCCCCATGTCTGAGAGAGTCAATGCCAGCCGGCTCCGAGACGGACCCACCGCTGGCCAAGGCTGAGCCCATCAGCAACGGTGGCAGCACCTCTGGGATAATGTATTTAAGAAGGGGAAAAACCTGCACAGCAGCAGTCGGAGAGAGGAGTGAGAATATGTCAGAGAAACAACTCTGCAGACACCAAGGTCAGTGGAGAAGAAGGGGAGGAGATGCTCCAGGCACCAGAGCAGAGATTCCCCTGCAGCCCGTGGTGAAGCCCACGGTGAGGCAGGCTGTGCCCTGCACCCATGGAGGCCCACGGAGGAGCAGATGCCCACCTGCAGCCCGTGGAGGACCCCACACCAGAGCTGGTGGCTGCCCAAAGGAGGCTGTGACCCCGTGGGAAGCCCATGCTGGAACAGGCTCCTGGCAGGACCTGTGGAGAGAGGAGCCCACACTGGAGCAGGTTTGCTGGCAGGACTGGTGACCTTGTCGGGGATCGACGCTGGAGCAGCCTGTTCCTGAAGGACTGCACCTTGTGGAAGGGACCCACATGAGAAAAGTTCATGAAGGACTGTCTCCCATGGGAGGGAGCTCACGCTGGAGCAGGGGAAGAGTGTGAGGAGTCCTCCCACTGAGGAGGAAGGAGCAGCAGAGACAACGTGTGATGAACTGACCACAGACCCCATTGCCCGTCCCCCTGTGCCGCGGGGGGGGAGGAGGGAGAGAAATAGAGAGTGAAGTTGAGCCCAGGAAGAAGGAAGGGTTGAGGGGAAAGTGGCTTAAGATTTAGTTTTTATTTCTCATTATCTTACTCTGATTTGATTTATTAATAAATTTAAATTTATTAATTCATCTAAATTAATAATAAATTAAGCTAATTTCCCTAAGTCAGCTCTGTTTTGGGGAGGTAATTGGTGAGTGATCTCTCCCTGCCCTTATCTTGACCCATGAGCCTTCTGTTTTATTTTCTCTCCCCTCTCCAGTTGAGGAGGGGAGTGATAGAGCAGCTTTGGTGGACACCTGGTGTCCAGCCAGGGTCAACCCACCACACTAGTGCTTGAGATAAAAGCTAAATGTTGGCATGAGAATGTAACTGTTTATACAAATAAAGCCAGCCTTTGGCATGCAAAGATCCATTTATATATCTCTATGCCTGACTAGATACAAAAAGTATTGAACCACACCACTAGGGGGGAAGGGTGTGAAATATCAAACCAGTGTTTTATAAGGTATTTGAAGGCGATGCCCACATTACAGTTCCTAATAACAAACATAAACCCAATTGTCTCCTGAATCCTGAAAATCCCACTGCAAATGTAAACCCAAAGGAAATAATAAAGTAAAAGGGCAGCAGTTTGAGAAAAATCTTACATTATGTTAAACATTTTTTCTTGTACATCTCCTTCGTACAGGTGCCCACAATTTCACTGTGGTAACCATCGCCTACATTAGAAGACACTAGTAATGGTTGTTTAAATACATGTTCTTACAGCAACTGCAATATGGGAATTTCAAGACAGAATTCTTGAAGTGAGTTATGATTCATTTTTGCATCTCAATCTACAGCACTGAAAAGCTTCAGTCTTCATCTTACTCAAGAAATGTGTAATTTAATGCATAAATGAATATTCAGACGATGAAAGTCCTTTAAATGAACAAAGGCATCTTAGAGAAATACCAGGCTGCAAATCCTGCTCCATTCTGGGCACCAGAGACTGGAAGATAATGACTGTCTTTTTCAGTTCATCATTGCTGGGGAGCACAGAGAAGGCTGGAGATGACAACACCCACGCCAGCAGCTAACCGAGGGCAAAAATAATGCCTTACAGTTCAAAATGCCATTACGTTAAATACCACTGCATCAGTCACACATGATAGTGCCAGCCACATACAAAGATGTGCGTTTAACTGAGGACTTCCAGTGAAAATGTTAATTTTTAGCTAGTACCACAGTGACTTGACAAAAGTTGTGACCATCCTGATGTTACTCCTACAAGGCAGGGAACACTAATGCTAGTTCACGCATGCTGATGGCAAAATAATAATTTTAAGCGGCAACTCCTGTACAAGGAATTCCAAATACAACTCCATACATATTTTTCAGTTCCTACTTGACAGCAAAAAAAATGTTTTTTTCAACAAAAGTCTGACCGTAGACACTGAAATTCTCCATGATGCACAGTTACACACCTAAGAAGTGAGCACACTGTGCAGGTAAGGAAAAAGTAGAAAGTGATCTTTTATTAATAAGCTTAAGACAAAATGATTCTAGCCACTGAAACAGGATTTAATTTTATGTCTGTCATGCTGCACTGGACTAAATGGCTTACGAGTGTTTATATCACAAGTTTAAAACACGAAAAGCTTGCCCAGGACAGTTTGGCTTTGATTCTTTGAAGGTGTCAGTTACAAAAATAGGAAAAATTTTGTCCCACCCATCCTTCTCCATCTTGTGTCCTTTATCTTGATGAACCCCCAGAACAACACCCACACATAAGCAAAGTATTTAGAAGGATTACTTTGCTTCATGTTGAAAACCAACAACATTTCAAATTCTAAGAGCATCTCATGTATTTTAGGAGACAACATTATTAATGGGGTTTGGTTCCTCCTGGTTCTAATTTTTCAACTTGGAGTACCCTGAAAACGCAGTTCCAGGCCATACATAGAGTGCACTCTCAATCATCAGAACTTTTCAAAGCATCTTGGATCAGACACTCAGAAATTAAAACATCCAAAATTATTAAACACTGCAAAAATAGTTTTTAGATACGTATGGACTTTCAATGTCCTGCAGATTTAAACAACTTCTGTCAGCCAAAATTAAGAGTTTTGAATTGACAAAACAGGATTAAATTTTATTAGGCTGCTCCAATACATGAGGACTAGTATCACAGCGTGTATTAGCATTATGTGGATCTTTTAACTGTTTCAGAGTGACTAGGTAATTATTTTTTAATAACATTCTCTAGAAGGCCTAAAAGTCTATTTTTAGAAGGACAGAGAGTTTATTGATATATTTGAACTTACTACTGCTAGATCTACCTTATTCATTCACCACAAATGAACAAACCTTTGACTGCTAAGTGATGATATCAACATTTAAAAAAAATAAATTAAAAAACAAGCGTTGCCTTAAATCCTTGGAGTTTTTAGGTGCCTAACTCTCCATTAATTTCTTAAATGGTGTAAATGCCATTGACCTTCCCTGTATTTTAAGCTGCTAAACACACAGAGAAGGTCAGAGCCTTGACTGAAGCACATTGATCAAGACCAGTTTTGTACTTGCTGAATTTAGCAGATAAAATGTGGAAGTCAGCATTTCTAAATAAATTGTATGATTTCTAGGTAGTGATGTACGATTGTGGTAAACATGATGACTCATCGTCTGAGAGAGGGGAAAGCAAAAGAAAATGTCAGGAGTTTTAAGAGAGGCCAAAGCATAATTTAGCCTGTCTTTTGAGTACATTAAAAATCCTCTAAAGAATTGGGTAAATACACCTTGGAACAGCACTACTAACAAAATCCTTTTCACTAACAAGTGCCTTTTTTGGATCCCAGCTGCCTTAGCTGTAATGGAAGATGACTAAAGGAGAAGAAATTTAAGATAAGTGAGTAGAGTTCTTGTAATCATACTGCTGGTGGTCTAGACTCACCTCTATCTTCTACACAACGTAGAAAAGCTCTGCCTGTAACTCAGGGCTGACCACAAATGCTCTATGTTCACTCTCTAATTAATCTCCAGGCACTTATCAGCTGAAAAGACACATTCCCTCCATTTCTCTGTTTCCTATAAAGTGAGAATTTCAGCTTCGGCACTTAAGAGCTAACATACCAGGTTAGACCACAGGTCAGTTTAGTCCCAACTCCTGTCCTAAATGGTGCCAACAGCAGTTGCCCAGAGAAGGCTGTAAAAGCAGGACAAGCACACCATCACACCTCCCCAGCTTACCAGGACCTGTAGCTCAGGGGCCCTCCTGAGATAGGGCTATTTGCTATGTATTTAGTAACCCTGAAGAGATTTCTGCTGCATTGTTTAGCAAGCAGTTGCCAACTTTAACCACATATTGTGGCTAAAAATCATATCCCCCTTGTTATTTTAAAACTCTTATCTTCTACCTTCATTATTTCACACCCCCTAGAATATATATTTTTTTTTTACCATTTTCCTTTCAAATTACTTAATACATTAGCATTTGTATTTAGAAACATTTGCACCTCTATGAAACTAGAGAGTTCTGAGACAAAAGCTATTAAAATGTACAATCCCATGCAGAAAATTCTGGGTTTAAACATGTTCTGGTACATCTCCTCAGCCCATTATCTCTGTTTTGGTAATGATGTCCACAGATTGTGCCAAGGATGCTGTACCTTAAGGATGTTTTAAACAATTTGCCAGTGATAAAGATGAACAGTAGTTTATCTGCAAAGCCCACAATACACCATGAGCCACATCTTTGTCTAGAGCACCTGTAAAAGATCAGATTATAATTTGATACCACCGGAGCCAAATGACTAACCAGAATAATATTTTGTACATAAAAAGCATTGTTATAAGCAACACATTTTGCACAGACCAGAGACACAAGTTGTATAAAAGCAGAGGAGACTGAAGCTTGCAACACTGCTGTGGAAACACAAATGCTCTGCTCAGGTATTTGATTTGACACTATAATTAAAAGCTATTTATTAAAAGGTGGAGGTCTGATAAAGACATTTTATGACTTGCTTTATTTACAGGTGGCAATTTGTTTTTCTTTTGAAATGATGAGCTTTAGGATCACGTGGATTATCAGAAATGATTATGGTTTCTAGTTTTACAGGCATATTTTTGTTAGTATTTCCAGTAGGTGTATCTCCCACTGTCACTGTGTGATAGCATACTCTGCTATTTGTTATGATAGCCTGACCCCAAGTGATCTCTATCTAAAATTCAACATTAAAAAAAAAAATAAATAAATAAACCCAAAACTTGCTATAATTTTTGAAAACAGCTGTGTTAGCACTGGTAGCCATTACTGGCTGGAATCAATCTTCCCTAATACATACAGCAGTTCATCAGCTCCTGAATTTTTGCCTGAATTAAATAAAAAAAAAGCAAATCTTATCACTCACTTTGTGCATTTGTTCATCTCTAACGAGTCTGAATTCCATCAGCTAAGTTTAGCCGCTGTATTAGCAAAGCCTCAAACATATCAAGGTCCAACAGGGTTCATGGACTGGAGCAACGCTCCCACCAAGGACAGGGCTGCACCCAGAGCCACTGATAAGGACCACCAGAATTCAGTCATGAAGGCTTCAAAACTAGAAAAACTGCAACTGATGTCTTATTTGTGTCCTGCGTTGAGTGAGCGGCGGAGTTTTTTGGTGGCAGGGGAGGGGGCTATCGGGCGGCCCCCTGTGAGAAGCTTCTCGAAGCTCCCTCAGCTCCACGTCAGCTCCACTTCTGTTTGGAAACTGAGCCAATCAGCAGCGCCTCTGCAATGACCTATTTAAGAAGGGACGTGGTGACGTGCAGTGGGACTTGTGAGGAGGAGTTGCTGCAGCTGCATGAACACCAAGGTCAGTGGAGGAACGGAGGAAGAAAGGAGGGGGGAGGTGTGCCGGAGCAGAGACCCCCCTGTATCCTGTGGGGAGACGGCAGGGCGGCCCCCCCCTGCCACCCAAAAAGACCTATGGTGGAGCAGACATTGATTTACGGCCTGTAGCTTCTGCTTGCATGATCAAGGTTCTGTGCCCGAAGAAGGCCGGGGTCTCATGGGAAAAGGCAGCCCCGCTGCTGTAATTCAGCGCTGGGAGGATTGCAGCATGCAGGGGTGTCCCACGCCGGAGCAGCTCGGGAAGGGCTGCAGCCGTGGGAGGGAATCCAGTCAGAGAAAGTTAATGACCCATGACGGAGCAGTGTGGGGAACGCTGCAGACTGTGGGAGGAACTCATGTTGGAGAAAGTTTGTGGAGGACTGTCTCCTGTGAGAGGGGGATCATGATGGAGCAGGGGGAAGAAGTTCCAGAAGCTCCCCCCACCGAAGATGGAAAAAGTAGCAGCACTGACTGCACCCCCCATTCCCTGCCCCTGCGCCACTGGGGGAGGAGGTAGAGATATCGGGAGCAGAGCTGAGCCTGGGAAGAAGGGAGGGCAGCGGGGAAGATGTTCTCAGGATGTGGCAATGTTTCTCACTGTCCTACTCTGTTACATGTTGTTAGTGTCTGTAGTAAATATATGTTCTTTTTTTTCTTCCCCTAACGAATCTGCCTTTTGCTTGTGCCCATAGAGGGTGATTTTTTCCCCATCCCCGTCCCATCTCAAACCCCAAGCCTGGCTCTCTGTCCCTTCTTATTGCCGGAAGAGAGGGGAGAGAGAGTGGCTGTGTGGTGGTTGGCTGCCAGCCAGGCTCAAACCACAACAATTTGTCACCAGAAAAATCCACATATGAGGCAAATCCAGGGGGAACGAGGCTTTCATTGCTGTGCTGCTCACAGAAGGGCTTGTTTTGAATGGATATTTGTGCTCTTCAGATCCTGTATCCCTTTTGACCTTGCTACCTCGCTAGTCACAAATCAGAGGACATCGGGAACACGATGTCCCGGCATCCCTTCACTGAAGGGAGGGCACTGCAGTGGAGATGGCAATGAGAGGCAGCAGAGCACACTAATAAGACTTTATTGATTTGCCCACCACAAGCAGCAGTTTTACAATTAGGCTGTACAGCCATTTAAGAGGAACAGAAACCAAATAGGGAAATAGATTTTATGGTAATTGAGTCTAGTAAAAGCCAAAATATTACACTCCTTTGTAGAAAACTACCTAAGTTACAGATGAGAAATGTTATTTAAAAACATAGTACATTCACGTTCTTTGTCATGACTGTATGCTACTCATATAGAAGAATTCAGTAGAAATTGTTTTTTGGTTGCTCCTCAATATTCCAGTATCTCCTTATTTCTGTGACATTCATTCTACAGCCTTTCACTCTGCAAAATCCAGTGCTTTTCTGCTTGTTTTAGTTGATCATATGAAACAAACCACAACTTTTATTATTTGGGTAAAGGGACAGTAATCCAAATAGAGACATTTAATTATTAACAATGTTACAGTTGGAGAAACTCAGCTTGTTCCTTCTAGCCTAATGACAAATTATTTCTATCCACTTGCAAAGAATTATTAAAATTTCCAAAGCTTACTACTAAGTATTATGCAGTTCAAATGGCAATTATGTAGGAAAACTGAAACTGAGATATCTGGGCTACCTGGGTTACCAGACCAATGTGTTTCTATATAACTTGTATTTGATGTGAAAAGCACTGCATCATATTTGATCTGTTCCTATGCATCTGCATCATTTCTGCATCACATGCTCCTCATAGCATCATCCACTAGTTGTACTTCCAATAAGATGTACTTCCAATACATGACCAATAACAGCAAGTAACTTTTGGAGAAGAGAAAGATAAGGTAGATCTTGCTTACAGCTGGAAAAATGATGCAAACATTCTGCAACACAGCTGTGTCTCAAGAAGAGTGTTTCCAATGGGATGTTTGGCCAAACATATGGGCTCCGGTCTCCACCTCATCCCCACTGCTCTTCAAAACAGTTTCTCCAAGAAATACTTTCAAGATTCACCTGTCTGCTAGGCAGGAAAGCGAACTACTGCTTTTGCAGTTAGATGTAGCATTTTTGTGATGGTTACAAAGGTCAATAGGCAAGAAAAGAGCACTCACCCCTTTCTGAGGCAGAGATGAGGCCATGATTCAGGAATGTAATTGAGCACATGCTTATTTTTAAGTATATACACAAATAGCAATTTACTCAAGAGGAAGCAAAAGGTGCAGACACATGCTTCATCAAGCACAGGTAATATTGCCTTCCCAGGCTCAGCCGGCCTGGCAAAGGTCAGGTTTGGACCTTTTCATGCTTTTTTGCTACAGATACCAAATGTTTTTTCAGGCAATTGCATTTAATAATTTTGTAAAGTGAAGAGCTGGAATACAAATTTAGCATATCTGCAAACTTCTGTAAGGGGTCAATGCTATACTAATGGCAGATATAATATTTCAGATATAGTTCTCTGAAAAACAGCATTAGTGTTGTTAAGACACATACAACATATGCTGGTAGCATGGAGGGGTGTAAGCAGAGCCCTGCCATGACAAGCACTGTATCACCCCAGAATATGGGAGGATAATCCTGCCCTCAGGGAGTTTTAAACTCGATGGTACTCAGGTTTCACAAGCACTTTAAGTCAATGTCAGTGCAGGTTGTCATGAAAAGACAAATCCTGTGATCCCAGCCCCTCGGTAGGGCTCTAACCAGCAATTGTGCATCTCATGCAGTGAGCAAGGTAAGGGTAAGGGCACTAAATCCCGCTGAAACACAGCCTAGCAGGGTGAGATTATTCTTCAGTTTGCTCACACTATCACCAGAGATGGCACAAACATCTCACCCGGGACCAGACAACCTTTTCCAAAGGCAGCCCATGCACTGAGGCAGGCCTCTCACAACTTTGAAACCACAGACCAACACTGGATGGCCAAGTTTTTCCTCTTTAGAAGCAGACATCATCAGATAGCATGCTGCTAACGAAACCCTCCCCCCCCCCAAAAAAAAAATAATTTTGCAGCATGTTTGAAATGCATTATCAAATTAAACTTGGCATATAAAACAGAAACTGAGAAATAGTTACCACAAACATGCCAAGCATTGTTAATATAACTTCTAATACTTTCAAAGTTGATCTGATTTTGAATTTACTGTAATGATAAAGCACAGATTTACTGGCACAGAATGGGTAATGACCTTAAGCAGAAACACAAGTCAACATAGGTTAGGGGTTTCTGACAAGAAACATTTATTTAGATGCTGCAAGATTTCTGCCCTTACCAGTGGTGGATTCAAATTAAGTGACTGGTAATTAAAAAAAAAAAAAAAAAAAAATCACTGAACCAAGACATTTGCCTCAAAACTGTACTTCTGTCTTCAGTGTCATTTGCTGGGACATTCCCTGGAGGATGATTAAGATCTAAGGGATCTATACCAGATAATCAAGGTCAAGAATTTCTCCCATACTAAGTCCTAGGAATCGGAATAACCTAAGAATAAAAATCACAACCAGAAATTTGCAAAACTATGAACTTCTGGTTACAGTGTTCGAAGGAGAGGTTTGCTTTTATAAAAATCCATTTAATTAAAAATCTAGATGCAGATTATTAATGCTGAAGTTTCTCAAAGATTGGGTTTTCTTTAGACACAGGTTTTGATCACTGTCTTTGATCAGCCATGGAATTTACATACAGGAAGACAAAATTTTTCAAGACAATCTGACCACCTAGTAACCGTAAGTGGATTTTGCCTACAAGTCTACACCTTACATGCAATGTAGAAAAATACAGTTCAATTACAGCAAGCGATAAAAACTTAATTTTAAACTATTAATATTTCTCTAAACGTATATAGAGAAAAACAGTATCATTTTTCTCTTGTGGAAGACAAAGCATTATTTGTAACAACTGCCACTGCCTCTGTGTCTCTTGTTCTGAAGAACTGAAGAGCTATAAGCTTTCCATCCAACAAACGATGGACTTCAGAACCCCAACCCTTCAAAAAAAGTTATGATTTACCAAAACAACAGAAGACAGTCTTTTTCAGTGATGAAAAAGGCTCAATACCCAAGTCAACACTTCAAACCTGTAGCAGCCCATCACTTCAAATAACTTACTGAGCACCAAGGACTAGTCAGCAGCACAGACCAGGCTGAGCTGCCAGTTCTCTCCTTGTCAACATCTAGTATGTGGATGCGCAAGGATTACAGATAAGCAGTGAGGAACATCAAGATAAGAAATTCTCCCCCCTGAGGAAACCTGTTGTCATTTTGACCACAAAAAGAAGATACTCTCCATGGACACGCGAATATAAACCTTTAACCAGTTAGCAAATTGAAAACTTAACAGACAGATCTGAATATTTACACTTGGATATATACACCCGGTGTATATGTATCTTGGAACAGACTTGTAAATGTTTCCACTGTGTACTGCTTGTAAAATTTCAGAGTTTGGAGAAGTGCCCTAAATGCTATGTCACTGCATTCACTGCCAGAGTAAGAAGGGGGCTAATAAAATAAGCATTAGCAGAACACAATGTAAGAAGCAATTTTTTAGAAGGGAAGCCTTCTTTAGATTTATGATTTTCAGTAACAAACTCAAAACGATTGGGTAAGAGAAGAGAAAAGGAAAGGCAGGTGGCTCACCAAATGATGTATTCAGACTCATGACAACTTTTCACAAGGACATCTCAACTAGAAATGTAAATGTTGAATGCCCAGCTTATATTTTATTGCCCATCTGCGGTGAGGGAAGATGCTTCCAGTGCAATTAAGATAAATTTTTAAAAGTTAATTTTCAATTAGACAGACATAAACCACAAAGGGTCTAAAACCTTAAATTTTTCCTAAGTTACAGTTCATTCTGTGTTTGTTTATTACATTTACCTTCGTGCTTTGAAAATTTATTCTAGATGTAGGCAGCTGTGCAGAGGCAGGAGGTGGCAATGGAAGTTACCTCCATTCTAGAGAGGACTATGGCTGGGAAGAGGCCATCAGCATCTCTTCAGCCCCCCCAAAACCCAACTTGGCATTCTCTTTTCCCAATAACATTACAAACCACAGTTCCCAAGCTGTAACACTGGCACACAGCGTGTGGAGCACCACAAAGTGCTCTGCTTCTGCTGACTGGAAGTTGTTGCAGCCCCTGAGTCTCACCTGGGCAGTGAGGTTAAAACAGGCATTAAGAGTTGACTGGCAGTAGCTTATTCCTGCAAATAAGAGAAAGTCCCAGCTCCAAGGTTCCCTCGCTGTTTTCCAAGGTGTCTGCCAAAACTAGGTGATGACTGGACTGATACTTCCAACACTGGTCAGAGCAATGAAATAAAGTCCCTTGGAGATAAGGAGATCAAAATCAGTAACACCACAGATGTTGGAGGAGCCAGCGGGTAAGGCTGTAATCGCAGTTTGTGAAAGATGATTTTTGTTGTTTTTTCCTATTAAGAAACTCGTCCTCCACACCTCACAAAATATCTCTCCTCTTCTTGCTGCTGCATAGCAGCAAGGGGGTCACAAGAGCAGCAGCGAGGAGGGACCAGGCGCCCTGGAGCTGCAGGGATCCCAGGGCTGCTGCTGAGATCCCCCAATTCTGCATCAGAGCTGTCATGAGAGGGGCTGTAGGGGACCCAGGGACCCTACAAAGCTGTGCTGCAAGATGGAACAGGAGGTTGCACTGGCCTCTTTAGGGAGGCCGTGCCCAGGACGTAGGAAGAAAGAAAGAAAGGAAGGAAAAAGGATGAAGAGAAGCATCCTTCTGCACGTGTGGGATGTCCAGGAGCAAGGCAGAAGCTGCTGTCAACATCAACAGTGATAACTGATGAAGTCACCTGTTGGAGAATGGCTCAGAGACAAGGGTCATGAGCCCACCGAGCAGTTGTACGATCAGAGCCTGTTCTAGGGGCTGATGCTGCCTCGCTGATGCTGGGCCTCACTAGGGTTTGCCTGCAGCTGCTCGCAGCTGCTGATACATGAAGAATGTCAAGGACACTTCGGCCTTGTGTACCATGGTGTGTCGAAAACTGGTTAAGAGGAATTAGAAATAGTGGCATGAGAAACTTAGTGTTATGAGAAGCTTGTGCTGTTAGCTAACTGCAAGTAGGTGGACCGTGCGAATACGACCTTTAGAGCTTAAGCCAATCAGCCAGTGACTAGTAGGCATAATAATTATCGTTGTCTGTGTAAATATATATACCCTGGACTAATAAACACACGATATATGATGCTCTATCACCCACATTGAACCCGTCTCGGCGTGTCGTTCTTCCGCAGCTCTGCAGTCACCTGTAGGTATATCTCTACTAATCAAGAATTTACCAATTGAATATTCTTACTTTAACGCTGTTGAGAAAAAGCAGAGGGTGGGTTCATAAGAACAGTAAAGCTCCATTTTCCATTCATCCAAAATGCGTTAAAGGCATTTTGGTCATCAATTCAGCTACATATGCAAATTATGACACAGTGTATTGAAGACCACACAGTTGTTTATGAAAAGGATACTTAATTCAATGGATGACAGATAGAAAAGAGATTTTAAAGCTTCTAAGTTGTTTATGATAAATAAATATATGCCTGTACAAGTTCACTTCATGATAAATATTGGATGAGAGTCAGTAGAGTTGCACAAGGAAGCAAACATCATCCAACACACATACAGAGGCCTACCAGAAAATTTTCCTCAGCTTCTTTACGCCCACTCACATGCAATTCACTTTGGTTTTCTTTTAACCGAGGATGAAGTAGCTTCAGAGATAGTCTTTCTTGACTAATTCAAGATCTTTAGATGACCCCTGTACATACTCACAGTTAAAACGAAAGCATCAACTTCACTGTAGAAGCATTAAAGTACTTTTACAGAGAATCATACACCAAAATAAAACCAGAGGAAACCTACTGAAAAAAACCCACCTCTATAAAAGCAGAGAAGTTTCACTGAATCCACAGTGTAGTAGGATTCCATGTACACCACCTACCCAGAAATGGGACATTAAAGGCTATTTCATATGATGATAATTTGGCAAGACCTTTGTGAAGCATTATAAAGTCATTGAGAGCCGATAACTCAAATACAGAAAAATAATAATGCATCACATGCTTGCATTACATCAGTTTGCACATTGGACACTACTACCCTTCCCTGTCCTGCAAAACATGAGACTTAAAAGGTGGCAAATCCAGGAACTTTACCTTTTAATTCTTTATTCTCCCCTCACTTAAGCCAGCACTGTCACCCAAAGAGCAGAACTTGCTCTTCTCAGTCCCATGCTCCTGCCCAGTGTTGTTCCTCCCACACCACCGGCACATGGAGAGCCAGGCTGCAAGCTCAAGCAGCTAACTCATCTGAGACAAAAACAAAATACAAAAATCCAGCAATTTCTCTTGGATTAATGTTACCTTGCACCGGTGCCTCAGCCCATGTCAATGCACAGCTGCACATAACCCTTGTGCTGGCACAGTGGAGGAGGCAACGGTGGAGGAATGTGAACAAGCTGCCAGGGGAAGGTGGGACTGTTTCTCTTGGCAACAATGCCATCTTATGCCAGTTAAAAGCACCTATTATTTAGGGCCATAATAATCACAAGTTGAAGTATGTTTTGTTATATGTTTGGTTGGTTTTCTACTTGTATTTTAGCCAAAAAAATAAAAAAGTCGAAGTTTAATAAAAAATAATCCATTGGAGTCCATCTCCCTTGAGTTACTCTACAATCGGACATGCTCTGTCAGCCATAATCATCAGTTTTATGTCCCATAGAACCTCCTTGGTAGGATGCCTTGAGGATGAACAGCAAATCTTCCTAGCTTCCAATACCGAAAAGGACCCAGAGCTATTAACTGTTCAAAAGGATTAATCTGGCATCGGAGCAGTGGCAGAACGTGATCCCAGCTGTATCCTGGATGGCACTACAAAACAGATTAACAAGGTTCTTGATATTCTTCTTGTCTCATCTACATTTTGTTCTGGGTGTTGCCATACTCTATCATTGCAACCACTGGTAGCTATCTCTAGCTGGAGCAGCTGCATTTTGGAAGTAAAGAAATTCATGTCTTTCACAGGCCAAAAAGTCTTACAATTTTCTTCAGGGACATAATACATTACAGAGTCATTTTTAAAGCTATACATCAGTTTTAGTAAGGATTTACTCAGCTTCCTGACATTAATATTTCCTATGCAGACAAGTATGCAAGAGCCATTCCCCTGCAGCAATACAGACACTGTGACCTAAACTTGTCACGATCTAGCTAGATGCCCACAGAAACAGGCACATTTTCTGAACTGCCATAGCAATGAATGTAAACCTTGTGCTGAAATAGCAAAGGCATATGTTTTGTTCTCTCAGATTGACACAGGCCCTTTTAGGTGGCAGTAACAGGGAGGTAAAGGCACCACCTAGTCTCAGTCGCAGTCAAGAATGACATTAGTGGCTTCCAAAAATCCCGACTTACAGTGGACATGAACAAGAACAGGATCCAACAAACCTCATCCCTTTTGAATTCCTTTTCTTACCAGAGTTCTCCAAGGATTCTGGTCAAAGGTCACAAGTTCTTTGTACAGAATAACAAGAGTTTTCCATTAATGAGGCAAATACTCATCTCTTGCAGTGGTAATGCTGCAGACCAGTGAGACACAGTCGTGAAAAACAAGAGAGGACTATAGGATTGCAGCCAAAGTGTCAAAGAAGAGGATGGCTGGGCTGTAGATCTCTCCTGACACCAGAGTACTAGAGATCTCAGTGATCTTTACTTTCCTTTACTTATGACCCCAAATGTTCTCATTAGAAAGATCTTTTACAAGCTTTTAGCAAGACTCTACCGTCAACAAGCCCTTGTGAAGAACATGGGTTTGACACTAGCCTACCAAGTACTACCAGCAGCCATAGCTTGTCCCAATCCAAGGCCAAGCATTCAGTGGGTGTTTAGACTCAATGAAACCCTCATGTACAACAACTCATCAGGCTCTTATGTGAAATACATGCCCTGATCCCTGGCAGAAAGTCCACAGGGAGGCCAAAAGACTGGAAAACACAGAAGCAATATGGAAATTCAGGAAGAAATTACTAAATTCTTCAGTAAGTTCTTTGCCTCCACAAATTCTGCTACCTGAAAAGTAAACATGTTTTCTGTGAAAGTGCTCTCCACTGCTTTTGTGATCACAAAACATTTTGTGGCTAATGGGAATCTGGAAAATCATGCCCTACTTATCCACAGTATATAGATAGGGCACAGCATGTGGAAAGGTCAGATAACTGCAGCAACTCTAGCGTTTACGTTTTGTTTTGCTTTTAAAAACCTTTCCAGTCTTCCATTAGATAATTACAGGTTTCATATTCTCACTGTCAAGGTTTACTTTCAAAACATTTCTGTCACTAAAGCAATTTCTTTCTAAGTCATCTACCTGCCAAAAGCAATTTAGGGACTTTCACATGACAGAAGCAAAGCATACAAAGTATTACCTTCTTGCATATAAAATAGTGGCATTTTACTACCTTTTCTCTCAATAGTATAAAAATAAACATGTAAATCAACCTGCCATTTTATAACTAGTGTGAAAGTGCCTTAACACTATCATGACAAGAGATCTTGTACATTCAGTTCAAGGGAAATAAGGGCTTCCCTATACATGAAAACATGCGTGACGCTGACAAAAGTAGAAAACAAGATGCAGGGCTATTAAAAACAATGTTTAGCTTTTTTAAAAAAAAAACATGCATCAGAGGCACGGGACAAATGCTGCAATTTTATTCTTCTCCTCATGATGTTTAAGGAGTAATACTGAGACACTGAGTTAGGTTTTTCCCCCTCTCTTCCTTTACCATGGAAATACCAGAAACTGTAAGTCTAGCCTACCTACATTTTCCCTAGAAACCTTAACAGAAATCTTTCCTGAAAAGCCTTGAGAGAAATTATCAAATACAAACTGAACTGCCTCCATACTCATCTAACCTTTAGCTAGATGCTAATATTAAATAGGAGAAAATATCTCAATTAAAACAGCTATTAAAATAAAGACCCTGTCAACTCTCAGATAATTTAATTTCCATCATTTTTAGGACAAATTTGGGATCAACTCATATCTGAAATATATCCCATTCAGTTTAGGTCATGGTGCACCATGATAGGAACCATTATATTTGAATTGCACTTTTGGTTTTTACCTCTTTTGCATTTCTAATATGGAAAGTAGTTCTCCTGACAAGTTCAATACACGTGCTGGCCTGTCTGTTGGGTGGGATGAGGACCAAGCACTTAGGAAAAGAAGATTACTGGTTAGACAACTGTGAAGCCATCTCCTGCTCCACCTGCACATCTGAAGGGAAGGTTACTACTGGGAGGCTGAGCAGAGAGACACCAGCAGCAGGGAGGGATGGAAGCTGCTCCTAACACAAGCACGGCCAGGAGAGGAGCAGAAAGCCTGAGTGGGCTTTGCTTAAGATCAGGCTGGTCCCACTCCAGACAGGCTGTCTGCACACAAGCCACAGGGCAGCTGAGCATCCCCTAAAAGGAGGGGAAGATGGACAAGCTGCTGTAACCCATACGGGCTGGGCATGATGCCCCAGCAGCCCTCCAACAGTCATGCTCTAAAAGAAATGGAAACCGTGCAAACCCTACACCAACCTGAGCACAAGAAGCGTGTGGTGAGATTTATGCTATCAGTGTTTGTGTTTCATATTCAGCTTATGTTCAGAGCCATATCTGCCTGAGCCAGCTGAAGTTCAAAGCTAACTGTAACTTGGCTTACTAGCTCAGGTACAATAATATGCTAACGCAGATATATATCAAGTTTTAGGTTGGATCTGCCTCAAGCTCACCTTGTGCACTGCCTGACAAGCAGCCCCAGGCCTCAGAAGAGGACGGGGAACCTCCTCTCCCAGGCACTAATATTGACCCTTTGCTAAATCAGGTGCTGAGGACCGAAGACCACAGGCGTGGGTAAACACTGCTGCCCCGATGCAGGCGGCTGCCGTTGCTGCTGAAATCAGAGGCAATGACTGCGACAGAAGCAGGGGACCCGGGCTGGAACAAACTTCTCTGGCTGAGTGGAAATGGTGAAGCACATTTTCTGTATTTTTAGGTGATATGTGTTTCCTTTTATGAAATTATTTCTATAAAACTGTTCTTTGGCCTAAATATTTCCAGATATAACACTAAAAAAAAAATCGCCATTCTTTTAAAAATGTACATCAGATTCCTTTTTGCTATCTTGTTTTTAAAAAGCCATGAAACTATTAGTTTTTGAAGTGATGCAAAACTAAACACGCTGCTCTGAAAAAGCCCGTAATTAAGCAAGCTGTAATAATTTTTCACTATCTGGCTCCTTTTCAAAGTATACGTCATTCTTTTGTTCCTCCTGCAGTATATACTCATGGCAGCAGCAACCATGCTGATCCTAGGCATTAATTACTGTTTAGGAGAATGGAAAGGAGGAGGGCAAACAGAATGGAAGGAGCAAAGAACACAACACTATACAATTCCACAAAACCCCTCACTGTGATATTTGAAAAAGTACTTTACAAATACCTACCCACACAACGCTTATTAGAGGGTTTATCTGCTCCTTTTAAGGACCTAACCTTTTAACAAAGATCTTTAGTTCCTCAGTCTAAGGAAGACTGTGACATCAAAATCTATTTTTAGCAAACCCAAAAAAAAGCAAACAAAACACCGCTAAAAGAAAAAATACATATATTTATGGGAAGTATTTTCCTGGGTTATTTTGAAAGTTCTTCAGAGGGTCTAGTATTAATCTAAACTAACATTTATTCCTACACAATAGAGAGTAATTAAAATTAGCCTAGGTATCAATGAGTTTCTATTGTAGCCTCTTCAGGTGCTAGTGACACCTTTAAGACATGTAATGACAAGGTGTCTAGTGTGTAAAACAAGGAGAGCTATAGAGTCCTACCACAATCTTTTAACTATAAAGTACGTGCTACAGATTTTCATATGAAAAAGTTGGTATCTGTAAAGGTGTCCTTTTTAAGGTATTAATAATTCAGTAATTATTAGTGCAGAACAGTAATTACTCAATCATTCAATAATTCCATTTTGAAAGACATCCATGGCCACCAATGTTACCTGTTCAATTTCACACTCAGAATTGCTATTTAACTTGTATTTAGAAATATTCTTTGTGAGGTGAAGGTTGGAATTGGGCCTGGTTAAAAAAGATTTTTTTGAAGAATGTAAAAATTTTATGTTTGGCACTTAAAAGAGTACAGAATGATCTGAGGCCCTACAGGGTGAGATTCATGCTATCAGTGTTTGTGTTTTGTAGTCAGCTTATGTTCAGAGCCATATCTGCCTGAGCCATATCTGCCTGAGCCAGCTGAAGTTCAAAGCTAAGAGCCTTGGCTTACTAGCTTAGGTACAGTAATATGCTAATGCATATTAAAAGATCAAGGTAGAGCACAGCCTTTAGTTTTCTGAACTATATAAATACATACATGCAAATATTACATATATGTATATCTCCATTCTGTGAATCTGTAACAAGAGAGACCATTGGCACAATAAGAAACCAAGGAACCCAGAGCATCCAGGAAAAAAATCTGAAGGAAATAATGCAAAATTCTCTCATATCTCCAGCTGTTTTCCAAGGGACACTATATTCCAGAATCTGGATTGAAAAAGAAACATAGATGTTGAATAGTCTTGACATATATATGCCTCAGAATTTGTTCTAGTATATAGTATCATAGATAGCATCCCAACTCTCAGACACTGCACTATACGCACATAAGCACACATGTGTGAGATCATGTCCAGCCTTTAGGTCAAGAGTTAATGAGAAGCTTTGCGCTCTTTTATAGCCTTGCTTCTTCCTGATCTTGAGTTTCACACATGCTGGTGTTCAGCATAAGGATGAGTAAGCTCTTGGTATCTCTTGAACCCTGACACATCTTGGATTTGCCAAGCTCCTTCATTTACTCGTGTCTAAGGATAACACTGCAGGAACAAAGCTTGCAAGGCAGATGACAAAATTTGTATCACAAGTCAGCAGAAGGATTTTTCAAACTTCCTAATGCTTCTATATATATCTCAGTACTTTTCATCTGAAATTGGTCCTAACAGAATACCACCATAGCATAAAGCAACGCCTGATTTACAAGCTGAGGTATTACTGTGACATGACATCCATCGAGAAAAAAAAAAAGACATATTTCCTACGATCAACAGAATAGTTAATAAGAGCATAAATAGTAAAAACATTTAACTAAGCACACTGATCTATCATGCTAATCTTGAAGTATTAGGTACAAAATACAGGGCAAGAATGCCAAACATGCAGACTGATAATCACTTAAACTGGCCTAGCGATGCCAGATCTAGCTCTGCCAGTTTTCTATCAACCATAAAACACTGATAGAAACTTAAATAATTATGGCATGAAGAAAATATCATATAATTTGTTTGCCTGTAGATTATATATTACAAAGGAATAGGTTTAAGGGATAAAAATTTCTGATGGAAAGATACTCAAATTCAAAACAATATCTGCTCTGAACTTCTAAATCACTTCCATCTGGTAAACGCTATCAACAGAAGTAAAAAGATACAATAAGGCTTTGTTTTGAGATGCTGAAACCTGTTATTGTGTAAGGATGCATTGTAAAGTTCATCCAAGAATATGGACTTCAGAAAACAAAGAAATGCCAATATTTACCTTCATGAGGTGCAAAATCCTAGAAAAAATACGGTGTAACCTGATGCTGTGAATCAAACTGATTTTTTAAAATGGGATTTGCTTCCAAGTCTTCCTCTGTAAACGATGCACCATATCATCTCACTTGTATTTCTCTTCCTCTTTGATTCATATGGAAAATTCTCCTGTTAATGCAGGAAAGTCTAGGCTAGGCTAGTCCATCTCAGTCACTTGCAGCTTTCAGCAGTTTTCTGTCCATTTATTGTATCCAGACTCTCACTATGTCTAGGTATGAATCAGCATTTTAAGGAGGGCAAAAAATGAACATCATATTAATGATTATTTGCTGAAAATTCAGACCTTCTCGTAGATACAGTGACATGTAGGGGAAAAAAAACAAAACAAAACAAAACAAAACCAAAAAACACTACACAAAAACAGTATTATTGGAATATCTCTTAAGTCATTGCTGCTGAGAAAAGTTTGCTGTTCCCACTAAAAGTGGAATCACTGTTTTAGTCACCAACCTAGGGACAGACCAAAGAGGCCAGACAATGCAGACAATTGTATTTACGTTAAAACCCAATCTGAACCCATCTGCCAGCCAGGATTTGTTCCTATGAGTCAAAATTTCATCTTGATTTCTTGCAATGGAAGTTATTAATATTATAACAGATTATCATAAACCTGATAAACACTCCTCCATACCTCCAAGGGCTCAATGTGATGGATTTTCAGTCTAAAGCTCACAAGAAACAATGAAAGGGCAAGGCTGCTATACTGGTGGAACTAAAAGCAAGAAAACTCTGTGCTTCGGGTAATTTATTGAGGAGAGGGGTATGGAGGGGAAGGGCAGTTAGGAAGACTGCATGAGCTTACTTTAGGTACAAATATAGTTAAAAATAAGACTGAAAACTTGTGAAACAGTGCTAGGGTATTCAGATCTTTTGTGGATTCTGTCCCTCTCCACCCCTTTTTTTTCTCATCCTGGGTTTTTCTCGTACATGGTATATTAGAATTTAATACGCTGTCTCCTAACAGTTTAGTCACACACTCTATTTAAAAAACAAAACAAAACAAAACAAAAACCGAAAAAAATATTAGCAGCAACAACATGATCTTAATACTTGTTCACATGATTGCTTTCTTTGTGTAGTAAATTGAACTCCAAGAGATCTCCAAAAGGCTGAATAATCTTTCCAGAAGCTGTACACATATAAAGGACTAAGGCACTTCTCAGCCACAAGCCAGCAGAGAACAGGCTGAAGGTGTCCCTAAAAACTTGATACTGCTCCTCTGGATGAGTTTTACGGGTGCATCACAGATAAAAATAGATCATATTCATCATACTTCATTGCTCACCAAAGCACTTCACTTAAAGAGGGAAGCACAACTTCCAGGGATTATTTGCGAGGACTCTGTGAGCTGAAGCTCATCAGTACAAGACCTCAGTGACAGACATAAAACCTTCACCAACAGAACTGCCCTTTCATTTCAGAGAAATTGAATCACAGGAAGGTGTATGCATTAGAAGCAGCTGCTGAATCAGAGCATCAGGAGAGTAATTGCTCCATTAGGAAAAGTCAGCGCGGTGAGTTAATAAAATGAGATGTACTATCAATCAATAGTTTGGAAATGATTCAAACTGTTGGGGTACAGGAAATAAAAAGGCTTCTTGGTCTTCACATTAAAACATTTCACTGCTTTGGGGACATGTAAGCTTAATACAAAAAGGTATGAAAAGGAAAATGGAAGTTTTTTAACTTGGGCCATTATAATAGCAAATTGAACAATACGCCCTTTGTGTTTGTTTCATCATAATTTCATTTTTAAGAGGAAGCCATTAAGTATTGCTTATGGATAGAAACACTCCCATCACAACTGAACATTTACTCTAAATGTACTATGTACATGCCTCATGTTCTTGACTGACCTTGTTCTTCAACTATTATATGTCATCTCTAACCCTCATCAGAAAACAAAACAAAAAAATTTAATATTATCCTTGTTTTTTTCAGACAGTATAATTAAACTTGACCTCAAAAATCTTTAGAAGACCCTGCATTTCATGTCATGTGAAAAGAAAGCTAAAGGAAATAGAACCAGATTTGCAAATGGTTTAAGGATGACTCAAATTGAAAGGATCACACCTCAACTGTTATTTTATGAATTTATATATTATAAATATTCCTAATTTGCCCTTTTTTTTTTTTCTTTAATTCTGATTTGGGTTTGGGGTTTCTTTGTTTGCTTATTTTTTTCCTTTTTAATATACACAACAATATACACATCTGCCAAGTTAAACAGGAATATGGGAATTACATGCAATGTCTGCCTTGGCAATCAGCTGCGACTACAGCGCAGGCAGACATGCCCAAACGGGCTTTAAAGCAGGGTGATAATGATCAGCAGTGGGTGTAAGCCACAATATTCACCCCAGCAGCAGCAGAGGTGCTGCAAGTCTGCTGCTGACAGTGCTCTTCTGGAATCAGTGGGAAGCTGCAGAGCATCAGGTTAGGCTGGGGTATGAATCTACATGTCGGCAAAGAACATAAAGTCTGTTTACATATTTACATTTAAATTCATCAAGTGATAGTCACTGCTATGCTAATTGAACTGCTTAATTTGATCTTTCTGACATTTCTTGTATTTAAATCAGAGATAGCAGAATATGCTCAATGAAATCTCTTACAATTTTTCATAAATCACATAATATATTTCCATGCATCAGGAAGCTAAGAAATTAATACATTTTCACGCCTGATGAATCAACAAGAGGAAAATGCTGTAATGAATCAAAACATGTAAATGACAATCATCTCAAAGGTCACTGTATTTATGGTGTTCATTATATACTAATGAAATATGCTTAATGAACAGCCTTCCAATTATGACTGCGCGATGTTCCATCGCAAATGCAGCAACCACAAATGTGTGAACAGGGTTAAGCCTCTCCGTAACTTCCCAAATTAAGCATGTATGTGAATATTCTATCAGATCCAGGCCAGAACATTTAACACTACATAAGTACACTCAAGTCAACATTACTAAATATTAAATGAGTCAGTAGTATCTATGGGTCATAACTCAGAGCTATTAACTTATTCTTTGCTAAATCATTAGTAAAATGGGTCATAAATAAATGTCTCAATGTCTTTGCAAACAATAAATTACTCATGATGCTTGTTATTAATTATGGTTGAAAAATACCATGAATGTGTATTTTTCTTGAAACTTACATCTGGAAAAGTGATTTGAAATTTATGTGGCCCATTAAGCAAGACAAAGGAAGAAGACAGTAAAAATGAAGAGCTTTTTATCCCTTCTTCCTTCATTGCACCTGAAAGCCTGGTAAGGCCAAAATATGCCTTGAAAGGTATTAATAATGATGCTTTTTCCCATACAGAATTATTGTCCTGAGAATAAAAAAAAAGGCAAGTCAATCTGAACTATTCACAGAAATTTTAACTTGTGATAAATTTACAAAACATTCATCAGTGCCAACAAGATATCTTCTGAACCTAAATAATTTCAGCTTATTGAAAAAGGCTCTCAGCAAGAATCAGATTTTGTGCTTAATAAGATACTCCCAGCTGGGGGTGGAGGGTAGTGGTATAATTCTTTGGTTGATTGGTTGGGATTTTTTAAATGCAATTCATTTTTCTAAACATTTGTTTTTCTACCAAGTGAAAAACCTTGTTTAATTTCCTGTGATCTGCATGAAGTATCAATATCTGTCACTGATTCTAAACTAACAAGAAATAAATTGGAAAGGGCTATAAGAACACTATTTTGTCAATTTAGTTAAAATATTAGTAGCATATTATCCTTAGCCTCAACCAATGACTATTTACTCATACTGCGTATTCCATTCTAAGAATTTGCTATTTAAGATTATACAGGTCTTCTTAAGCAGATATTTGTCATATGTGAGATTTCTGTTCCAAGTCATCCATGTGTAGTTCAAGGGAGGTTCATGATAAAACTACATAAGTGAAACAGTGCACAAGTGTTTGCTTAATAGAATAGGACCTTAAATTCAGATGAAGTTTAATTTTAAGATAAATCAAAAAGAAGTCCATGAGAAATCTCTCCCTCATTTGAGACTGGAGTTAGGTAACTTAATAATTAAGAAAAGACTTGCATTCACCTGATCAATTGAATTAATTAATAAAATTTCACAGTGAAGAGAAATATATTAATAAGATTACTCTCCTTTTAATGGAAAACAGTAGTTTCTTTAAAAAAACTGAGCCACTATAGTTGCTGTAACATTTTAACATTGTAGGTTATATTGTGAAAAGATCTGGTCTAATCCCATAGAGATTTCTTTCCCAAGACAAAGCATATACTGAAACTCAGGAAAAAAAGTTCCTAATACACATGAAATTTATTTCTTAATATCACATTTTTTTAAAACAAAAAACCCATTAGCTTCCAATAAATTAAAAAATTTACACAGTTTCTATCACTAGGTTTATCACCTCTTTGAAATAATACTTAACAAAACAAAACACTTTGGTATAAACAAAATGACAGGGAATTGTTCGAGTCCTGCAATAATGATGGCAAAAAATAAAACATTCACCATATGACCACTGATTAATTTTTCCTTTGTATACTTACGCTCTTGCCTCCCTAGTGCATGGCTGGCTACAGAGAAGTTCATTTCTGGCATAAGAAGGTTCAGCACCAAAGATGCAGAACAACCAACTGTAAATTAGGCTAAGAAAATTGAACATACACTTTGTCAGGGATGTCCATTTAGGAATCATAACTAAAGGAAACAGGCCGAACTCCGAGGGCACTAAATGGCAATTTAATTTTATATACAAATCCTTTAATCCCAAGGACATATAATTATCTACCTTGAAGCTTGAACCTCACTGCTGTCAAAGAAAAGCCGAAGTGCCCACTAATTAAAAACATATCAAAGGGAATCTCTCAGCTAAAAGAAAATAGAAGAAAACTACATGACTGGGAAAATAACCAACTGTATTCAAGGTATGGCAGCATATGCATTCCCCTCCTCACGAGGCTGATCCTCTCCCACACCTACTCTGTGACAGCCCAGCTGCCCGTGCTTTCATGGAAGGAGGCAGAGGTACAAAGCAGCAGATCAAAGTCACGGTCAACACACAAGCCACCAGTTTACAGTCCCTCCTCATCCAGATGTCCACAGATACATAAATTGCATATTTTAAGTCATCTCTTACTGTTGCAAGACCCACGTACGTTTCACTGCCAAACGTGGCACCGCAAGAGTTAGCTGGAGATGGCAAGAGGAGCTCTGTGTGACTCCCTGCGCCCGACAGGCAGACAGCAAACATCTCCCACGTTTGCTGGCCTCCCACACACCCAGCCAGGCATGTCGGACAGCATGCTGGGTTTATGGTTTAATCACACTCTTTATAGTAGAATAATATATATATATATATATATAACAGCTATTTGGCTCGACCCATTGCTCCTTTCCCCCACCATAAGGGCAGCAAACCAAAGCAGGAGGCTGCAGACAATGAACAGCAAACCCCCCGGCGCAGCCGCTGCCTAGGCGGCAGCTATGGCAAACGCCCACGTCTCCTGTGGAGCCCCGTGCCACAGCTACACGAGAAATGCACAACCACCATCCCCACTGCTCCTCTGGAGCAATCCGGCTAGCTGAGACAGCGTCAAAAGCTGAAAGACAGAGCAAGGTAAAAACACAGCAGGTAGGCTCTCCCAGCCTTGAACGTCACTTATAGACAGACATTTATTGGCCTGTCTGTGTGTCACGGCCTTCTATCAATGACAGCCTCATGTAAAAAGTCAGGTAGCGTTATCAGCTAATTGCACATCTCCTTATGCTTAAATGAGAGCTATGAAAATACACTAGCCCTGACTGCTGCTACATGAAAAGCAGAAATTGCTATTTAAACTACCAAGTACTACAGAATACCTCCAGGTAGAATGTGCTGACAACATGCATCTGTTATGTTATGTTGATAAACATATATCAATATATTATCAATGTGTTGATAAATACACTGATATATATTTAAGAAACATCCCATCTTTTTCAATGTATTATTCTTTTCTCTTCCTCCCATCCCTATACATTTTAAGCAGAACTCTGTTCCCACTTCCACTGTCTGGCAAAGTCTGTAACTGGAAAGCAAGGTGCGCATTTCATGACCCCCTAATCCAGCTCTATCTCAAAAGGCAACCATACAAATCCAACATGAGGCCTGCCTGGGATATTATCAAACAGCAAACACCCCACAGCGTTTCCCCCTGTTCTTTATGCCGCCTTTACATGCACAGTTCTGTCCTCCTCGCACACCCATTGCTTCCACTAACAGTAAAAGCATATGTTATTAGGTGTTGATTGATTAACTCTAATGGAAATATGTGTACACATTAGGGGAAGAACACATACCAAAGCTTTAAAAACAAAACAAAACCAAAACCAACCAAAGAAACAAAAACAAACCAAAAAAACCCAACACCCCAAAACTAGAACAAGGTTTTCTCAGGACATTGTGATGGGAAACAAACTAAGAGACCTGGTTTGAAAATAGATACACTGGTAGGAACCAGGAACTTTAACAACTTGTCTACCTAGCCTCTCTGGTTGCCTTCTTTCTTGGTAAATTGTACCTGGGATTAAGCACTGCTAAATATATTGCCAAATTAAGTGAGAGTTGTCAGTTAAAACATTACAGTATATTTATATGTCCTCTATTATTCCCTTTGGTCTTGTCAGGAACCTTAGGAATCTCTACCCTATAACTGTAACACTTCCTTTACACAGGATTTTGCATGGAATTCACACAAGAGGTTGGCATCACTCATGACAACTTGGCTCATGTTACTATTTTTACCTACCTACTTTAAAATTAATTTCTTAACCAGGAGCAGAATTGTTGGTAATTTGATTTTCCACAACTTGTTGCTAATAAACAATGGCAAAACCCCCCACGCAGTGCTAATGTAGTAGCTTAGTAACAGTACCACTCATTTTACTAAGAAGACAGTCAATAGGATGTACAGATAATTTCTGTTTACAAACCAGGAGTTTGGTCTTGAAGTATAAAACTGTGGCTCTTACTAATGTTAAATAGTAGTACCTGAATTGGTATATTTAACAGACATTTTTCTACTAAACACTGGTGATTTCTGTAGTGTTTCCTGTAGTGCTAAGAAGTTAAGAACACCCTGATGAACCAATATGCTCCTTTTACAATAGGATTTTCTACTTACACATAATTTCTTGACAATTTTTTAATAGAAAGGCTAGAGTTGCAAACCTCATATATAGTGCTGCTCTTTCACCCCATGGCGTACACCGCAGCTGTGATACATGCAGATTTTCTGATAACTGGGAAAACATTAGCCAATATCAATGCCAGAAAGACGAACTGAATCATTCAGTCATTTCACAGACCTTCTCACTGCCACAAACATGTTACCTAATGATGACTGGAAAATTCCAATTATCAAAGCTGCATGAATTTTTCAGTAAATAAATTATCCATTAAGCCCTAATTTTGGTTAAATCATCCCTGGTAATGAGTTTGAATTGAATATACTAAACAGCATAGATTAGAAAACATGGTTTTTCAGAGGCAAATCTAGAAAATGAAAAATGAGACAGTGGCCGTCTTGGACTCCACAGCAGCATCTTGTTTCAAACTCTCTGCTGGCCTCATCCCAAGCCATTATAGGAACCGAATCCTTGCGCAAGCCTACTGAATGTTGCAATCACTAGCTCTTACAGCATGCCAAGGTGGCTCCTCTTCTGTTGACACTATTTCATTTTGTGTAAAATTCCTACCCAGGCTTTGGGCAGAAGGTAGTGAGTGACTCAAGTGTCTGTTGGCTACAACATTCACCAGGAGGGGAGGCGGTAAATTCTTGAAACAAGAAGCACTTGGGATTTTTGTTTTACAAAGCTGTAGAAAAGAAGAGGCTAAGGTAACCCTACCTTGAATACTGCACCTGAATGCTCTTGGACCATTCCAGGAAGAGATGTGGGTTCGTGTCTCATCACTTGAAGATGGAGATCCATGCCAGGTTCTTCCCATGCATCATAACTGCTAGAGTAGCAACTGGGAATCTCCCATTCCACCTCACTGGTTTTTAATGAAAAACGGTACCATCATTTGTTTAGATTTCTGGTGTGGAATTGAGGCAATGTATTTAACAAAGAGAAAGCTGAATCTTGGTTTTGTTCTTTTCACCCCCTGTCCTCCCTCACTTGACAAAGCAAATTTAAGAGAGTCTGCTTTAATTGATACCCCATGGTACAAATAATGTCAGTGTTCTTCCAAACATGTGTCATTTGTTTTTCATGCACCAGTTAAGAGATACGTGCTAGTGCAAAACAGTGATAAAGTTGGTAAGTTAGCCTCCATTAGTACAAGCACTGGCATAATTAGAGTTTTAGGGTGAGATAAATGCCGAAATTAAAATAAAAATCCAGATTCTCCATAGTTTTTCTAATTATCACCCTTTAGATTGGCCTGTTTCATGATGTGAAAATGGGAGTGACTGCTGTGAGTAGCTGAATGCATTTTGGAAGTAGATTTATAAGTTTAACAGCTCCTTTTAGTAACACTATCAGGTCAAATATCAGATACAGACAGTTCTTTTCGGTATGAAATACAAACTAGTCTACATGACAAAGCACCCTAGTATCAGTAAAAAGGTAAAAGACAGCAAAGATTTTAGTCACCCAATAGAAGAAATCCCACTGATACTTGGAGGTCAGTCCAACCAAACAAGGGGCAGATCTTCAGATACAGCTTACACAACAGCATTTCAAAATCATCTTTGATTTCTCCCAGGGCTGGGACATGGGTGGCAAGCTGGTACTGAATGCAATGAGAAGCTCTATAACATCCCAAATCTTTGCTATAGATAGAAGCTCATTCAGTGGTTGGTTCAAATTTGTCTGAAATTGATCTGTCCTGCTTAAAAGAGAGAGGGGAAAAGTCTTTAAAACAATTTGAACTCCCCTGTGGTTTCTTGCTATTGAGTACCACACATTTTCTTTAAAGATCCATAATATCCTACAGGCTTGATCCAAGAAGAGTATAGCAGTACCTGCTTAAGGATTTAAAATAAAAGCTTTGAGTTCCCAAAGCAGTTATGTGCTACTAAAGTCCTAAGAGGCAGCAAGAGACAAAGACTTAATTTTCCTTAACGGTACTTGCACTATAAAGAGATCAATAGGAAAACCAGATTTGACCCTAAACTACCTGCAGAGATTTTGTGACCTGAACATGACAGTACAGACTGAGGATCCTCTTACTCCTAACACTCACTCTTACTTAAGAGTAAGTGCCAATTACAGCAGTGTAATTTTACAAGTAATAATCCTTCAAAGCCATGATCCTATTGCAATCAAAAACATGCAGGAAGCATGTCATGGCTTGTATTTCCAACATATTAATACATCTAACTTACTGGAATGTCCAAAAAAAAAAAAGGGGGGGGGGGCACCAAAGGCTAGTGAGCCTAAAGGCAAAGAAGTGATACCTAGACATTTCCACTTAAGAGTTATTTTTAGGTAGTGATCATTATTTCATTAAGTCAAGCCATGCAATATATACTGTTATATCTAAAAGAACAGAAGACAAAAAAGACAAAATTAGTAAGTGAAACCTACTGTTAAAAATCCAATTTAGAAAACCACAAAATGGATATGAAAATGCTGCAATCAAAGATGAAGGTGAGCTTTAAGCCTTAATTTTGAACAGTAAGAGCATGGCATAACTCAAAGGCATGAATCTAGGGGAAGAAAAGAAAACCAAACAGCAACAGAATTCTTTGCACTGTGGGAGTGGATCAGGCTGAGCCCTGAAAACAGGGGAACTGCAGTAACATCATATCAGCTCCTTAAGTTAATGATGTAACATTTCCAAAGTTAACAGCAAGTTACAAATTAAGGTAGTAATAAAATGAAAATTGCAGTTTAAATATGTATACAGTTGAGTATCATCACAGAGAAGGAGTATCTCAGTACACAACCAACGCAGCCATGTTCTGCCGAGTAACAAAATTCTTATTGAACATATATTATGTTTATACATTATGAACTCTAATGTATTTAATATACATTAGAAATCTAATTTTTAATTTTTCTCAAGAGTAACTTCACTTGCAGCCAAATGACTTTCACAAGTACAACCACAATCAAATTAACTTCACAACTCCACTCCTAGCTCCTGTGATCTCACTTGGATTTATGCCTTTTAGTTTGGAAACTCATTTTCACAGGCAGCATTTAATATCAAATATGATATATCTTGCAGCTCCATGGAAGTTACCAGACAAGTTCTGACAAGCATTTGCTCCATCTATTTTTCAGTTGGACCAGGACATTTGTTTGGCTAGAAACATAGGGGGTAAAAAAAAAGAAATATCAAGATTGACTGAATAACCACAAGAGTGATTTAAAACACAACAAATCCTGGATTTCTAATTCAACAATTTTAGAACTTATATTACATAGGAGTCTATATTTACTTCAAGGCAATCCTTTTCAACAGCAGAGGAGCTAAAAAACTTCCTCCTGCCTTAAGGTGGTGAATAGTATTTTTAATATTTAAAATTTAAAATTTTTACTTTTGCATACACAAGAATTGACCCAGGTAACAGAAATCTGTAATATGCCTTTACTCCAATTTAATGCCAAGACGTCGTACAGCTAATGCATTTAAATGTTAACTTAAGCCCTAACAAAGTGGTGGGGTTTTTTTATCAGACTAAAAAAGTGCTTATATATTTTTCTTCCCTTTACATAGTCTGACATATGATATGTATTCTTTTAAATCAGTACCTGCTCTGCTACTGCTTAGTGTATTGAGTTTGTATAAAATCTAGGGAAAATGATAGCATTTTCAAGAAAAGACTTTCAAGACTTAGAGAAGTGCTCATTCCATGGAGGTGCAGAGACACCTGTGTAACTCCCTCCTCCACACCCCCCTTACATTTCGAGGAATTATAAATTCAGTACACTTCAGTAAAAAAGAACAAATGCTCCCAGGGAATCTTGATTAAAAAAAACAAAACAAAACAAAACAAAACAAAACAAAAAAGGTATGTGGGGAAAGAATTGCTTTTCTTGTGGATGGAACAGCATGCAAATAACTCAAGTGAAAAGGCCAAATCAGAAAACACTCATAAGAAATAATACATAAAGAGGAACATACACGATCAGATGCTTGTAAGAGCTTGAACAACAGGTACCATGGTTTCCATGCTCCTGCTGTGCATAGTGGAGATTTTCGGTCCCCACTTGTTTACGGTGATTTTTTTTAGACAAAATACCAGAATCTCTAAACACAGTAATCACAGGTCCATGCTACAGCCTCCACTCATGCCCTGCAACCTTCTCCCTCCAGGATCTTAGATAAGAAGCATTGTCACTCTAAAACAACTGCAGGGGGAAAAAACATATTTAAAAAAAAAAGCAAAGAGCACGCAGTTGATTGCACAGCTAGGCAAAGTGGAAAAACTAGTTATTCTGCCATTTGGCTCCTTGAATATATTTTACATCCATAAAATCTAGTAGGTTTTCTGGGTTTGGGCTGGGGCTTTTTGGCATTTGCCCCCCCCACCCCCCCCCCCCCCCCCTTTTTTTTTTTTTCCTTTTTTTCTTCTTTCAAGGCACTATCCTGCTGACGTGGGAACGGCTGTATTTAAAGCAGGCAAAAAAAAAAGGATTGCTGTAGCGCTGCCTCTCACCTCCCACACGCCCGTACCTACTGTACCACAACGTGCGTTCCAGCTCCCAGCAGCATACTCCAGCAACAACGCCAGGAAAGTATTTACCCAAGGAAATAACTATGATAAGAGGATAAAAATAGCCTGAAATGATGGAAAGCATTTCGTTGATAGCTATGTTGAAAAGAAAGGAAACAAAGCTGTTAAAAAAGATAGAACATGGAGCAAGACACAGAAGGGGGGGAATATTCCTTTCGTTGCAGCAGGAGATCTGGCAGAGACGATGCATTTTTTCCTCCGCTGCACTCACACCCTGCAGTTTACACTGATGGCTGGTCCGGCTCCAAAGCAAGCGAACTCCCCTTGACAGAAGGCCTATTGCTAAGACTTTGCCTTACATAGCTCTCCCATTCATTTCACTCCCAGAACCTGTAGGTCAAAATAAACTACAAATATACCTACCTTTGAGATGCACAATAAAACCCACGTATGTGCTCTGGTCTCTATTGCAGCCCGAGAGCTTCATTAGGGAATCTTATGCATTTCAAATAAAACATATTTGTGCATCTGATAGCTTATGAAGAACATTAATACCCTTCTAGGCAATTTTTGTTGGTATTCAGGCCCTCTGTGCAGGGGAAAAGAATAAAAACAGAAAATAAAAAAGCACATCAGTACAAGGTCAGAGAAGCAGGTGCTTACTTTATTTAGCTGAAGTTAAATCACTTTGCTGATTAACTAATATCCATCCCATATTAGGCGATCAGATTATTTTTGCCCCTCATTTATTGAATATTGACTTTTTAAAGGGAAAAATTAAAACGGATAATTCAGTACCTTCCATGAGCAACAGCAAGACCCACTTACTGCTGTAGAAGAGAGACGGCAAGGTGTTTTCTTATTGCAAGAGAAAAATTAAGTGCATAAAATATACCACCTACTGACTGTGAAAGACTCATAAGCAGACACACACAAGAGAAGAGTTAATACTGTAAGGTTTGCTTTCTTCCACTATTTTATAGACCTACATATTAAAGTCAGAATCAGTCACACTGAGTATTTGTTTTGAGATTCTGTGAAAACAGATTCTGTGAGTTTCACTTACATCTGCATCAATAAACACCGTCTGAAATAAAATCTAATTGTAGAAAGGCCCAGCATTATGAATGAGACCTTTTGTATTGCACAATATATTCCACGTGCTCTGGTTAAGACACAAAACTTGTATTTGCTAGTTTTCCATCCCAAATTAAGGTAGTTACTCCTTTTGAGAAAGGAGTATGCCAACTCATCAGAAGTAACTAAATGAAGCTCTGGAAATATCCCCACCACTCCTTCAGCCTCTCCAGTTTGCCCACAGAGGGAAAGCAATCCTACTAAGTGGTGCCTAATCCTCAACTTATTTTCTGATAAAATCCAAGGTGCAGATAGCCACATCTTCCAACGCTCCACTACAGAAGGACCAATGAACTAACTAACCAAATGGCACGCAGGTCATGAGGAAGGTAAAAATTGTTTATCTTAAGAGTGTGTAGGAAAAAAATCAGTAAGAAGGAGGCTCAGCCTGAATTTCAGGAAACATTTCATAATGATGCGACCAATTTTTCACAGTTATGTATAGCGACAACCCTTTTTTGTGTGTGTGTCACTGCAAGGTATCTGCTCCTCTCTGTTCAGGGGGATGATGGTGCCCAATGGCCACTCGAACACCATGATACAACACTGCCATCTTGCTTGCTTGTTTTCAAGTTGGTATTATTCAGATTCAGCTACAGCTTCACAAGAAAACGCAATAACAAACCTCAAATGAAGCCCGGAGGAGTTTTAACTCACTAATCAGCCATGCCAAATCACCAGCATAGCAAGTCATGGACCCACCTAAAACTCACGAATACATGACCAGGTCTTACTTAAATGATGGGTAACTGACTTCACCTGTGACACTTAGCATTTGACTTCATTTTTTCAAGGTACCCCAACATGAGATAATGATACAGGCAATCAAATCTATGACTGTAACTATTAAGAGAGTAACAGCAGAAATAAAAGCCATTCTCATCTAGACCTACTAAAACATGCTAAGAACTTTTCTAGTCTTCCTCAGAATGAACCTTCTGAGAAACAGCACTGTGCACCTAAAAATAAAACCACCCATTTCCTCTAGCTGCATGTAGCATTTCTATTTCAAAAGCAAAAATGCACAGTGCATTTTTAAATTGTTTGGAACACCATAGATTGAAAAGTCACAGCTAAACCAGTTAATATTTACTGACAATTAATGCTTTATAAGAAACATTTTCATGCAGCATTCTCTCTGAAGTAAAAACTAGCAGAGATGAATGTCCAACCATCATGGACACAAGTAAATGGCGATGGCCCTACAGAACCACTTCTGACAATTTACCCTTACAGTGTAATACCGTATATATCTTTAAGCCACATGTGATTTTTTAATGTGTCAGTGGATCAATAAAACAATGTAAAACTGGAAAGCATTTCCTGGACAAAATTAATATTGGAGTGAAAACTGAATGAGAACTGTGGGGCAAACAGCTCTTAACTACTCATTAAATAGCCAGTGTAGCTTTGCTTGCCTGTAATCATTTCAGCTCTAGGACGGATATTGCTGGCCCTGACATGACAACTTTGCCTACTTTAGAGAAGCGTTCCTATCCGGGGAAATCCTTAAGCACTTACCAATTCGCACCAAAGTCAGTGATACTTTGGCATATACTCATTTCAGATACTTCGGTGTTGTTTTTTGTCCATATCTGAGCTGCAAGAGCTGGTCCGACTGCTCAACTCAATGTACATTACACTGATTTAGTGAAGGTTCATGTGGCATTTGAAGTACCCGGGTACGTCGGTGATGTGACATGCAGAAAGGTGGCCATCTCATAATATGGGAAATGGAGACCTGGATATTTGATGGTTAAATAAAGAGAATCCATGTTTGGACAGTGCATGTGGTAGGTAAGGGGGATAAGCTCCTCTGAAGTGAGAAAGAAGTATTGAAATATAATCTAGACTAAATTATTTATATCACAATTATAAATACTACAGAAAGAGCATTCTGTTGTGCTGCCTTCGCCTTCCCTTCATCCCTAAAACCAACTGTACAACAAATAGTTTTAGAATAGATGGTTTTGACCACATGTATTAAGGACAAACAACAATGACATTTGCAATTTTTATTTGCAGTCATTTGAAAGAGTAAAACTTATTTTGGAAAACACTGCATCTCCACTGCTGCACAGAGACCATGCAAAAGTTTAGACATTAGATGAATATTGTCTTCAGGAATTTATTACTAGCAGCAGTATTTTAAACATCTACTACACACGCTATCACCATTTGAAAGTGATTTCCCTGTATTTTTTGCAACATGTAGCAGAATTTTAAACACAACTTCTAAGGGATAGATTAGTCCATTCATAACATGTAGGTAATATGTCTCCCTCACATTTCAAAACATGAACTCTGAGTCATTCAAATGTGGGAGCTAAATATCCTACTGGGGGTAGGTAGATATGGGATACAATCTCCCCTTAAAAGGCAGGAAATGAAAGGACATTTCACATGTGGTTGAATATATATAAATATTTTTTTTTAATATGTATGTACATACACAGGCACACTGCTAACCACCATTAAAACACTTCATCTATTGTCTGGCATGATGCATTGTATGGAGAGACTGTCCAGATGAAAAAGAGTTGCTTTACTAAGCAGAAGTTTATATTGTATAAACATTTCCATATAAAGAATGTACATGGAATTTCTAATGTCTTATTCTAAATGAAGACTGCTCTTAGCCATTGGCTTAACAATGCCCCTAGTAATTCAGTTGGGGTCAGCTAAAAGCAAAGAAGTCTTCTGACTATACATCGGATGTACTGGGCAACTCAAGTCCAACATTAAGAGAGAGAAAATTCAAGACTACGTACTATGAAGTACTGAGTTATCTGTGAGCTGGTATTCACAGCTCTGATGGCACCTTCAAATATTTTCCATAGGTGATTGTTTGTATACATATTAATATGAAACTCAGCTCAGTAGCACTGAGTCCACAGTAAACAACAAATAATTTTAGAAATAGCCTTCAAAATATGAAACAAGGATTGTGGATTGTTCCAGTAGCAATGTGTTACCTTGTCAGATAACTGTGAGTATTTGAAAAGCATTACAACTATACTGTCAAATCTATGATTTACCCCTTTAAATAAAGCAATAATTACAAAGACGGTTTAGGATTAATTTTGTGCCTTTGACTAAAGTGCAACAGAAAACAGGTTGCCACTTCTTCAGCATCAAAGTCCAAATTAGATCAAGGCGTGTGGAGGTAATAACGGCAGCAACAGATTCCCTTCCTACTCCTTTCATGGTTAAGTGAAGTTTGTTCCTTTTTTGTTTTCTAAGTATGGTTAGGCGCCTCAAGCATGCTTGTTAGGATGGAAAAAGCGTGCAAATCCCAGACCTAGGACCCTGCCAAAAGTCTCTTTAGACAGTCAAGGCAGCCAGAAGTATGCTGAGAGCTTGCCAGAGCCATATTGGGTGGCTAAAATTAAATAAACAGTTAATAAAAAGATTTTGAATCAACCTAAATAAATACAAACTCATAGATTAACTGCCTGATCTGATTTATAAAAGAGGATCTAAGATAGTAACCAAGCCCTTGAAATGCTCAGACATCCACAAGTTCTGCACAGCAGATTTAAACAGAGAAGTACTTGCTATTATCTCTTTCAATAAGATGAGGCTTACATTTGAAAAAAAATAATCATTGACTCCTCGGACAGTGATTTCTCTTCCTTTAAAACATAAACTCACTCTGCCCCCTGTTGTCAGCAAATTACAAATTGTACCCTGCAGCAACAAGCAAACAGCAGGACCTGAACGACTGAAATATCAGGAATTATTTGAAACAAAAGGCAGTGTGCTGCAAAGGTATTTTAGGAATATGTAGCTGCTTAGCGAAAAATGCTCCTGAATTATTATCTGCACGCTTGAGGTGGTTTATTTTCTCTGCTCGATATATTATTATTTTTGGAAAATGTTACCATGAATATGAAACCAAATGTATACAAGTGGCCAGTGTTTCAGATATTAAAGAAGGCTAGCTGCTCTACTAATTAAAAAAGAAAAAAAAAAAAAAAGAAAAAGAAAAAAGGAAATAGTTGAAGGAATTAAAGATGAGTTTTATCAAGGTTCAGAAGCTTTGTCTTTACCTCTGAATGCTCACACTGAATGAGGCAAAGATCAATGCCTTGAGCTCAGCCATTTAGCTTCTTAGCTATAATATGAGTTTATATCCCAGTTCCAATAAGTGAAATTAATGCAAAAATTTGTCCCTGACATTCTTCCATATCATAAAATCACACAAATTTGCTGTAGCCAACCTGTGGTGAGAACATTAAAAACAGATCCATGCCCATCAGGATGAGTGGGGAAGCTTCCTCGACTTTTCTTGCCTGTGGAGCTTCTGAGCTACTTAGACCCTCCCTGGCACCTGGGGACACCACGACGACCAAGGGGGAAAGAAAACTTCTTCGTGATCAAAAATGATCCAACAGAAAAGGAATAACCAAAATCTCAGATCACTGCAACTGCAAGACATTCCTAACCAACACGTTACTATCCCTTTGAAAATAAAGTGGCTGATAAAACAAACTCACCAGCTATAGAAATACACAGTTCCTACCTCCAAGTACAGTTAACAATAATATTTGCACTCCCATGTCCTTCTTAGAATCAAATTGTTTAAATATCCAGAAGGAATGGTTTAGTGGTCTAATCTTGAGTAAAATATTCCTTAAATCCACAGGTTTAAATGCCAGTAGGGTCAACTTGCTCTTCTCCATTCCAGGACACATCAGATGAATTGCAAGCAGCTTACATTACGTGGTTCAGGGACAGCTGTGGCTTTCAGATGGTGCAAATGGAAAGAGAGACTTTTTATAGCCCACTTAAGCACCTAGAAATCAGTTACAACTATCATAAAAATCAAGTTTTGTCTGTTGAATCTATTTTCCAGTTGTGTTTTCTCTCAGCTAGCATTCCTTCACCTCAGAATCAGCTGCAAGTTACTTGATTCTCAGTATTCAGCCTCCATTGTCTGCAAACACTTCTAAATTTTGCTGATATATTATTGTAAAGCCACTGGAATTGCTTGCTGTGAAATCATGCGTGTGCTCCAGAGCAGGACCAATATCTCCATATATATATTTACAAGCATCCTCACTAGCTGCTCTTTGGCCAATGACTTTTGATCAATCATTTTGTTTGTGAAATTGTATCTAGCAAAGGAAAAAAAAGAAGTAACACAATCCTGGAAAATAAAACAAAATGAAATCACATTGGAGAAATTACTGGTATCTACTTTCTATTCATCTATGAATATTTGCTTTTAAAGAGCTTATTCTGAGCTTGAATGGTTTCTCATGCGAGAACAGGAAGAGTCTAAAGTATCATCAAGAAGTGTATTTAGGTTTTTCCTGTTGTCTTAAAGTGTTCATAAATATGAAAATTATTGCTCCAAGTCTTGCATATAATTTTTCCCTTCCGAATGTCTGACATTCAGTAGCAGTTGTGGTGGGTATTTCCCCATCCCAAATAAACCCTGTCAGGAGGCAGAGGCCAAGCACCTTCTAGTTCACTGACTAGAAAACAGAGTGGAGATGGGATACATATACTAATGTTCAAGCCCACTCTTTGAATAAGAACTAAGGATTTTTCTCCTCTATACATTTTTAGCTAATACACTTTTGAAGTGTACATTTAGAAAACATCCACAGCGTAACAGTCAAGAGCTCCTCTAAAATCCTGATCTCTCATTCTGTTCATTTACCTATTCTAAAATGCTGCAGAGGAAGAGGAGGGTTTATGAAGGAGGATGATTTACCAGATGTCTGTGATTACATGCAACCCTTATCTTTAATTTCAAAACACATGAATTGCCATAAAATCTTAATTACCCTAAAATCTGCATTACCCTAAAATCTGCATTATGAATCTGGCAAGAAAGCAAGCCCCTGGCTGGGTTTTCTTTTTTCAGATGCTTGGACTGAAAACTGGAATGACAATACTGTTCAGTAGGGAATGAGAGACACCTCTCATGTTGTTACTGTTGCTGTAAACCAATTAGTTGGCTGCATTTGTTTGCACATTCTTAGAGGAAAAACTAAGGTTTAAAATTGTGTTGCTGATTGTAACAAGACTTCTCATGTATTGTCTTATATATGACATGCACTGATATTAAGACCACCACTACCGTTCCTTTTACTTAGTTCAAAATGCGAGTGCTAAAATGTGCAAATCAGGAGTTTAACAAGATATCTATATGTTTTCACATCAGCTAAAGCCAAAAAAATGACATTTTAACACTTCGGCAGCAGTTTTACAACACAACTAAGTCAAGTTAACAATTCCAGAGGTGGGACTGGCACAGGAGCCGCCCCTGGCCCAGCCTTGTGCTCCTGCTCTGTTCATTTTCTACTAGTTTAACTTCCTACGCTGGCTCACACCTGGGTTGGACAAGCAAAAAACGTCCCTACAAGGCGCGTGAAGAGTTACCATTTCCTTCAAGGCCAGTGATGAGGGTGTCTCAGTCATAAGGGGCCAGTATTCCTCTCACCTCCCTCCCAAAGGAAAGCCCCCAGAGCTACAATGGATGCTTACACCCAGTTTCATCAGCAGTTGCATCAACCCATCACAGGTGTCACTCAAATTCACCGTAGGAAAGCAAAGTGCACACTACAGCCAAGAGGATTGGGTACATACAGGAAACATGATTCAAAATATAGAAATGGTTCTTGAGAAAGAATTACAATAGAATAAAAAAACCCCAGATTTTAACGCTGGTTCCAAACTACCTGTTGTTACACTTTGTGATTTACGGCTACCACTCCAGTAATCCCGCAAGTCCACAACAAATTATAACCATTTCAGAAGTCTAAAATTCAGGTATTTCCAGTAGAAAGGGTTGGTTTTCATTAGAAGCGTTTTAACCCAGTATTTCATTTACTTGTTCAAAACCTTTTCGCCATGTTTTCATCTATACTTTGATACTCTTATTTAAATATTTCTATCACCAGCTTGCCGAGCAGCCCCTTCAATCTCATTTCGGAACCACATCAGTAAATGATAAAGAAAACTAGGCTGAGGGCACATTTCTGTTTCTGTAGCTGCCAAAGGCAGATCAAGAGTCAAACCCACCTCGTCGTGTGTTGCATAGAGGCATTAAGCACACTATAATTTCCCAACTGTAATTTCCTAAAGTATTTATCAAATTAACTCAACAGAATAGCTTTATATGGGATTCCCAACAGATATACACAGGCAGGACTTGTACATTGCCTTTCCCCTGCGATGCTGTTTGCTAGTCATTAACTTCTGTCCTGGGAACAACCCAGAAGCAAACGGAGGAAATGACTGGCTTGTCATTATCCCTCCCTAAAGCTAGATACAAGAAGCATTTGTGCTGCTATTAGCAAATGCTCTCTCAGTCCTGCAGAGACAAGCATTCATCCCAAAGAGGTATCACTAGTCCAGTGTCTGCATGGACCACTGCAAAGACTGAGGCATCAAACCCTAAAGACACAGGGGCAGATGTACATAAACAGTGCACATCCGTTTAAAGTAATTATAATGGTGTTGTAAAGAGACACAGATATAAGGCACTGGTTAAAAGATTTCTTCTGAGATGAGCTAAACTAAAACTAAATACAAATAGTGCTCTTCTGGGTACAGAAAAAAGTACAATCCATTCAGGAAAGCCCCTAATTCTTCCCATCTTCCATGTAAAACCAAGTCTTACTACATAGTACCATAAATTAGATGGCTAGCCACAGACTGGTTGTTTTGTACCGTTTGCTTTGTTGTTTTTCCTCTAGTAATATGGGGGGGAGGAACAGAAAATTTTTAGCATCTGTCACCACTGGGATTTCAAGTCATTGTAAAGATCTACGGTCAAATTTGAACAATTGTAATTCAGCTCAGATGCGATGTGACCAGTGAGTTGCAACTAAATCATAGAGGAAAGCCACTAGGGCTGGCATCCCTGACCTGTCTTCCACCACAATCCTTCAGTCACTCATAACCTTCTGTAATTCCCCAGCAGCTTCAATTTCCCACATTTCACAACTGAAGCTTTCTTCTCTAAGGTGCCACATCTTTCAAACCCTGGCAAAGAGATCATACAAGGACACATTTAACCATTCAGAGGTCCTCAGGTTTGGCTAGATCACAGCCAGGGCACTTGTCAACTCAGGATCAAGCCCTGGGTTGCTTCCTGGGATTTCTGTTGAATGAGCACTATCAAGCTCATTTATGAAAAGCCGAAAAGGACAATATTGTGTATGAGGTTCTAGAAGCCATTTAAAAATTATTTTATTGATCGAAGTAAACAAGGAACTAAAATTGCTATTTCACTTCAAATGCTGTCACTGCTGTCTCCTCAAACCTACTCGATGGGGGCTTCTCTCTCCTATGCAACTATTGAAGCAGACCAAAAGCCGAAGAGCTAGGTACCTTGTACGGTTCTAGGTTTTACTAAATTAGATTTCTTTTGTTATTAGGTCCTATCTAACAAGCCTAATATAAAGCTAATACTATCCTCACTGCAAATCTATCTTTGCAGTAGGGATTTGAATTAAAATTTTCATTTAGAATGTAGCAGAGGATAAATATTCAAGCACTATATCCCTCTGTCTAGTAGAGTCTATCGAGAGCCATGCAAGACAGATTACCATCTCCAACTTGTACCCAACCTTTTACAAATCATCAATTTTTTTTCTCATACTGAGGGTCAGTGCAGGTCCTATTTTTTTATGACAATAACACCTTCCACTACTGCAATAAAAGTTCAGTAGTGATCCTTACATGTCAAACAAGGCTGGATTTAGCTACTGAGATCTGTTTCTTGGTTTTGACTTTAAAAGCTGATTTCTGGTTAGAAGTCAAGTGAGCAGTGTGATTCAACCACCTCTGGAGAAAGAGCACCTCAAAGAGACAGGGGAGCCATCCACCACAGAATCGTTTCTGAAGTGAAAAACTTCTTCTCTTAAAGAATATTTGTTATTCAAGCCTTTGGCCACTCTTCGCTTTCTAACCCCTTTACAGTTTTTAACAGCCTCTATAGCTCTCAGCAATGAGTCTAACCCAACTTTTCATGTATTACGTACAAGCCTGATCAGGCAGTTGATTTATCATACAGGTAATGCCTCAGGATGGGACAATAACCAGCCCAGATCCATTTCCAACTGGCCCTTTGCTCCTAACACTTAATTTGCATGTCAGGCCCTGCACATCCACTCCTTTGGTCCGTATAAATTTTTAAGAGACTCTTAACTCCAGCAATATACAACACCTTTCAATCCAAAACCACATTAAAAACTCACCACTAACTGCTGTCTCAAGTTGCCATCAACACATTCTAGTTAAAACTCAAATATCTAGATTTAATCTTCAATTTATAACTGTTTGAAGCCACCTTTAAGGCACGATGGTGCTTTTTTTTGCCTGCTCATTTTCAGTGAGTTAGTTTAATGTGCTTTTAAAGAGGCAGCATGCTGAAACACAGAAGAACTATTCGGTAGCTTTGGGACAGACTAGCAAAAGTGGATTAAAGCTAAATATGTAATTTATTAGTCTTACATGAAGCTCTGAAAATTATCAGTTTCTTAATACCTGCACAACCCAGCAGAGGGCAGGTTCTGCCCTTCTAAACAGCGACCAAAGCCTATCAAGAACCATCTCCTGCGTTTCAGGAGGAAAATGCCCCCGCCAAACAGATCAGCATACACACAGCTCAACAGGCACTGGAAAAAAGCAAGCAATTTAAAATTTCCTTTTATAGCCCAATATCCACCTGGAGCTACGTTCTAACTGATTTACAAGACAAACTGCTTATCTCAGACCTACTTCAACAGGTTTGTGAGTCAAACCAAGCAAGAGCTAGAAATGCAGTTAACCATATGATTTAGCTCTGATATACAGAAAAATTATACATCCAAATATTAATTATAAATACACTCACCAATTATCCATTTCAGCAATTATACTGGGGAGGAAGAGGGTGGAAAATATAAACACTTCCTCACCCTTTAGCAAGAAAAGATAATCTTTGACATGTACCATGACAGTTCAAGCATTCTTATTAGGTAACTAACATATTTTATAAGGAAAATCAATCTCCAGTTTGATATGCATAGGATGTGGTGAGGGCAAAGGGAATCAATGTTTAAAGGGTCTATGCCTCTCCTCACAGCCACCTTTGGGGAGCCCACCTAAGGAAGCATTTAAATATTTCAGCAATGCCTCCTATGTTACGACCCATACTGCGATGCGAGGAAAGCAAATACACCAACAGGGCAGCTTCATCCAGCTTGGTCAAGTTACCAGTCTTGTACTTTCCCAACCTGCTCACTTGGCTTTGCCTGCATTAACCCATTTGTGCAGGTATAAAGCACTGAACATCCTAAGAACGGTGTTATTGAGAAAAAGCCTTCTTTAGAAAATACAAAGATGTTTTACAAATCCACTGGATCAAAATTGACACTCTAGATCTTTCTGTTTTGGGAGCCTGGGTGTTCTCCCTGAATCTGTACCATTCAGCAAGTACTTTCTTCTTAATATTTCTTCTGTAACTTCAAATGCAATCATCTCATATTTAGTTTGACAAATATGTTTTGTAGAAATGCTCAAATAACTGTTAGCATACAAATTCCAAAATTAAGTAACTTCCATGAAAAGAAAAAAAAAAGTGCCAAAGTATCTGCAAATACCTGCAGCATTACTGAAACGCAGCCTTCACCAGGGCTGGGGGAGGAAGTGATAGCACATGCTTCAGCAGTCAAGTCAGAACATTTTGACTCCTGCCTTGAGAAGCCATGGGAAACATGCCAAGAGAGTCACAATAATTTTGCCGAGCAAACAAAAATCTTAGTTTCAATATTGAAAATAAAATGGGATACCCTCTGGGGTATCTTGCCTTGGAAGAAGAAAGAACTGAGTCAACCTTCCTGGGCACATTTCCTCCTGAATCAGCATATTTTGGAAAAAGAAACAGCCCTAACCTGAGATTATGCATTTTAGCTATGACTTACTGCTGACTTTTTTTATTCCCTGCCCCATGTAATAGCCAAAATGACTAGAGATTCAGTGCTAGCACCTACAAGAATGATGAGGGGGGAAAAAAGCTTCCCTCCCCTTTCCTACAAGATTGCATGATAAACTATGGTACTTTTAAACTAAAACCACCCTTCCAACACATTGTCAGCTTACTAAGAAGGTCTATAAATTTATAGGATCCCTATAGCATTAAATAATTCAGTAAGCACTGTCACCCTTTCTCTAAAAAAAGAGAATAAAAAAATTATGCAGTGAATACTGTTGTTTGTTGCAGCTGTGTCTCATATACACGAGAGATTTCTCGAGATTTTTATGGCAAATGAGCAAGCTGAGAATTCTGCCAAAGGTTGTATTTATCACTTCTGGGTGGGTGGAAAGACACCCGTCTCTAGATTACCTCATCATTACTCATGAATCACTGAGAACACTATATGTCAATATAAGACATCAGCACTACACAGCATCTAAACCAGCTTGCAAGTATTAAACACTAGATGGGTTTCCTCCCATTGCTTTTCTATTAATTTTATAATGGGAGACTCTAAACAACATTTTATTCAATTTTCAGGGGCTTGAGTAAACATAAAAAGATGAAGAATGCCGAACTGTCGATATCTATAAAACACAAATTCTTGCTGCCACAAGCTCTCCTCACTTATTCCATCCATCTGTTTTCTTTCCGTCCCTGCTGTTGGAAAGTTCCCTTTTATCCTGCCCTCAGGCAGAAAAAAATTCAACGTGGGGAAACCTGGCGGTCACTGATCTGTGCGTTCCTACCATCTGCCCCCCCATCAGCTGCCTGGGGCTCCCCCAGTTCCCCCTGCCCATCTCCTACCAGCCACCCCACCCGCTCCGCTCCGCCCCGCCACCCCGCTCCCCTTTAGCGCCTTCATTAATAATTTAGCAGCTGCAAGAGACAAAGAAAACAGACTAGTAACACTGCGTTGGAGCTGATAAGATTTTTGCCAGCATTGCTAAGGCAAGGAAAAAAAATAAAAAAAAAAGATAAAAGAAAGCTTATGAATTTGGTACATAGCAAATCGTTAAAATACAAAATTAGGAGTAGACAAAATCTTTTTATCGGCACTACACATTAGGAGAAGAGAGATGAACAAGCAGACGTGAAACAGAATATGTCCTTAGGAGTGCAGCCTGTCACAGCTGTCAGGATAAAATAAATTTACAGGGTATATTTTTTTGAAGCAAATTACTGCAATATAATTTACTGCTTTGAATGCTTTAGCGCTGGGAATTTGAAAGATTCTCAAAGAGCAGATTGCTTTGTGGTTGTTATTTTGACAGTAAGTCTGTTATATTATTATTTATAACCAATTAGAGCACTAATTACTGTTTTTACTGCTTTGTTAAATTCTGGAAAATACTGGATAAAGGAATGAGAACAAGCTATGAAGAGGGAAGCAGCAGTTTTGATTATTTAATTAGGCCGGCTTGGATGTTCTTACAAACTGCCAGAGATGACAGACCAGGGAAAGGGAAAATGTGACACCTCAGTTGAGACTAGAAATTACAGACAACACAAATGTTTAGTTTTTAATTACATGGGTTTGGAAGATTGCTACAGGCTATGACCTGCAGATCCCATTAGATCTGCTGCACTAAGTAGAGTGGGACTCAACTCTTACGTGCATGAGACACCATCAGGAAAACCTGGAGGAATTGTTTTTGCTTCAGCAGATGGCACATTTCCCTCACAGCAGTGACCAAATGTCCATGCGTGGTGTTAATGTTGCATCCTTCAATCATATATCTTTAAGATACAAATTGTGAAAAGCTACACGAAAGCTTTTATAGTAGTATATTCACGTCGACATAGCAGCAAATCCCTCAAGAGGAAATTATCCTCTAACCACTACAGCAGTCAGATCTTTCAGTCCTTGCAGATAAAACTAATATGGTCAAGAAGCAGTTTTCTATAGGAAGTGGCTTGCTGCAAAAGAGCAGCGTTGCATAAAACTGACAGACAACCAAATCATACACTCAGTTTGATTTTATTTGATAAAACCAAAATCTGTCCCCAGCACGCAGGAATGTAATATCCTCTAAAGTGCCTCTATTGAGCGCATGGAAGAAAACGGATCTTCTTTCACATTTCTTACCACCTACGTTCTTCAAGACGTGAGACAGCTTTCTGAAACAGCCTATGTTCAAAGACAGACAACAGACAGAGTCACCCTAGTACTGCAACGAGATGATCCTCACAACACCCTCATATTAGTCAAGTAGTCAATACCTGCCTTTTAAGATTTTAATGGATTTTGGATTTTAAAATTGTATCACAATAAAACATCCACCATGCATAAATCTAAACTACCTTTGGTAGCAATACCAGATTTCAAGCATTGCTTTCCCCAGCCAAGTGACTCATGCCAAACACATCCACTGTCAGCCTTTGGTCACACAGCTTTTCATAGAATGGTTCAGGTTGCAAGGGACCTCCAAAATTCAGCTAAGTCCAAACCCCCCGCAATGAGCAGGGACATCTTCCACTAGATCAGGTTGCTCAGAGCCCCGTCCAACCTCACCTTCACTGTTTCCAGGGTTGGGGCATTTACCACCTCTCTGAGAAACCTGTAGCAGTGTTTTACCACCCTCATCTAATCTACATCTCCCCTCTTCTAGTTTAAAGCCATTACCCCCTATCCTATCACTACAGGCCCTACTAAAAAGTCTGTCCCCATCTTTCTTATAGGCCCAATTTAAGTATCAAAAGGCTGCTGTAAGATCTCTCTGGAGCCTTCTCTTCTTCACGCTGAATGATCCCAATTCTCTCAGCCTGTCCACACAGGAGAGGGGTTTCATCCCACTGATCGCTTCTTGTTTCTTTTTTAAGGAACCCAGTCCAACTTGGCCCTTCAGCATTAATAATTAATTCACGCTGCTGTGGAGAGCAAAGTCTGAGACTGAAGATGAAGATCTCCATCAAGTAATCTGCACAAGAACCTGGAGTGATACGCAGCTCTCCAGTCCCCTGACTCACTCTGGTGAGCATCCCCATCAAGGACACCCATATTTGCCCCAAGTATAGGAGACTGGGGAGGGGCGAGACAGACAGACATAAGCACCCACTGCTGGTGTCACCTCATCCTTCCCTTTGAGAAGAACCACAAAGAGTTAGGAACTTCTGTACACATACAGAATGCAAAAACCCTGTGGTGCAAACTGGATCTTCCTGACTACACTAGGATATACCTAAGTGAAAAACCTTGCTCTGAGATGGCCACTGTCTCAGGCATTTTACTAGCCAGACTCTGGATCTTCAGTCTCCCTGCAAAATACTAATACCTGGCTGGTCCTGAAGGGCCTCTGTAAGGAACCGGGTAAAACACTCCCGGGGATGTTTTGTATACGTTAGTCCTCTGCTGTTGGCAGAGCACTGGGCCAAGAGAATGATGCCAGCATTAAATATTTGACGTCATTAAAGATATATTTTTAGAAGATGCACAGCACTTTTAATTGTCTGTCTTCGGCAGTTTCCAGGTAACTTGAAAAATTAACTCTGCTAAGATAAATCAGTCTGGCAGCATCAACCGCCTGTTTTTGTTCTTTGTATACAACAGATGATTCCTATCAGAACTGTAAATAATAAGACAGATAACTGCTACAAAATTAGTCAGTGATTGTTTCTTTACACATCCTTTTTTTTTCCACAAGATGTATTGGTTTTGCATTAAACTAGCTCAAGAAAAGTAAAATGGAATGGAAATTGCAAAGGGAACTCCTTGGCAGGAGATAAGCACATGAGCTAATATTGATTGCATCAGTTTCCAAAGCCCATTAACACCAAATAAATGCAGCTGACCTTGAGAGCCGGCAGGAGCCTCGGGAAGGAATCACTTCAGATATAAGGCTGGGTAAGTCCTATGCCTCAGCTCAGCAAAATGCCTAGACAATGTTACAGTTATATTTCTTGTACTTTGTAGCACACCATAAGTGACAAAGCTTCTGGTTTGTGCTATACAAGACAAAACCTGTAATTCCTTCTAGTTTTACTTCCGGGGTTTCTATTTCAACGACCGAATGCTGCTTCATGCCATTTGCACATTAAGAGAGAACAGATGAAGAAGGAATGTATTTCTGTTTATTGCCTTTTAAAGTTTATTTCTTTGTATTTCCTGAAATTACTGCAAGAGGAGAAAATAAAAAAAAAGAAGAAAGAAAATCCTCTAATCTTTGTGCACGTTTGGGTCATCTATTCTTGCCCCTATCTTCTAAACCCATAAATAAGGATTTATAATGCAAAGAGAAAGCGGTGGTTGCTGCAGCATGGACTGAAGGGAGGAAAACTGTGGCTTAGCTCATTTCTGGAAGTTCATTTCACAGATGAATTCCTTTTTATTATTAAGTTTTCATTTGGCCATATCCGAAATTGTGTAGATCCACATAAATCTGGAGTCTTGATTGCCACCACTGCTATCTAACTGCTCAGCTGTGTGAGAGATCTGTAGCTGTCTGCTGCTTCAGCCCACACACATTAATCCTACGCTTCATCAATTAAAAAAATGTTTTTAAAAAAAAAATGTATCATGCTGTTTTTCATAAGCAGCATGAAGCCAACCTTTTGGTGACTTACTAAGTCTTTCTTTGATTAATAAGTATGACGGCTTGTTAATTAGTTGACTAATCACTTTCCACATCTATCATCATAGTTTCAAAGAGCAAATAATTTCCTGGACTACAAATCAAGTCAGGCAAAGTTCATTTGATTCCATGCAGAAGTCCACTGATTTCAGCATTTCTTTAAAGATCTTTATTTCCACCCTTTTTCAGAAAACAAAAAGAGTATTTTGCAAGGACAAACTAAAGAGGCCTGATGGCAGTGGAGAGACTGTTCAACCAAGGTAAACCACATAATTTCACATGGAGCTTCAAGACAAGGACAGGGTTTGTTTGGTTTTTTTTAATATTATTTTAGAAAAAGAGTAGTATTTCTGTGTAGTGGGAAAATATTCAGAGAATGACTAAAGCCTTACAACTTATATTTTCTATATAAAGACAATTTTATTACAAGAACACTAAGCTGCTGCCTAGGCATTTTATAAGCAGTGCTTTCTCAGATAAGCTAACCAGCTGACTTTCAGGCGTCAGCCAAATGGGAAAGATTGTGTCATCTAAGACAGTAAACATGGTCCTTAAGTAAGATACCAGGTGGCTTGCAGCTCAAATCAATGATAGCATCCAATTATTACGAAATAAAATGACCCACTGCAGAAAATGGCTCCCATGGGCACCACAAATCGGAGGGACATGTTTTCTTCTGGCATGTTTGCATTTTAAGTCCTTACAAATGTTAATATGAACCTGCCATCCTGTTCATGCACAAGAACAGATGATAACTTATCTCCTGAAAGCACCTATGAAATAGTGAGTAAGCATATTATGCACATTCATTGTGCTTTCTTTTCACCATCTCTAAACAGATGACCAAATTGCAGGTTTAATAAATTAATTCCATCATTACAGCATGTCTGCTTTTAAATTTCATTTACAGATATGAAAAAAGCTGTCAACTCCCCTGCATTTCTCAGTACTGGCTGAAATTCTCAGAGATACAATATATATACATCAGGTGCTTAAATTCCCAGGATACTTAAATGGTACAGGCACATTTCACAGTTCGTCCCTCTAATGAAGGATCATCTACATTCCTGGAAAGTAATGTGGTACCCTCTTGCTTCTGTGGCTATGAAATCCCTCTTTGCTCCAGGCCCGTAGTATGACATGCTTCAAAGTTTTATGTGTCTCCACTATAAAGGGATGAGCAGTTGCTCAAATAGCCCAAAACTTTCATGTTTATCTTCAAATGGAAGAATGCATGCCAAGGTGCAACAAAAAAAAAATAAATTAAAAAGGCTTTTAAAGCCCTTCGCAGAAATTTTAAGGTTTGGTAGAAGTTGGCTGAGAATCAGGTGAGGGACAAAAAATAATTAAATCATAGGCCACAATTTCCCTTTGCTCCAATATTCAGAGATAAGGCTCAGGGTATCACAAATACACCTTTGGGTCAGCTCAGCCTGCAACCCCTGGCACTACTAAGATTTTCCTGATACAGGCTGGAAAGAACAGGGTCAGGATTCAATACGAAGAGGAAAAAAAAGCAGTCCCACTCTTTAAATTAAAACAATTATTAAATCACTAAAGAAAGAAGTTCCTCTTGCTACATGGTAGGGCAGCAAGGTTTGTAGCAAATTTCAGTATCTTAGTTCTACCAAGAAGTCACACTCACACTGTCTCCAAAGGGGAAATTTCTGTCACCAGATAATTTGATTCCTTAAGTAGTCCCAGAGAAATCAGACTGAGGGGAAAAGAGAAAAAAAAAAAAATGATTGCTATTAAAAAACATTATTGGGAGATTACACATACTTGTTAGTACTTTAATTTTTTTATTCTCCAACAATAAACAAATCCATTAAATAGGTAACACAAGTTCTGTGAACCAGTTCCTGGTTAGAAAGGAATACTGCAATTATACTGAACTTCCTCAGTATGCACCATCAGGCTAATCTTTTTTTACTCAAGAACACATCAGCTCTTACTGAATTTCATAATAACGAACACCAACAGTTCAATGCTACAAACATGTCTTATCTCAAAACCATTGCCACTGCCACTGGGAACGAGTTAATTGCAAGAACAAATTAATCATTTAAGTGATTTAAATTTAAGTTGTGCATACTGTTCCATTGCTCATTTTAGCATTAACATATGAAGCAGCTCAAAGCCATTAGAGCACAGACAGCAATGAGGCACGGAGATTAAAAGCAGGCTGCACTATTTCTTTTCCTCCTGCTCAGCTATAGATTTTACAAAACCTCCTTGCACAGAATGCGCTATTTGGTGACTTGAAATGTGGATTTGATGAGCTGTATGAAGAGATTTACCTACTTGCATATGGATTTGTGCTGTACATGCCCTTGCCTTTTCACCTTGTCTTCCCTGGGTCCTCTAACAGGCACCAGCACCTGTAGCCAGGCACAGGCGTCACTGCAGGTGAGCCCATACCCTTGATTTCTGCTCCTTTGGTACACACTGCACGAATGGCAGCTGAACTCCCCCTGCCTTTCTTCAACAGAGAGTATTTTTCTTCTACCAAGCCACTAATGTACAGAACTTACATGAACTGAATTGCATTTTGAAGTTCCTCCTACCCTTCCCGTTACGGCCGTGACTGACTGCTGGGATGCAGGAGCTACGATGGACTGTAAGCACAATTGCCTACATTTTACTGCAGAAGTCAAGCAACAATGCCTTGCAGTACCTGTATGGGAGACCTGACTTTACAGATAATTCTCTTGGCTTTCAGGGTACCCAATTTGCACAAAAATCAGACAGTGCAGATGCAGAATGAGCAAGAGGCAGGCTTCATGACTGCTTACTGCACTAATCCCTTAATAAAACTAACTGGTCACACTGAAAATGGGAACTGTAGCCTCTGCATGTTGAGAATAGTTGTACCTAGGGGTTTGGGCACCTGGATACCACTAAACTGTATGTGAACTTGTTTGCAGAAAATAGATCTAACATAAAACATGTAGAAAGAAAATCATGTCCTTTGTGTCCATACATACAACCCATCCTGCACTTGTTCCAGGTCTCTTCTTTGATCAGTATCTCTTTCAGAAGTATTTTTAATTCAGAGTCTTTCAGAAAAATACCTACTTCCAACCCAGTTTTATACTATTGAACCATAGTGAGCTAACACATTTTTGTTCAGTTATTATATTTAGACTCAATCCACTGGATAAAGTATATTATAACACAGTGTGTAGGTAACTTTCCTTCTCTTTCATATATGCAATACAGAAATGACTAGCAGCTTGCAGTTCTACTGTCTTCCCTCCAGGGATCTAAAATTGTTTCATAATGGGGAATTTAACTTCGAAGTGCTTCTGTGAATGAGATGCAGCACTTGATATTTTCTCCTGTTCCATATACAATGAAGCTATCGCAAAGAAAGATTACATCAAAGGTCAGATAGAAGTTCACTGATGTAGCAGAAAGTCCTACATGTTCCTCTTGCCTCAAGTGCAGGAAGTGTTATGAAGCAATTCTTATTAAGTATGGAATATATTCAAGTAAACAAACCTGATCCCTGAAGGATTTACAGGCCTTAAACTATTTCAAGCTACAGAGACCTTCTGACTGGATTGATTTCTTTAACTAGAAATGGTGGTATTTGAATCCATTGGAAAAAAAAAATATAATGAATTTTACTTCTATTATTGCGGAACGCATACTGAGAAGATGGGCCCCTTTCCCTACAGCAGCAGGGGTGGATGTTTCAACCATATACCTGGCACCTCTGTGGGACCAAAAGGGATAGCAAAGAAATATCCAGTAGTTCCACTGCAACCAGTTTTCTTCAGAGGAGATTTCAATCCTACAAACTGCAGGTGATGTGAAGCACCATGGGTCAGCTAACTTTAAGGAAAGAAGATAGGTCCAAAAGAAGAGGCTGGAATTTCAGTGCTCCAATACATACCTACCTAGAATAAATCAAAACAAATGCCAAATTATTCAACAACAATCAATGTTTCTCATTAAGTTATTTTATTCCTATGAATTCTCTGTTTATGTGTTGTTTTTGGTTTTCCCTCATTAGAAGAATGTTTCCCAAATTGCAGTTTCCTAGAAGTAAAATGTTTGTTTCCTTCTTCATTGGTTGAGACATCTCTCCTGGGGTTTAAAAAATAAATATATATATATATTTTTTTTTTTCATCAGTGGTAACAGATGCCATAAAGCACTGATATTCACTGCCAGAGTTCCACCATGAGGTCATGTCACTAGGGATTCACCAACTAATGACCTCACCTCGCTCACTTAATGAACAACCACATATGAACAGGAGCAAGTCATTCATTAGGATGTTATGATACGCAGAATTGCTAATTCTTCAAACTGTGGCCAGGCATGCTTGTTTGCATTGCCACAACGCTGCATTTTAAATGTCAACAGGGACTGAAACTGTGTGTGAATCACCAGACACTGTGATCAAAGTAGTCGGCTGAAACTGCTGAAACATGATTTATTAATAAGGAATAAAGAGAATGCAAATAAACTAATTATAAAATGGGGCTTGTAAGAGCCAAATTCCCAAAGTAAAACTTTAAGCAATGTTCAAATGATTATCCATATAATTAGGAACACATAACCAAATACAAACAGCCCAATAGCCAGCTTCAGTGCTGTTAACATTCAGAATACAGACTGCCCGCATGCTTCATTTGACAGCAGCAGAGCAGTCAGGTGGCATGTGCTCAACCTAAAAATACAAAGCATCTAAAGCAGTATCCATGGAAAATACTAACACAGCCCATTGGACACAGTGCCCTTGCACACGCACAAACTTCTCCAGTGAGGTCTTCATGGATCCCACACAATGCTCCATAAAATCTATTTTTCAGCTGTAAAACTTCTATCCTTTTCGATAGATCACACAATGATTTATTCTGCTCTCACATATTCTACTTGTGTTCAAAAATTCACAAATTCATGAAACAATCTGCTTCCAAAAGCATAATTGTTTAAAATAATTATGTTTTATCATTACAGAAAGTAGAAAGATTTCTCAGTTGTTCATGAAGACACTTAGGGGATGCCATCAGTACCAAATGGTCAGAAGACCACATTGCTGCGTTATCCAACTCATCAAAAAAATTTCTACCTGAAAGGGCAACATAGCACTGATTTGCACTACAGATTTCAACAACTCTAATGTTTCCATCTTTAAGTAGACAGGTTCACTGAGCCAGTTCTTTTATTGCTGCAAAGATGCTATAAAACCCACTGAGGTCTCTTGTCCACTTCTGTGGCATCCAGGGTGCCAACTCAGTTAAGTTTGTACTTCGGTGCCGAGTTTTACAGAATAAATTCCTCCAATTTCAGCAGCATTTGTCAGTGATTAACAGAGGCACTATCTACATTCAGAGCCACAGCAGATCTTTCAATGTTCTACTGAACTTGTACTTTGACAGAAAACAAGTTCAACCACATATACTGCCTAATTCAAGAAAAAAAAAAAATATTTATCCATTTGAATTCCACCAACCAGGTATTGACTGAATGAGCTATTAAGGCCTACATCTAATTTTAAGCGGTATACTATTTCATAAAGGCAACTGCTCATCCAGTCAGGCTTAGCACACATCTACAGAAATGCAGATGGGCATTTTGTACGTTCTTCTCATGTTAAGGTATTCCTATGGAGACACTGGGCCCCAACAGTGCAGAACAAAAACGGGGAAGAAATGACCAATACACAACCAAAAATCAGAACCCAAAGAAATTTCCTGACAACTGTAGTGAGCCCTCTCTCAGCCCAGGATGGTTTCAAAACCACAAGGGTCTCCAGAGGTGGCATGAAACACTTCACTGTAACCAAGCAGACCAAAAGACCATATGTAGTGGACTAATTTATACTGAATTAAGTTTCTTTCCCTTTTATTGAAACTATTTTCATGAAGAATTCTGCCGCAGTATGTGCTTTTAGCAAAAACACTAGCTCCCCAGGAGACTCTGCCTTTTGCTGAATTAGAGACTAACCACCAGACCACCACTGCTGTGCCTCTCTGCAGCACACACTGAAAACGCTATGGCTTCTATAGATGATGCTATTTCTTAGTCGAGGGGCACAGAATCATTTGCCAGATTGCAAATGTTAGACTGGATACAAAGGATACATGTTAAAAAAAAAAAATCTTTAAACAGATTAAGTTTAACGGAAACATGAACAGTATTTACTAGCTTATAAAACTGTTCACTTAATTCTTATTTACAAAAAGATGATGGGGATCTTCAGGGTTACAACACACAACAGCTGTCTCTATAGAAGTGCCAGCCTTGACATTAACAAGATGATAAATTGACTGATCAGTATTTAAGTAGTATTAAAATTGAACTGAATTATACTAAGATTCAAACTCAAGCAATTTTTATCAGTTCTCTTACTATTGAGTAGAGCAATTGGGTGGGAGGGTGAGGACAGAAAAGGACAAGCTCCTGTGCTTGAGAGAATTTATTCTCTTCTTTGAAAAAGGCAGAAATACGTGATCTTACAACAACATTTCAACACTGATTTCACATTCGACCAAATACCAATGCTACGTATAGGCTTTATTTTCAATAAAAGAAACTTGCCACTCACATTTTCAATGTGGCTGATGCAGAATCAGCTGTGCAAGCCACTTAAAATAGTCTTCCTCTTCAAATCAGGACAACAGTAGGAAGGAGGGACACAGGCCACCACAACCACCCTACTTGAGGGGCAAAATGAAGGAAGTACGATAGGTGACGGACGAGAAACACACCATTACACTTGATAAAGATCTGACTGGTTAATGGGAGATGTGGCCATGCCTATGGGGTAGCTGTAAAATGCAGCTGGAAGGGGAAGAGACCTGCACTGTGACTACTGCTGATCACCAGGACCTCATGACAGGACAAGATTGGGAAGTGATGGAAATCAAGACTTTTTGTCAAGTAAGAAGAGGCAGCTGAGACTGGCGATGCTGCAACCAGTTACTCTATAAATCTGCAATAATGATGACACATCATGTGCATGTCTACCAGTTTTGCCTTGCAGAGAAAAGTTACTTTAAGACAGTACAGCATGCTTGCTTTCATAGCCAGTAACATCCCACTGGACTCAGGTAGAACTGCAGACAACAAAACATAATCAATGGAAAACAACCTTATTTATTAATATTGGACAAGCTATACAAAGGTAACATTTACACTTCATTTTTTAAATGCCTGAGATATTGTAAATGTAAATGACATTATATTTGACATTGGTGATTGACTAGAGCCACATGTACAACATTACTGGCAATATTGCCTACCCAGTAGTAGAGGTAAGCATAGATTTCGTACCTATTTAACATTTCAATGACATATATAATATAATAAGGGTGACAACATATGATAAAATTGTTCAACTGCATTATTTTTAATTAAAGCACAGTACAGCTGACTTTTGTGGTACGATAACCAACTTCCACAATTGTCCAGACTTGCTTATTTTACTACCAAAAATGCCCATGAATTTAAGGCGATTTGGCTCTACCAGATTCATCTTAGATAGCATAATGGCATTAGACTCCTTTTGCAGCACTCCTGTGCTGGGAGAGACACCTTTTTCTTTCTTTCTAAAACCACAGTATTACAGTCCATCAAGTAAATAATTAAAGCAAGGAGAATAGACTGAAATTAGAAACAAACACTATATATAAAAATGTGTTGTGCCCTGGAATTTGCAGTTACCCATAGCAGAGGCATACCTCCCACGCAACCAGCTAAACTGGGCTTCCAAAGCCTGACTAAATCTTCAGCCTTGCAGAGTAATGACAGAATGAAAAAATATTTGCATAAGCTTGTAACTTGAGCAAGCATAACATGAGTGAAGCATGGGAATACAAAGCAGTTTTCAATGAGACACAGTTATTCTGAAACACAAATCTACATATTAATTGTAAAAAGAAAATACACATCCTGAGAACTCATTTCAACTGATATAGTTAAAAAAAAAAATAAATACATATTTCTGCTACATGCTTAACAATAATTGTCCACACCTTCCAAAAGCAACAATCCCACAAGGCAGTCCTAGTGCAGTTGGTGTTGGGAATGGAATGCTAATCCTGGAAGCACAGTGTCTGCATATGAATGAGCCCCTCTTTGGGTCTCTAACATGTACTAATCTTTGATAAATGCAATGAACAGGAGCATTCTATCCAATACCACTGAAATCTGAAATGTGTTTTCTCAAGTGTCGACAGTTTATACAATAAAAATTTATTTTGCAAAAAGCACTGTAAAAATGAATATTATTTGCCTTTCTCATTACTGGCTGGAAATTTGAAAGTATGTTTTAAGTTAATGGTAAGTCTTAGTATTTTCCATATTAAAGCAAGAAATTAATTTTGCAGCTCTATGCATCACCAGTTTGTGCAAGAATTAGTTTGGCTTTGTCACACCACAAAGTAAAATCGATCAGTAACAGTGCTGAAGTTTTCCCCTATGTATTCCAGATCATCACCAAAAAAAAGCCACCATGCTGCAGCATCTTTCACCTCCTTTCCACTGCAATCAACTCCATCATCCAGGCTGCTCGTACATTGTAATCTGTTCTTGAGAACTGTAATTGCACAGTGAGAAACTCAATAAACCTATATCTTATCTGAAAGAGAAGCTGGTAATTGCCTGAAAGAAATGGATCTTGTTGTGGAAGGATATAAGACAGTGTCAGAAGTATTGTTAGCTACTCTGTTAAAAAAAAAAAAAAAAAAAAAAAAAAGAGAGCACCAGGAGTTTTTTTTTCTCTCTCTCTTTTTTTTTTTTAATATCATTATCTAGCAAAAACTTACAACTATCAGCCATTTTTCTGAAAAAAGCCAACTTTTTTTTGGTCAAAATACAAACCTGTTTTGAAAGTTATTAAATATTTTGGAAGCTCAACACCACAGAAGGAATGCTTGCAGATCAATACATACTCTCACTATCAACCTAATCTTCACTGGCTTCTGAATAATTCAGGCTCATTAGACTTCCAAGCTGTCTGGCCTAAAGGTTACATGAGACATGCATCAATCTGTCAGGTGGCAAACATTTTTTCATCTCTTCTCCCTCCACACACTCTGCATTTGTACAGTAATAATGTTAATTTCAAAGCCTTCAGTTAAATTATAATTAGTCTGCAACCCTCTGTCCAAAATATTGAATATATTTGTTAATATAAAAACCAAAGCCAATACCGTGCACACAAGAAGCAGGGGGAGTATAAGCAAAAGATTCTTAAATGTTATTTTGTACAAGGCTACAGACTGTTTTTTTTCAAATAAAAAAATACTCATTTTTGATATTGAAAAATAGATTCAATCAGGAGCAATTTGAAAAAGATCACTAACCTTGTCTCCAGTGAACAAATCGCATGTGATTCCAAGCTATGATTCAAGCTGAATACAATAAATGGCTTGAAAAATTGAACCTCGCATTGTTGGTTGCTAAAAGAGAACTGAGAGTGACAGGTTCCTTCAAAACCATCTATGCACCTCCCTGAATGAGGATATCCATGGTATTTTAGTATCTACATAGCTTACGGCACAAACCAACAAGGGTACTGGCCAGTTAGAAACTTAAGTCAGTGGAAGATAAAATGCTGAAGAACAAAATCAAAAAGAATGAGCGAAGTTAACAGCTGTTAACAGAAATTAAGACATGCATCTATATCTGGTAAGTGTTCACATTTTCAATGGACTCAGAGGTCTCAAACGGATAAAAACATTCAAAAATACTTTTTCCCCCTCCTCCTGGCTATAAAATTGACCACACTGCAGAAGACATTTATTTTGCTCAGCAAGGTCCCTTCCACGCTGCCGTTGCCCATCTTTCTCCTGGGTGAAGATAAAGCATCACACACGCATTGCATCATCTGGCTGGTGCTGCTCGGTTCCAGGCACGATTAAAGGTGTCTACCCAGTCAAGAAGTCCACGGCTTCTTCCACATCCTACTACCTGGACTGTGTTCAGAAACCATTAATTTTTTGATCTCTTCTGGTGCTTGAGAACCTAGCCCCTACATCATTTTCTCCTTTTCTCTTAAAATTTGATCCAGTCAAAGGCAGTTGGGATTACTACAAATACAGGGTAAGACTAAAAGGAGTTTTACTTCCAACTTTCAATGATATTTCTGCCCCACACAAATCCTTCCAGAAAGAAAAAGCATGTGCATGGGGCATGTATTTAGGTGTTTAGTTCTCTTAACTCCTTTCACTTACGGTCTAATTGCAGGAATAAAATGGGGTTTTGAATTACTACAAATGTTCAGCAGTAATACAGGTGAAGCAGGATAATATATCATTAACACAGACCTCTTCCAACATGTCACTGTAGGACATTTAACATTCTCACCCTTGCTTAGAAAACAAAACTTCATGAAGACGACTTCTTTTTTCTTTTTTTTTTTTTTCTTTTTTTTTTTTTTTTTCCTTTGGTAAATTAAGCATTTACATAAAAATATTCCTGTTAATGTCTGTGTAACCCCCTGAATGAAGAGCTCCGGTTCCGATTTTGCCTGTATTTCTGCTTCTCAGACTTTACAAGCTCTGAGCTTCCTGCGTCCCTACAGCCCCCTGATTAAACACAAGGCTGTGACCACAAGGCTGAACTGACTCAACCCTATAAACCTCCCTTTCAAAATTCTCTACAGCTGTCTTTTCATTCAAGAAGTATCTTCCAATCCCATTACTACTTAATCCCTTTATAATCCAATCAACCTCAGCAGCATCATGTCAGCTCCCTCTGTCAACACTGTAACCCTGTAATATTTCATTCTGGGGAAAAGTGGCACTACTTCCCATTTCCAGAAAAATTCTAACTCCTACCCTTGACCCAGCTTTGTTCCAGATTCATCTTTAATTGCCATAACCACATAAGAAAGACCAACTCTATCTTCATCTTACATGGGGTAAAAAGAAAAATTAAACTTCTTCATCTATTTCTAAGGAAATAAAATACCTGGCATAATTCAGGCAGTTACTTGGTTTGGTTTACAGCTCTATTTTTGCAGTTCACTTGCAAGCCTACAAGACTTTATTAATTGGAAGTTTAACAAATCACATTTGAGTTTCAGGCATGAACAATTAACGAATGCATTATGCAGAACTAATTGATGGACTGTACCTGACTGGAACAGCCAACAGTGTATCCCCAAGCCCCAAAACACTGCAGTCACCAAACAGAAATAAAAAAAAAAAAAAAAAACAAAAAACCTTTCACTGCTAATTTCTTCTGCCACTAAGGAAAAAAGATCATTAAGTAGACTGTAACCCATACATTCGTCTTTGCAGGGCTAAGAAACCACTACAGGATATATGAAAGAGATAAACATAAGTTTTCCAAGGTTTTAATCAAGTTTTTCATCATTTCTTCTAGTCATTTTTCTTAATTTCCCTTAAGCTAACAGCAAACAAAATAGCCTCAACTTGTTTAATTACTAAAAATAAGATCTTTTAAGAAATAACACATTTATTAGCTTTTGTTATTTATGTGCCATTTTTTCTAGTTATTAATATTCTTTATGAAAAGCTCCTAATTTAATGTAGTCTAAAACCAGAGATGTCTAAAGGCACCCTCTGAGTCCAGGACACCAAGGACTTTGTAAACCCATGACATGTTCCTGGTTCCCTTATGACATTTCAGGTGTAGTACAGGATCATCATACCCACTTACTATCATCCTTACAGTCCAGAAGAGGACACAATCCTGTAACCATAGAAACATGAATGTTCCTGTAGACATTTTCTGACTCTTATATTGAAAAAAAAAAAACAAAACAAAACAAAAACAACAACAACAAAAAAAAAAAAAAAAAAACAAAAAAACAACAAAAAACACAAGAGAGCTTTGTTTGCCTTCTCCACAACACTGTCTCAACACTACTTGAAAAGAAAAATCCCGTGTTCATCTTAAACCAGTGCAGTAGCTCACAGCCCCTTGCCTTCTCTCTCTTCCAAGCTAAATACAGGAATACAGCATGGCTTGGCTTTGCATTTGAGCCCCTTCCCTGTGCTATGTGCCACTGATCTTATTTGCCACCCATCTAGTCAAAGAGTAGGCAGTGATCACGGGAGCGCTCAACAGCTTTTGGGACTCAAACACGTGAGCAGTGTTTTTCCTAAAAGCTTGAGGTGTATCTATTCCTCGCTCCCAACACACAAGACATTTCTCCCAATCTTCTCTCATTGCTCTTAGTGCTGGCACTTCACAGAGCAGGTACCCTGGGATCACTAAAATTGTCGTTTGCCACAAGTGACAGCTGAGCAATGGAAGGGAGGGACCGCAGCAACTGCCACTTCAGCCACCCAGCCCTGTAGTGAGCAGCCAGATATAGCCCATGACTGACCGGGAACACCGTTCCCATCTTGGTCAACTGGCTCTTTTTTTTTTTTTTTCAAGAATTGACTTATTAAAATAAGCAGAGTACAGGTGGATAACATTAGGGCTTAATTCTGCCCATACTAAGATATATTGTAGTTATGTCTACCACAGATTACAACTCTCAAAAAATTAAATTGCTATTCACTGTTTGAAGATATGCAATTTATTTATTTAACCATGAAAAGCTATCACATTTAAAAAATAGTTTCATACTACCCATGGCCAAGCAGTAGGAGCCAAAACATTTTGACAGTCTTAGTTCAGACTGATGTAGAAGGAGATTTAGGTAATATTCAAAAAAATAACACATCAAATTGGAACTCAAAAATTAACAGTAACAGTTATTTTATATATTTCCAGAAAATACTTTTACTCATGTAATACGTTCTGGAATATTCTCAGCATCCTAAATGTTGTGCAGTCTCTTTAAGTCTCAGAAAGTTCAAGGTATTCCCTGGGCAAAGGATGAAGTGCTCTGCTCCATACACAATTACACATTTACTGAAGTCAGATGCTAGGAAGAATAAAAACCTTTTCCTCCCCTGGCAATATAATTCAATAATTGTAAATCAGTAATGCATTATAAACAATTTCAGCATTTACAACACAGGCTTTACTGAGCATATTACTTCAAGGCAATTAAAGATAATGATTGATACAAACCTCTAGTCACAGATATTTACCAAAAAATGTACATTAGTCAACATTAACATGGAGAAATTAGTCACCAAGAAGTTCAACATTAGAACTATGAAGCTCCTAGAGGAACTTTCATCATGCCTATTTTGTATCTCATGCAATATACCATGCAACTTTGAATATTCGTGTAAATTCCTGAATGTGTATGCAACATAGCCAATAATAGAACTTATCAGACAAACCCTTATATCTCATGAGCTTTGCAGTTCTTCATATTTTCATGTTAAGTTTTTCCACTACTGTACACTGCAGTTAATTTCCCTTTTTATATACAAATAAAATATATAAAAACCCCTCTTTGGCACTGAGGAACCATTTGGTTCTTAAATCAAAAGCTATTCACTGCAATTCAGTCTTTTTAAACTCTGTTTATTTCATCTTAAAGGAAATTTTGTGCATATTCATTCTCAAAGTGCCTAATCAGTCATTGTTAAAAAAAAAAAAAAAATTCACAAAGGCTTTTTAAAATTTGAATATGAATTAATTAGCCATCCTCAGTGTAGGAGAGTCTCTTATGTTTCCAGTGAGAGATTCTAGACCTTGAGACAAGGGTGAAATTTTATTCTTACTTTATATTTTAGCTCTGCCCATTAAATGCAAACTCTTCGGTGCCAAACCAAACAAAATACTAAACAGCCAGTTTAAATTGCTCAATAAACTTGAATTGTAATAGAGCATAAAATGCTCACATATTAAGGTGCCACCTACAGATTTCAGGATAGCTACTCACAGGCAGCCACTGCATAACAGGCAAATTTCACATGTTTAAAAAGGTTTTTGGCTGCCTGTGTAAATCGTGTCTCAGCTAGAGAAACAGCTGCCCCAGTTAACTGAAAATCAACAGGAACTACATCTAATTAAGACTACAGTGGAACTGCTAATGTCATAAAGGGACAAAGATTCTCCAAACCAAACCTTCCAAAACACACACTGCCAAGCTGAAGCAGTTCTGCTTAAGGAGTATTACACCAATGTTGTATTACTTCTAAAATGCCAAGTAAATTATTTTTTGCCTTGGGTTTGACATTATGCATGATATTAAAAAAAAGTTATGAGTAAGTTGTTTTACAGAGGTGCTGGTAAGCAGTTAAGCAGAGCGTTTATCAACTTGTTCAGAAATTTAACTTGATGAGACTGCCACATAAATAGACTGCTGCTGCATAAACCCCACCTGCAAACAACCAGGCTTGCTCCTCAGCCATAAGGAACCTCTGTTTTCTCCATGAGCTCTGGGTTATACTCAAAGTAAAGTCTCTATGGTGCTGTCAGTCATCCATCACAAATATTTAAGACAGTTCTATAGACTGATGAAACTACACAAATATACAGACTTCACAGCTGACTGTGATTTCTTTTTTTTTTTTTTTTTGCATTGAAACACTATTTTCTATCTTAATAAAAGTCATTTAATACTAAAACTTGAGTGGTTCCAACAAAATTAATCACAGAAAGAATAGCAAAAAAAAAAAAAAAACAACCCAAAACAAAAAAACAGTGATTTCAGCTTTTCATCTACCTTACCAAAATAAAGTTCGAGCTCTGCATTAAAGCTTCTGTCTCAAAGACACATTTCATGAACAGTTGTGTTATCCCAAAATTCCTTTAGCACCATAATGGGTATCAAGAAGTTACGACCTCAAATAAATGTGCTTTTTGAGGCCAAAAGCCCTACTTCAGCCTAATAATCATTAGTTAGGATGTAAACACATTATCAGGTGCATCACCAACTGCAAGAAGTTGCATCCCATGAGACAACAGTAACTCCACCAACTGGATTTTGGCCTGAACATTTGTAGCATGATTGTTTTGCTCATTTTCATAGGTTTAAAACACAGGGAGTTTGGTGTGGGTTTCTTTGATGGTTTTTAAACAGCACAAAGTACTTCCTATTTCACAAGCATGTAGTGAACGCTGTCTGTACAATATATCATTTGAGCAACAACCTCCCATGAATAGCAGCTCCTCTTTCTGAGCAGAATGAAGCTCAGCAGAGTTTCCCTCCCTCCTTCCGACGCAGAAAGCATGAATTTCTAACAGAAGGCTTGTAACACAGTCCTGAGCGAAAACCTAAAACTTGAAAATACACTATGACTCTCACTATGGGGTGTAAAATCAAAGTGAGAACAAGGGGCTTCTCCAAGTTAAAGGAGAGAAGGGATCACTGGCCCTTCTGTTTTCCCTCTCAAACATTGGCCCTTAAATTTCAAGCTGAGTAGCTTATAATTGCTTAAAGGTAACTCTCAAAACCATCCAAGTACTGAATTACAAGCACCCAAAGAGGTGCTGCAAGTTTTGATATAACTTTTGCAATGTTCAACACCGTCACTTTTGAATATGTTCTTAACTTCACACATAGATTACCTGGCTTCAGCTTCCAGGAGTTGATGTTTGTTATAGCTTTTCTGCTATTCAGTATTTTCTCACAGTAAAGTTATTAATATACTGTAATCAAGCCATCTTTCTTTACTTCTTTTGCTAGGCAGAACATCAAATCTACTTGACAAAACAATCCACAACCATCACTTCATCCCCAGCAGGAAAATTTAAGACTGAAAACTTAATATGTTAGATAGAGAATACATTTTTATCTCATCTCACACAACAGAAATAACCACAGTATTATTTGCAAACCTCAGATCTGAAGGCCTAAATATTTTGGCCTAAAATTCACATTTCCTTTTTTGTTGTGATCACAGTGAGGCTTTTAGCAACTCCTTTGTAAACTAGTATCTCTGATATGACTGTTGACATAAAATATTTAACAATACTTATAATGGTAATAAAGGGTAAACTAGGTACAATCATATAAACGTTCATTCACACCTTGAACTGCACAGGAACACAAACTGAATGCGACAAGAACTGGGAACAGTAATGTTTTATTACTCTTGTAAGCTTCCCAGTTCCAATTAGGATAAATATTAACATAGATCTTTGTCTTCTTATTGCCCACTTACACAAGGTGATATACCAAACATCTGGAACTCCAAGGAGTTGGGTGGAGCTATGAAGACCACCTTCATGGAAACAGTTCTTCATCCCAGGCAAGGTGGGACACAGCTGGGAGAGCAGTGGCCACGCTGGCGGCAGGATCACAGCACCACAGCAGCTCCAAGCAATGCCTCCACTCACACAGCAGTGTACGAGACTCAAATTGCACCAAGGCCCCTAAAATCAGGATAGCCTGCAAAGGTGAGGAGATCACTGCAAGGAAGGCATGGACCTGTTGGAGCAGGTCCAGAGGAGGCCACGAAGATGCTGGGGGGGCTGGAGCAGCTCCCCTGGGGGGCCAGGCTGAGAGAGTTGGGGGGGTTCAGCCTGGAGAAGAGAAGGCTCCGGGGAGACCTTAGAGCGGCCTCCCAGGGCTTAAAGGGGGGACAGGAGAGGTGGGGAGGGACTCTGGATCAGGGGGTGTGGGGATAGGATGAGGGGTAACCATTTTAAACTGACAGAGGGGAGATTTAGATTAGATATAAGGAAGAAATTCTCTACTGTGCAGGTGGTGAGGCGCTGGCCCAGGGTGCCCAGAGCAGCTGTGGGTGCCCCCTCCCTGGAAGGGTTCCAGGCCAGGTTGGACGGGGCTGGGAGCACCCTGGGCTGGGGGAAGGGGGCCCTGCCTGGGGCAGGGGGTTGGAACTGGATGAACTTTAAGGTCCCTTCTAGAACCCAAACTATTTTATGATTCCATGAAAAGGTATTTTCAACTTCTACAAACCTTTCATTTAGATCCCCTCCCTGAGTCAAATGGTGACCACCGAGGAAGGGAGAGGAGTGCCAGGGTGACCTCCAGCCTGCAGGAGTTCATTTTGCCAAGAGAAATAAAGAAGGGACAATCCTATTGCTGGAATCATGTAGCAAGGAACAAGTTACAGCCTGTAAGCGAGGCTGGAGCTGGAGATAGCTGCAAAATTAAGGCAAACAAACCAAGTACTTCTGTCACTGCAGTTGGGCTAACTGGGGGATGCAGCAGTAGTACAGGGCAAGACAACCCACAAGGAAAAAGCTCAGAACAACTGTGCGTGATGAGATGACAGCACATGCAGGCAACACAACAGGGTTTTTTGCTGAAATTACAGCTACTTACAGCATCAAACATTTCCTTGCTACGAGCCCCAGTAAGAGATCCTTACTGACTCAAAAGTCCATACATGCTTAATTAAAGACAGAAAAATGAACAACCAGCCAACAAGAATATTTAGGTTTCCTTCAGGAGAAGGACATCAAAGTCACAGCAACTAGCGACAGTGCTTTCAGTCATAGATCTTGTGATGTTTTGGGATTTCTACACTTACATTGCAGTTTCAGCAATATCTGAGAAGCAGAGAAAAGTTTTCAAGTATATGTATATGCATTTATGGCTCAAAAATAGTAGGTGTAAACATATAAATATATATATATAAATGATTTTTTTTTAAATCTTTCTCTCCATCAGCCTCATCTGAAAGGAAGACCATGTTTTCTCTTGAATGCCCCAGGATTCGACCCAAGGAGAAACATTCCCTACACTGCGACTGGGCAGTCAAGTGTAAGCAGAAAATTACCATATTGCAACATGAAAGTTTTTGCACCTTCCTCACAATAAGTACAATGCTCATTTAAATTCACAGGATACAAGATATTTTCATCTAAAATTGGTTTTTCTCCCCAATAGAATCCTAAAGGGCTCATTTAATTACTGTTAATGAGAATGGATTTTTACAGACTACCTGTTCATTTCTTTTCAGATTTATTTTTCATACCAACCCGTTCCCTTTGGGAAAATGACCATCATTATCACACAATCCTCTGAGAAGCACAAAATAACAGCTGTCACTTTGGGTCACCATAGCAACACTACTGTAACTACACCGAATTTGGTTCAACTGGAGAATATATATATATATGGATATACACACATACATACATACACACAGAGATGATGATAATAAATGGCTCGTAACACAGTTCAGGGAATTTCCATTTTAACGATGATGTGCTTCCCCCTCTTTTTGCCAAACTAACACAGTTAAGCTTAGTGTATCCTGGAGCAGCAGTGGCTTATGCTGCACATCTCCTCCTCCACAGCATCCATCAGCCAGCCATCTCCCAACCTTGGGGTACTGCAAAATAGGACATTCTGTCTCGTGACAGCAAAAGCAAGTTTTGGGGGATCAGGCAGCACGGGCCACTGCTGGTCACCTCTGCTTTCTGCTCGTCCAGTGCAAGGAGGCACCTGGTCATAGAGGGATGCAGACATCATTTGGTGCACTAATTTAAGGAGACTGCCAAATACTGTCAGAAATGCCATGATTGCAAATAGGTGATGTAGTCTGTAGTCACATGCTGAAACCGTATCGGTTCCCAAGGGATTCACCCATTTAAATCTCATTAGTGTTAACGGGAATGATGTGCTAAGCACAAAGACATCTGAGTGAAACAAGCCTCTAAGAGTGAATCCACTGTCAGAAGGTAAAATTAGAAGTTTGCAATTATTTTTGGTGGGAGAAAGGTTGTATCCCAACTCTGTTAAATCAGTTAATCCATTTTTGTAGAAACAGAAGCTCAAAAAGTAAATTCTGCAAATTGAATATTTGGATTCTTAGTCTTTAATTCTGAACAGAAAATACTGCACCTATTTTTTTTTCTGGTATGGTATGTTTTTTTTATCTGGAAGAGATCCAAGTATTTTATGAGTATGAGTTCATCAATCCTGACAACACTAATGAATCCAGGCATCCTAACTTGCTTGTGGACAAGCAGAATTTTGGCAGAGTCACCAAAAGGCAATTTCTTGGCCACCTTCTTAGGAAAAGCACAACAGCTGTGGTGGAAAATCTCCTCTAGCAAGTTTTTTTTTTTCCCTACTGATCTATGCTGTATACTTTCTTTTGCATCCAGTCCAGTGTTTAAATACACAGCCAAGCTTAAATGGAAGCTTGCTTTCTTTCTTGTCCCCCATCACACCAACAGAGAGAGGGAAAACATTAATATCTATGCATGATATCCCTGATAAGAGACTAGTAGTCTACAGTGTACTTAAAAGTATTATCATGCATTTTCCAACTGGTAAGTTTAGGCTTTCAGTTATTTCTCATTTGTGAAGTCACAGTTTCTGCTTTTAATTTTTTTAGCCTCTTTTTTCACTGTGTCAAAAAAACCCCTAGACTATTACATTAAGAAAATAAAACAATTTTTAGTTTCGTAACTGTCTAAATTTTGTCACTTTTAATCATCAAATTCACTAGCTTCACCAGTGATTTAACGTGAACAGAAAGTTGTATGATCAAATAAAGTTACCAGTACTGTTCAAACTAAAGAACAAGGAAGATCCTATGGTAGGTGACCCACTGATGAAAAGGAGGTCAAAACATTTTCTGAATTTTGTGTTGTCCTCCTACATAATAGTTTTTGCCACCTTTCTAGATAGAAAACCAGACCCAAGTCCCTGTGTCTGGACCCAGAAAGGAGCAGCCTAAGAGTATTTTATTGTCTGAATTGAAATTAAATGGACATTCTAAATTAGCCAGGGCAACGTGCCCAATAGAAAAACCTCCTGGGGCAGATCACCTCTTGTAATGTTATTTTCTAAGTTTAACAATTAACTCCTCAACCCTCATAACTGGCTACGGAAAAGAACTTCCTCCCTTTATTTCTATTTCCCTGTTTCCTTCTTTGGACCTGGGTAGTGAGAAGGAGAACCAGAGTTGCTAAATTTACTTGCGCTGTGGGATTAGGTGCCTCATCTACCTTTCCCAGACCCTGTCATTACCAGCTTGGCAAAGCGAAGCATCCCAGCCTTCACCAGTTTCTTATTGAGATTTTTTACTTTATTTTACTCCTTCTAGCCTTTTTCTGAAAGATATGCAATAACAAGCATCCAACTCCAAAGGAAGCTTCATCACCCATTCATACAACAGCCCATGAAACACTCCAGCAACGTCACATCTTATTTGCTTTTTTGATACCTTTTTTGGTACCTTTAAACAAAAGCTTTGCTAGAACAAGATATAATAAGGCTCATGCTTTGCTTTGAGCATAAAAAGGGTTTAATATCATTTCACCGTAGGGCTGATATATAACCATCTTGTTTGTGCTAAAGTATGAAATATCGGCATTTGTTTTGAAACCAATTACAGTAAAACTACTCCCAAAACTGCACGTTAACCACAGGTTCACATCACAAAGAGCTTAGCAGTAATACCAGGATAAGGAATATCCAACCTGCCTTTATCTGCCTTTTTTTTCCTCCATCAAATCACACAGCTCACCGCCACAGCTGGGAGAGCACGAGGCATTTGCAGAGCCACACTGAGCCAAGCATCTCCGATTCCTCAATACCTCCCACCGCCTCAGCCCTGAAAGGTGTGCTGGCACAGCGGAGAAGACAGTATTTTATGAGCTGGTAGCAGGATTACTTTCATCCCTAGCTGAACATTTTACATGCATAAATCACATTTTCAGTGGCAGTGAATTTTAAGACTCTCATAATCTGTTCTTCAGGTACAATTTAGCATTTCTACACTACACAATTCCTACACCACTGTAAATTACATGCAATCTAATCTCCCTTCTTTTCAATTTTAATAAGGTTCCTATCTGTTTCTTCAGTGATGTAACGAGGACTTATCAATAAACAGTTTTGCACCGATTTAACTCAATTGGTTTAAAAGAACCAACGCAGTTAAATAAGAACCACTCCCTGGTGGAGATACAGATTAAACAATACTGGTGTAAAGGGAAAAAAAAAAAAACAAACAAACACCTCTTGCTCTTCATACATGTGGATTGGTGTTACCACTGTTTAAAGAATGAATGACAGCTCTGAATCTTTTTTTCTTCTATTTCTTCCTGACAGTCTCTGGCACAGTGCCTTGTCTTTAGTTAAGAAGAAAATAGCGCAGCTTGGGGAAGGGAAGTCTCTGCAAAGATGAAGCCGGCTGTGAAAAGCTGGCTTTCCTCAACCCGAGCTGACTGAACATGAACACAGCCGCTCCAACGGCTGCAGGGTGTGCTGGCAGCGCCAGGAGACAAACACAACTCAGAAAAAAACAGATTATTCTTCCTCTCCTCCTATTCAAGACCACCCTGACATTCATAATCATGGGAGCCAGTCTAGGTTTTGATATTCTGTAGCTTTCCCTTGGGGTCACAGGTTCTGTGTCCTGTTTAACCACATACACACGGAAGAGACACATTAATTGCTTTAATTAAAAAAACAAACCAAAAACAAACAAAAACCAAAAACCAACCAAACAAACAAAAAGAAACACACACACAAAACCATACAACTACTTTCAGTTTACCCTGAGAAGATGACAGCAGATCAGAGTGAAACATCACCAGGCTGGATTTGGCCTTCGGGCTGCAAGGTGTTTGACTCTCATCTGTCATACAGGTCTATCGCTACACGTAAGACATGGCTGGATCAGCTTCACCTTGCCAATTACAAAAGCTTTCCCATTCGAGTTTATAAACCAAATCACAGCCAGGAACTAAGCTTAAGTGTACTGTACTTAAGGCACATTACTACAAAAGTTGCAAGGATAAGCCTTCAGCCAGGAAGAGATGTGTCAGTTGTAGTCCCTGTGCTTTCACTGATGTGCAATAATTATGCTTCATAGTTGATAAAAGGCTTCTAACAAACCTTTCAAACTAATTTATCATAATTAACATAACCTTAGATATGTTTCAAGCTTTTGGTCGTCAGTTCATTATTTATAGGCCTTTCAAAGTTGTTCCAGTACATTAATTTTTCTATTTTTAAGCAAATCCATAAGCAGAACCTATCAAATGCTAAAAAAATTACACTCTCCAATTTATAAATGTGGGTAATATACATGCACATTAATAGCTTAGACCTTTTTTTAAGCAGTAATGAGTCATTAACTCATGATCTGCAGAAATTATTTGAGCTGTGGAGGGCCTGCTTTGCAAGGAAGGTATTATGAATTCCTTAAAAGGAGCAGAATTTGCAGACAATGCAAAATCTGCAAACTGTAACGTGCATTTGAAATGTTTTGTACATGTTAGCATTAATAGTTTCACATTGTTACACATCAACATTCTTCTGAATACTCTTTTAACACCTTTTTCCCACTAAGTTCAAAAATCAGCTACAATAATGAAGTTAGAAAAATACATCTGAAGTGAGATCAGTTTCATACGGAAATACAGAAATAAGTGTAAGGATTTTCAAATCAAAATTAGCAAGAAAGAGATATGGCAGATTTAGAGGACTGAGAGTATGGAGTCTGGGGGTGTGTGTGTGTGTCTACCCCTCTTCAATTTAACCAGATTTGTCATTCTAGCATGCAGGACTACATGAACACACCCAAACTAGGAATGACCAGAATTAAACCAGTCCACAAATATCCAGAGACTACCAAATCAACTAACAGTTCATCTGAACAAATGTGATACTGAAAATACATTTTAACCAATCTGATTGCCTAAAAACCTAGGTAAACATTGGTTGTGTTGAAAAGTAACAAATAAAGGGAGATAAAATGTGAAATTGAGCTTTCCCCTGCCTAGCACACTTGTGACAGTTGTGTGCAGTTAAGGTATTAGGATCCTAAGAGCTCAGTCCTCTCCCCTCTCACCCTGCAAGATGGGGAGGAAAGATGCCAGCAGCACAATAACACCAGTGGCAGCAAAGCCTGCAAAATGTAGACATGTTCAGATGCAAGTGATTTCATGTAGCTCTCCACAGTTTGGACCAAACTTCTACCAAACATGTATTATTTCCATCACCATCTCTTTGTACCAACTGTTGTCCATACCTGTACTTTTCCCATTTCAGCCTCATTACAATGTCCATGATCCAAAATAAGTTATCTACCTGCCAGAGCAATTAAATACCTCATGGTCAGAGCATCAGAGCTAACACCTGTAACAGGCAGAAGCTGGTCCTGGTCTTTACTCTGCATAATTTAGATGAGCAAAGTTTTCCTCTGCCTCCTCCCCTTACATAAAATAGCTGTGAGGTGACCACTACTTATGTTCTGGAGCAGAAGCTGGCCAATACCTGTAGCTGGCTGTAAGCAAGTACCACCGTAAGGACATCTATAAGTAAAGGCTGCCTTCTGGTGGGACAGAGTACCCTTACACACCTATTTACTCTTAGGTAAGTCTGATTAGCATAGATTAATTACAAATATCAGCATGCTAATACTCTTTAAATAGCACATATCATGCGTAAGGCAATGCACGTATCAAGTTATCAATCAAGTGAGTTTGTTCACTCAGCACAGCAAAATCTCTGTAAGAAGGCAACCAAGTTCAAGGAAAGCTGTTCCCCACCACAGCAGTGCACAAATGCTTGCTGGAGTCAGTGCAGACGAGATAGGACCCATCCCTGGTGCCGTCCTGGAGCATGCAGCTTCAGCTGTAATGAACAGTGTAATTCCACTACAATAAGGAGGCAACTCTTTTCTTGTAGTCAACACAGAACATCCCTCCATCATCCCCACCAGAAGCAATATAGTGATACCTACTCAAGCTAAATTGCTTAGAAGTTGTCACAGTCTCATTAACAAAAAGACATTAAGTGATCTTCCCAGTTAATAAAGCCCACAGCCCTTTTTGAATTGAAAATGCCTAGAAATACTTTGATTAATAGGGAACAAAGAGAAATTATTGTCCAAAAAGAAGAGCAGTCAATCATAACCTTTGTTAACAGAACTGTAATTGGAGGTCCTGACACAGTAAAGCGTCTTCTAGCTCCTATTCAAGCAGCCAAATGGCCCCAGGAGGCATCTGAGGAGCAGGGTGGCTACATCAGGCAGTGCAGTTTATCACAGCCTAACAAAACAGAATTAAACTCTTAGTCTTTCCCTGATTACAAAGCACAGTGCTGTTCTGAGAACGAGAGACCTTCCTGGGCTTCCTAAGTCAGACATTTCACCAGGAGCTGGCTAGTAGCCAGCATATATCTCTGTCACTTTTTAAAGATAATCTGGTTAAACAGCTACATCTTTCCTTATTATGTTTTTGTTTCCACTATACACATGAAAATTAGCTTAGAGACTAAGAGGGCTAATTTACATTTTTAGGGATATGTTTTATCATTGTGTGCAGATAGGATTTGCACTTTAAGCTGAATGCCCTCTGTTACCAACCCACTCACTTTTCTCTGCCCAAAGAAAGAAAAAAAAAGAACATTTGCATCGTGTAAGCAGAGAATATAGTCCAGCTTTTCATAGGAAGAAGAAAAGCCTTAAATCATCACCCCTACCTAATAAAGCCTCGGAAAACTGAAGCATAATAGATGCTGAAAGCAAAATTTCCCCAACACTAATAAAATGGCAGCAGAAAGTACAAACTTTCATTTTTTGGTCACTGCCTTTGAGATTGCACTCTTGCAAATGTGATGCGAATCCCACATCAAAGAAACACAGCAATTTTTCATCACAATGGTAGGTATTTCTAGCTGTAAATAAAAATGGCTAATTTGCAGAAGTCTTGTTGCCAATCTTGTCAGTAGCAAGTGTTTGAAAATTGTACTTGGTGCTTACCTTCAGGCAAAGCTTTTAAAAGTGGGTCTGAGATACAAAACAGTAAAGCACCAGTATATATTTACCACTCTTGAAGAGAAAAAAGCCTTAAGGAAGGGGATAAAACACAAAACCACCCGTCTCAGTATTATTCCACTCTATTTACTTGAAGAGGGGAGTAGCAAGGAAGCAATTCTAGGATATTGATATATTACCTCCAATTCCCATCATTTAATAGCTGTGACCAGGGCACAGAAAAATGTACTAATAGAAGGTACCAAAAGAAAAAAGGGTGAACAGAAACAGAATTTTAAAATACTAATATAGTTTGTAGGCCTGTTAAAATGGAACTGCCTGCCACATTGAGTACTGTGTACTTTGTTGGATCAAATGGCATCTCAGTCCATTTCATAATGGACTGTGATAGCATCACCAATGCAACATCAATGGTTTTTATATGCCTGCACATACAGTATTAAATTATATTAAGTTGGTATTTAATATATATGTATATATGATCAAGCAAAATGCCTATACATATACGCACATCATAAACAGCAAAGTCAGTAACTTGTTCTACACTGATGTTGATGATAAAACACAAACACCCGGAGAGCTGCATCTTTTGCAGAAAGGAGAAACTGAAAGAACAAGCAGTTTTCATGGTGATTTTACGTGCATTTTAGACTGGCAGAAAACTGTAATTCTATTTCATAGACATTTTGTAGCATAACTATGTGAGCTTGCTGAACTTGCTTAAGTGCAAAACTTCAGCATACCTGTAAAAGTCAATGGAGCTGTGGATTCGGTGCAGCCTGAATAAGGAGGAAACTGTGATGCTGCCCAAAAGGTCTCCAAAGACTCCCACACAACTACTTGCCCAATTTTGCAACTAAGAAAAACAACTGGAAGCAACCAAAACATCAGTGTCAGGAATTAAGAGAAGCCAACAGGTACGGATAGTGCCAGGAAGCCAAGACCTTTTCAGCCTTGTGCCTGGGTGTCATCAGATCTTTGCTGCAATCAGACAGAATAAAGACCCTGCAACTCTGAGAAATCAACAATTTGTGTCATAAGGAGTTATGGGTAGATATTTGTTTAAATCCTCCTTTCCATATACCTGTCACAAACCCAGTAGCCTGTCTTTTTCTGCAAACTTTGCATTTGGTGGAGCAACTGATGCTGACATCTGCCTACAACTCCAGATGCAAGATGTTAAGCCCACTTACTCTGTTCTGTGTGTCAGTAAGTTGCACTTCCTACTTTCTTACTGTAAGATTAATAGAATAATACTGGAAAACAAGAATTCAGTTGTCATCATGATTTAGTAGAGATACCGGAGATGTAGTCTAAATAATTAAACCTACAAGGCTGAAATACACATCTGAAAGTCACTCCAACTGCCACCAAACAAACAATTTCAAGTTCGTTCAGTATCTAATACCAAAAACACTGACAACAGTGTAAAAGTGTATTGAAATACAAGAAAAATTTTTTATTCATACAGCCTAATTTCATATGCCAAATGTTGTAATGTAAAATATCATTGAGCTGTCTCACACTGGTTCCCTTTGCATTACTTTTTTCCAGTTACATAGTGATATGAAAAAAAAAACAACTTACCTATGAAACAGGTAAGTAAAAAGCAATTCCCACACAGAGTGTTTAATTGCCCCATTTTGACTACTAGTCCTTTTACAAAATCCACTTCCTAACTGCATTTGCTTTCCTGCTGTGAAAATTCAAATAGACTAATAGGCTTCTCCATCTCTGCTAACAAGAGAATTTGAAGATCTTATTTAAATACAATTACTGTATCAGATTCAGTGCTTTTTACTCAGTTAATCAATGCATCCTTAAAAAAAATTAAGTTACATAGGATATATGCTTCATGCTTTATTAAAAGGTAGAAAGGGGTTAAGGCTAGAACAAGTAAATATTTTTTTAACTGAGACACAATGAAATATTGACTGATAAAGGGGAAAGAGTGGCTTTTTTTAGTTTTGAAAACTATGATATAGTTCACATAAAACCCCAGAAAAGACATCACAATAAAAGCAACTTATCCAACAAAGATAGTTTATGTTCCTGTGGATGTTTTGCCAATTACACTGGCAACACAGTATCAGAAATATAAATATATGAAGATATACAGAAAAAGGTAGCTGACTTGATTCCAAAGCTACAGTAACTAAAACACTTGGCAATAAAAAGTCAATTACACAAGACTACCTACAAACTATGATTCCTTTGACTGCAGGTACAAGGGAGTGCAAGACTTACAAGTACACTATGTTAACATTAACAATACTTTCATCTACTTGTGTCTTGCTTCCTACAGTGCCAAAATGAATTTAAACTGTATATGTTGGTCAACATCCAAAATACAATTTTCTAGAGAAAAGAACATCCAGCCCAGACAAATAAAACAAGATGCATCCAGAGGATGCACACAACGGCAGGAGCTGAAGGAGGAGGGTGGAGGAGGACCTCAGAAGGGTGATGAATACTGGAACACAGCTACAATTTGTGATAACATTTAACCCTCTGCCCTCAATTTAGACTCTCTAAGACGTTAAATGAATACCAATATGTCAATAAGCCAGGACAAACACAAGCTCAGACAGAACAACAAAACCCCTGCCCCTAACAGCATCCATCCCTCTTTGTCTTCCAGATTACAGGAGATGCCACAGAATCAGAAGTCTTTAATCCGCAGGCGAATGCTGCTGGGAAGAGTTAAAGCAAGCAGAGCCACCCGCACCTGCGGCAGCGGCTCATCTGCTCTCCCTACGCAGCATCCCTGGAGGTCACTGCACTTAAAAAAAAGATAAATAAAAATATCTGTCTGCTAGCAGCAAGCCAATATCTGTTCACGACTGCAGCTGTATTACACAGCAGTTGGCATGGATAAAATAATTCCTTGTTAAGGAAGGATTTATAAAGTATGCAGGACATAAACTGAACATATGCAGCTACTAGTTTGAAATTATAAATTAATTTACCTAGACACAATTGATGGGTAGAAGGCAGACCAGAGAGCCAGTTCAGTTCCCCTTCGCTTTGTCAATGGGGACACAGCAGAATTTGCACAATTTGGGACAAGTACAAAGACCACAATGTTAGAATTAAATTCTCAGATTGATGGGAATTAAGGGTGAAGTATCAGTACACAGAACAGAGTCCAGAACAGGGAAAACTTCAGCTAAGCACTGAATTTCCTTAACATCCCCAAGAGTGAAATGGCTAACACCTCCAACATCCATTACACTAATAATTTGGCTGGCACAACTCCCTAAGGAAGGGACAGTGCCAACTCTCTTCTTCCAAACATGACTATTAGAAGCTACTTAAACATCTATTACACCACTGCCCAAATGCTGCTGTGAGACGTCCAAGTCTTCTCAAACCCCACTTTGATCCTACCATAAAGCAAGTTTTTGTTTTGCTTATAGAGCATCCCTTGTTTGATCTGCGACGCCGTGGCAAGCCAGGTCTCAGCATCTTCTGCGTGGGTGGGTGGGAAAAGAGGGAGCACCAGCAGTTGGCTACCAGACTGCGGGGATGGGGGAGGAAAGTCGCCTTTGTTTGATCCAAGCATCAGCTGAGAAGAGTCCAACTGGAACAAAATCACGCTCTTCTGAACACCCTTGGACACCTGGGCTAAGACACAACAGCCTTTCTCAGCAGGGCTGAGGAGCACGTGGCTCCTGCTTGCAGGCACCAATCCTGCAGATAGCTCTCGCCATTCCTTAATTAGCAGCAGCAATTTGCTCCTTATCAGTCCCAAAGCACTGTGACATTGGGGGCTTGTTGTGTGGTTTGGGGGATTTTTTTGTTGATTTCCCCCCCTTCCTCGTTTTTGTTTTTAACTGACTTGCACTGACATTCAAAGGCTACGTTTTATTTTCAGCTCAAATTAAAGGCTGCCGAAATCCATCATGGTCTCGCTTCCCTGCATGAGAAGCCAGCTCTTATCTCTCAGTGGGGGGAAGTGAAAATGGGCTCGGTTGCCTAGAAACCTGAAGGAGCATCTTTTAAATGAAAAGCAACTTCTGGACTGCTAATTCAGGAGTGGAGAGTCCAAGCAAGGGGATGGTGCCAGTCACTTTGCTTTCAACATCCACAGGGTGACCCTCTCCCAGGGAGAATGAAGGGTAAACAAACACTGCTCCAAGACTGACTAGAGGCCATATTTTTTAAAATCAAGTAGTTGCAGATGCTGCAAGGAGGGCATCAGCCTCTCTGGATCAGGAAAACTCTCCTTCCTACTGCGTCACAAGGGTTTGCACAGCCCACACCAGCAAGATTTGTTTGTTCATTTATTTTGTGTGCGGCACCGCAGGTACTTATTTACTGGAAGGGAATCCAAGAATGAGCCAAGGGACACATCATTTATTACTGTATATCCACTCTCAGATAACACATTACATACAGTATTACTTGTCTTACAAAAAGCATGGGTTGCTCTGCCCTCAGTAAGAATGACTCACTATTTTATGCAAAGATCCAATTTATTTTTTATGTAAGAAAAATATATACTCTCCTCTTGTCTAAATTACAGCATTTACCACATATGTACTGAGTATGTTTTCATTTACAAAGAAACCCATGATTAATAACATTTTAGGAAAAGCCTTCTGGAAAATTTTATATTAGATCTCAAATCTGTTTTCATCTGAAATGTTTTCACCAGTGAAAGCAAAATCTTCAAGATATTCCTATAAAGTAAATCATATCTTACATATTAGTCATGTTGATTGCTATGCCTTAAAAGAAGAAAGAGGTAAAAACTAATGTTTTGAGCATTAGCTGAATTTTGAGAGTATAAATATTAAAGGCTAAAACCAAGTAGTTCAAGACAGTGACACACCAAGGCAAAGACCAATGTTAATGAAGAGTGTTCAAGGTAAGACCCTAACGCCTCGAGTAGCTTTTGCTGAAATTGGTGGGGTCAGGAAATCACCAGAGGAAGTACCAGGTCATGCTGTACTTCTCCATCAGATTTCAGTCAACACACTGCCACAGGAATCCCAGTTCACCTGGGAAACAGAAAGAAGGGGAGCAAAGCGCTGTTGCAGGTGTTGCTGCATCCAGCCCCTCTACGTGAAGTGGGTGTCCCCAGCCAGCCTTGCCTGAAGGCTGTGCCAGCAACGGGGAGCACGCCGAGATGCAGGTACATTTCTGACTGCTATTCTTGCCTTCAGGTCTTAGTGAAGTTATTTAGACCTAACCTTCAGTGCCAGAAAGCACACTAGACAGAAACAATAGATTTGACTTTGCTACTCTGCGTTAATGCCCAAGAGGATATAAGACATATTACACTTCTACTAAGTTGGCCAACAATAACATTACAAGCAACTACAACTATACTAGCTACAATTCATGCTTTGTCTCCACTAGGACTCGATATTAAAATCAGTATATTTAAGTCTAGAATCACTACAGACCTACAATATTTGCATTTATTTGGGGGAAAAGTAAATAATTTGGCTTCAGTTCGCAGAGAAGTTAAATGTCCCTTTGTTTAAAAAAGAACCAAGCAAACTATTTGTTTCCCTATCTTGCAGAAAGTGTAAGGATAAATATACAAGGGTTCTGCAGTGTTCAGACGTCCCAGTAAGTCACCAAACACAGCTAAGGTGAAAAGGAAGAATTCATCAGCACAATGAGAAGGTCTGTCCTGCTGGCTGCTCGTCTGCTCTTTTTTTTTTTTCTCTTTGTTTTTAAATCTCTCTTCTTCCCTGCTCCTTTAAGTTACTTTATTCTAATATTTTTTTGTGATGCAACAGCCTCAATAGTATGCATATAACTGAAGAAACCCACCTGGTTTCCCTCCCTTCACTGGCCTCAAGCATTGGAAACAAGATCTACCATCATGTGCCACTAAACCATTGAACCTTTTTAGAGCTGATGAAAGCTTAGATCATGGCAAGCTCAGTCTACAGTAATTGTTGCTCCTAGGCCAAATATTTTATCTGTCATCTACCCTGAACATCAGTATTCACTAGGTGAAAACACTGATATTAAAACACTGCCTCAGCACTTTAACAGTCAAAATATAAAAAATACTAGAAGCACAGACCCTGTTCTGATATTTACTTTGCATTCAGCTATCCCTGTCTTAATTTAAAATCACAGAGTGGTTTCAGCTGGAAAGGACCTTAAAGATCATCCAGTTTGAACCCTGCTGCCATGGGCAGGGACACCTTCCACTAAACCAGGTTGCTCAAAGCCCTGTCCCACCCAACCCAGCCTTGAACCCTTCCAGGGAGGGGGCAGCCACAGCTTCAATTTATAACTGATCTAAAATGACCTGCTTGATGTGCCAGGTCATACAAGGAAGAAAGCAAGCTCTTCCCTAAGTCCTTGCTCTACCTCAATGGACAGAAACCAGATAAAACCCACAGCTCACCGCCTAGCCTACCGCTCTGAATATCCTCTACATCCTACTGCAATACAAAGAATAATTCACCCTTTCTCCTCTCCCCTTCCCTCAAACTTTTGAGGGCCATGAGCAGGACCTACTTCAAAAGAGCAGCACATCCCAGGTTTGCTTTCGGGCTTCAGTCCCAGCTGCAGACAGCCAATTCCTACCCTGCTCCCCAGAGATGGCATTATCAGTGCCTTGCCAGCCGAGAAGGTGAAAACAAGGGAAGGGGACTGGTAAGGAAAAGAAGGAGAAATCAAATGAAAAATAACGCAGCAGCTGGTCAGTGAGACTCGATTTTCAAATCTAATCTCAGTTTGTGCAGTCAATGGGGGAGAAATGCCACAATTTGCATGACAACGGCCAAGCGAACTGAATAGTGGCAAATCAATTCTGCAAGAGAAGATAAAGCAGAATATACCTAATATATTAGCAGCAAGGTAGAATTCAATTCCCATAATGTCTGATGATATTGATTAAAACTGACACTTTTTTTTATTATTATTATTCCTCTTCCACTTAAGACATGGAAACAACTGAGCCATATAAAGATGCAGTTGTGTCACAAAAATGGAAACATACTTGGCCATGAAAGAAAATAATGTAAAGTCCACATCCATTAGGAGTAACCGCTCTAGGAAGTATTGAGGTTGGCCATTTCAGCATGCTACAAAGAAGCACACTCATTTGGGTTCAGGCAGGGATTCAGCAACTTAATTTTATACCCATCAAGACAGAAGTAAATACTATAGCTGAAAGGAAGTAATAGGGTTTTTTTATGGCTTAGTTTAAAATAATCAGCAAACATGATATCTCTGATTTCTTTCCCACTTATTTAGAGATATGACTATCAACACTGACTTGCTGTTGATTTTAACAACCCTCACAATCACTACCACGTTTAATATGAAAACTTCCTGAGAATGTGTACTTGTCTATAATTAAAACCAATTATTTTAAACTCAAAACACTCCTTCTCTTCCTTGGTCACCAGTGTCATTATCTCATTTAATAATCATCTCGTTTTTAAAAATGACATTATAGCTGAATGAGAATTGCTGGTCTGACAAGGGAAGCACATTCAGCACACAAAAAAAAAAAAAAAAGAAGTACCCACCAGTGACATTGCTACCTGCATCTAAGCAAAAGGTAATTGGAAAGAAAAAGAACCCACAAGGTTAGGATGCTGAAAAGTCCACATTACTTATAACAAAGGAATTTGCTACAATAGTCATTTTCAAGTAAAAAAAAAAATGAAATAGTTTTTTGTGGTTTTTTTAGCTGTAGTGCATGTCACCATAGATATTGGAGACAAAGACTGTCAAATCTCAGCCAATATTGCTTATGTCAGTGAATCTACTCTGCACAGCTACTAGAGTGGGACAGTAAGCACATCTGAATCCTGCCAATGCCCAATCAATTGACTTTGTTACCAGATAAAGGAGAACCACCTCAGTCCCACTTTTGCCACTGCAGATTTTGAAAAACTGCTTCCCTGCAACACACAGAAGGGAGCCAGAAGACTCACCTAGTACCTCCTTGAATACTAAACACTTCCACTGGTCTACACGCCGATGTTGTCCTTGGACTCAAAAAGACAGCGATCTGCTGCAATATCGTGCCCAGAAAGGCAGACCGATGATGCTCCCGGTTTTGAGGGTGTCCCGAGGGTGTCCCAAGGATGCTGGAGGGTAGCTGGAGAAGATGTAGGGCTCAGTTGCGTTTGCAGAGGAGCAGGGTCCCACTCCTACCTTACAGTCCTAAGAGGAACGGGCAGGTATCACCCTGCCCTCGCACATCCTTCAAAATCTGCCCTAGAAAATATTTCAGTTTATGACCAGCCATGCATGTATTACAGATCCCTGACAGAGTCATGTCCAAACCTGCCCAATAATAACATTTTTTTCAACTGGCAGCAGCCTTACATTAATATATATTAGTTTTCGTAACCAATTTATACAGAGATGGAAGTGGCATTTGCTTCCTGAAGTGAAATTATACATTTATATACATCCTATCGTGCTTTTTTTACAGTAGTTTGGCTGTAACAATCTCTCTCACTTCAGCGCAAAAGGAAACAGATCTGGTTTTAACAATGAGAAGACAAAAAAAAACCCCAAGAACAAGCCATTGTCAGTAGCAGGTCACTGAGCCCAGTTTATGAATCAAGAAGTCCAGGCACAAGGTAGTTTTGCACAAAAAGGAATGTGTTTTACCAGTTTGCTTTTGATAGTTTCTTCGGGGACATAAACCTCCACTAAATCATCCCTCAGAAAACTGGATGATGGCATACAAAGATTTCATCTTTCTTTGTTTTAAATAGAGAAAAATTCTATAAATACAAGACCTAAAATTTGGGTAACATGCTAATGTAACTATGTGGCCCTGTGTTTAAACTGATTCAAAAGCAGCTTGGAATATACACTTCAAATTCAGATCTTTCTACTTGCCCGATCTTGGTTATTCACTTTTTTTTTTTTTTAAAAAAAGAGCCCAGCAGCTCCCAGCACCAAGCTGTACAGTACAGGATAGGAGCATCCCACTACGCTTCAACCAAACAAGTCCCTAGAATGAAACATGAAAGACTACTCATTTTATTTGCATTTACATTGGCTAGAATAAATGGAAAACATGGAAAAGCAACATTTATAATTGTATTTTGTATTAAAATATGGTGGTGAGTAAACCCCTCTGAACAAAAGTCATTATGTATTCAGATGAGTCTTTGTTCACAGGATCTGGATGAATAATTTACAGGATAAATTTCTAAGTTACCAAGAATGGATGTTAGTTTATACACAGTTTGTAGATAACACCACCACAAAACCTATCTAAACTATTAGCAGTTCCTAGATTACAAATATTAATTATTACAAGTAACAAAAATGCAACCATATTTGTTAATTCAATTGGAACATCACATGGGGTTTTTTCCCCTAGTTTGGATGACTTCAACTTCTAGAGTGAATAATCACTTTTTATTTGAAGACAATATAATACTGTGCTGATACCATGAAGAAAAAAGTCTTGCCTTTTCTCCAAGTCACCTACACCATTAACACTCCCTCTGTAGTGATCATATGTACTCAAGTACCCATGCGAGATCAGCTTCCTCATCCAATTAATGAAGAAAAATGGCTATATGGTTCATCTGACTTACCTTAAAGTTACTAAAGATGACAGAAAAAAAAAAGTAACAAAATTTTAACATGTTCGCAAAAGGGGCAGGACTGCTCTGGCAAGCGGCAAGCCATGGTTTTAGTAACTCACACCAATGAGTAAACCACACTGCTAGGTATCAGCACAGCTTTACCTCTCTCCAATAATATTGAAGGTTTTTAACTCGGCTTCTAGCACGGTATGAATATGGTATAGTATCATCTCATGCAATATGCATCATTTCATACTGTATAGATTTAAATATCAATGATGAAATTTGGTCAAACCCTACTCCTGAAAATTATCCTTGTCCTCGTCATCCTTCGTTCTTTCTAAGGGCATAAGCATGTGATTGATTATAATAGGATGATTTCTGGGAGAGTAATTAAGAATGCATATAACAAATGCACAAATAAAGGAAAAAATTCTCATAAAGATATAATTTTTAAAATGTAAATTAGCATAATGTATGTTCAAATATATGTCCACTTCTGTTGTTGACATTTAGACTGACAATTCTAGAGTGGCTATCAAGATACATCCCAGATTACTACCCTAGTACCCTGCCTTCTGCAAATTAATAGGCATTAAAACTATTTTAGGTTAAATGAACTCTTTCAAGAAATCAACTTTAAGACTTCAAATCTATTTATAAAATTAGTACTACATAAATATTTAGGAACTGAATTAAATGAAAGTAATTCCTTCTTATGCTACAACCAACCAAGATACTAACAGAACCATAAGAGACTGGAAAACTTCTTTCCTCCATATATAGAATTTTACAATATATGTATACAACATAAGAACACGCATACCTCAACCTCTCATATAGTATATTAAAACGAGTGATACAGACTAACATGAAGCTACAGCTTCAGACCACATTAGAGGTCATTTTTTAAAGTGTTGGTAAAAATTTACAGATAATTAACTCATTTCAACCAGTTCTGCTCTTGGGTCTTATGTTTAAGGACAGTGATATTAATAAATTGCCTCAAAGAGTTAAATTCTCACTAGATTAAAAATAGTACCGTTAAATCTGTTTCTGACAAAAAAGAGGGAAGAAAAAGCCAATTCTCCTGTAGTTAATGGAGTTAAATTGGGGGTAAATGAATGTAAAATGAGGCCCATTTGCTTATATTCGTGCAGACGCAACAAAGCTTGTGTCACCCCAAGACTAACAGAAACTATTCGAGTGCCTATTAACTATTGTAAATCAGTCTCCAAAGACAAAGGTTAAAGCCATTAAATAAATGAGGAAACAAGGAAAGTAAACCAACACCCAACAATTCCAGATCGCCATGACTCTTTTCATTCATTTGATTTCTAAAATGAAAACTTTTTAGCAGACAGATATGATGAAGATGGGACCAAAATCTTACCAACTCTTATTCTGCTCACACCATAGCCCCCTGAGGCACCGGGTCTGTGCCAGCCCAGACCCTTCTTGCACAGAGGGTGTTTAAACAGGGTGCAGGACCCTAATCCCATCCCCTGCCAAGCACATGAAAGAGAATATTACCCTTGTTTAACAACTCCACAGTGCTGCTATTAGCACAATCAAACCACAGGACAACAAAGGCCAGACTTCAGAGAACATGAAGTTATATATTTGCTTCTTCCATTGCCTAGGTGATTTCATGACATTTTCATAAAAAACTGGTCCCGGCTCCTGCCTTTCTAGGCCAGTGGAAACTCAGTATATTCTAGAGAAATATCTCCATCTGGCTGAAAATAGCCATTTACATCACTTAGTGACACCAGAGCGGCTGACAAAGGGAGCTCTTCACTCTCTGAGATGGATTAGGGGACATTTTACTGGCAGCTGCATGGTGAGCAGTAGGTATGGGGCCATCTGCAGAGAAGGAAATACTGAGAAACAACATGACAAATCAGAGCAATAGCCAAGAAGGAAAAAGAAAATAAATATATCCTTCAGCATCAGTCAGTGACTTAGAAATACTCCTGCCAGATTAGTTTCTGCAAGGCCCTGAGACACCAGCTTCCAAAACGATTGGTTCACTGAATAAATTTACAATGAATAATAATCAACTTCAGGGCTTTTTATGACTTGGGCTTTTATTCCTTAATCCTGTATCAGAATTCATAAAACACACGTTTTTTTTTTTTTCTGTTAACATGGCTTAAGAGTGAGGATCACATGTAAACATGAAATAATCATACTTACAATATGAACCTAATGGTAAGTTTGAGTATGTGAAATATTACCAAGTGATACTACCGACTAGTGCAAAAGAAATCCATTACACTTGTGCGCTGCTTCCTTCCCACTGGCAACTAATGAAAATTGATTTTTTTATGTTTTTTTTTAAACCACACAATCCAAGAAATTATATTCCTGAAGTCTTCCTTCCCCTCAACTCAGATCCACTGGACTAGCTTCCATTTTAAATTATAAATATCTTTATGACTCTGGCCGACCCTATTTTACTGAAGGCTTTTTGAGCATCAAAACAGGCAGACACAAAAAAAGCAAAAGTTAAAAGAATCAAAGCTTTAAAGGAGTCCAAGAGTGGCCCCAATGAATCTGCAGTTTTCTAGTGCATCATTCTGCATCAGATGAGAAATCCATCGTTTGGGACAGTTTCCAAGAACGGACCATCTGCTCTCAGCATGACCGCACTCTTGGAAACTGCACAGAATCTTTTACCTTCTCTTCGACAGCTCTAGGGAAAAATAATAACAAGGTTTCTAAAAAGAACAAAGCTGAAAGTGCTAGCTCCTTTGCCTGAAGCACTATCTCTTCACAGGTTCAGTACATTTAACTTGCATTAGTGGCCTTCTGCCACATAGAAGTGGCATTTGACATGGAGCAAACAAATGATACTGACGGGAGAAAATGGGTTTTCGGCCATGAGATCATAACAATAAAACAATAAAATCAGATAAGTGATTGAGGGAATTTGCATATGTACAGCTTCTAAATTCCTTCTAATTTCACGCACTTGATCTGTCACAAATGCCTCAAAGAGCAGCAAGGCAACCATAGAATGAAAAACCTCGCCATCTATCCACTACCCTGCATGCAAGGAAGGCTACAGGACAAAAGCCCCTAAACCTTAATGCTCCAGCAAGGCAACTCCATGGAAGGAGCCAGAACTGAAAAAGAGACAAGCCAACCACTTTTTACGATACTGTCCTGCAAAGTCAAATTAAGTCAGCTGGCTACTGAGTTAGGAAATCAAATTCTAATGTCAACCAACAGGTGAGTGCTACCAGAAGTGGTCCTGTTCTCCTTGGGGCTTCATATTTCAGACCTGAAAGTCAGAAAGTCAAGCTGGCTTAAAACCAGAGGCAGACAGGTAAGAATCAGTGGTTTTACTATGCCCTCAGTATCCATACGGTACTGCTACTGCTTCATCTGAAGACCAGTTGGGTTTGGGACCTCCTGATTAAGCTGAACTCATGTCACCAGAGCAGCAAACTCCAAGCAAAGCCCACAAATACCAGTGGAGAGCGACTAGGAGGAAAGGTGTACCTAAGGTATTACAGAGGGTTTTTTAAAACAAGGCCAAACTATTTCTGAAGCTGGTAGATATGGCTTTGGGTCTTAATGTTCACAAGTGCAAAGCAGAACACTCCATGCACATGAAAAAGGCCTCTGAAGTATGCATTTAGAAAGTAAAGGCAATGCCCATACTGTGTTCACATTTTGGAAGTCCCAAGCTGAACACAAGATCACTGGAATATAACACAGAAACAAGAAAACATGCAAGAATGAGATCAGTTGCTTTTTTTAATTATTAAAAAAAACACTGAAATTAAGGACACCTTGTCTGCTCTTTTTATTTGGCCTTCAGCTGTAAATACTGAAATTGAAAGGACCAAGTGCAGCATCACAATTCTCTTGATCAAGGTAGCAGCTCTCATACCTCAGGGGGGAGGACCTAAGAAGGGTGACACAAGGAGCCAGGGCTTAATCCAACCCTGAGTCTGCTCCTGGCCATTGACACAAGACTTCCACTGTGCCACGCCAGGCAAAAGCACTGGAAATGGTTTCTTCTGGAGCTGAAGGAGAAGTCTACATTCTTGCCTTCCAGGATAAAACATCATTCCCAGAACAGCCTTCTCATATCTCTCCTGAGACTACAGGAGTAAGAGATGCCATTTCTGCCAGAGGGGACAAAGGCTGCAGGAGAGCACATCACAGGGAAGAGCAAGATGTGCATGGGAAAAGGAGCTGTAACTATAGCAGTCAGGGGTGTAAAGATGAGAATACAAGGGCGATGAAGGAGTAAGGGTAAGATGTGCTCTAGGACTGAGGACTAGCTAGTGCAGAAATGGAGTGGAAGAGAAGGGAGAAAGTGCAAAATTATCCATGTGTGAAACCAGGTGGTGAAGCAGCAGGAATACGTGCACAGGTGGGATTTAGAGCTGAAGCTAGAGAAGTAATGGAAAAAAAGACAGCCATGTGTTTTAGGGAGTTAATCTCAATCTTACAGAACATTTCTCCTCTGGCTCTTGTACCACAACCAGGAAAGAGGAGCTGGTCCCCTTTGTGTCTACAAAGGGCAGCACTGCTCTTCCTGACCAGCCACAGTTGTGTCACTCAGTCTCCAGCTACACAGATCCTAGCAACGTCAGCCCTTCCTACCAGTCCTTATTCCAAATCATCTTTGTCAGTTATTGTATCTCTCTAAAAAATGGCTCCAGTAGTCATCTTTTGCAAAACTCAAGTATTTTAGGTGTTAAAGGAGAAAGAGTAATTTGACATGAGGAAGGAAGAATTCCACACAGACCTTCGCAAACATATCTGGGCCCACTCATCACTCTCCTTTACTCTCTTTAGCAAACACTTCCAAGAGGCAGATTTTGAGCTGCCAGATTAATTGCTCAGCTGGCAGGGGAACAGGCCACCAGACTCCCCAAGGCCCCAGCTGCTCTTCCCCTATTACTATCAGGGCTCCCATTAGAGGCAACATATCCTACCCTGATTAAAACGTTTCCTACACAAGTGATACACCAGCCTCAGTCTGCCAATTTCAAAAGACTTGCTCTTGATTTATACCAAAGTAAATGAGAGAAGGAGGCAGCTCAGAACTGAAGAAGAGAAGGCAAAACAGCGATAGGGAGTAGAGGGGGAAACATCAGGAATACTCCATCCTTGAGCTACAGGACTATCTTTCAGACCTACGAGCATTGGTCAAAAACGATAATTATCCCACAAATCTAAAATAACTATATTCCATAAAGAAAAAAGTGTTTCAATGTTTTATAAACAGATGTGCTCCATTCTTGGATTAATATGAAGCTACCAGAATTAGCTGTCAGAAAATTAGCTATGATCCATCTACACAACTGCATCATTTCCAAAGCACTGCAAAAAATGAAAAGGATGTAATGAATACGAAGAAACTGTATTTAGAGTTAAGAGCAACCACATTATTTTCCCTTCTTTTTGTTACTATATTTCAATATATTAGCACTCATTCTTTGTGCTCTTCCACACTTCTGAGTCTTGATTGATGATTCTTGTAAATATTTCTTTAGTAATTAATCATCTGTCTCTACCTTTTGGACTTTATTGAAAGCATCTTGATCACAAAAGAGAACAACTTAATACAGAGTACTGTAACTGCCTCCAAATAGGTGAGAAAAAAAAAAAAAAAAAAAACAACAGAAGAAACCTACTTTGGATCACTGCAGCTCCAAAGTGCGTTCCATTCACACACGGCAATGAGCAACTACCTCCGTTCAGGCAAGGGCTCAAAATACATACTCTAAATAGCAACAGTGATTGTTTAAATAGGATGCTATGGACTATTGAACCGTGGTGTTATAGGACATTAATTATCAGTGCTACAGAGTTGGTTGTTGCTTTGTGTTTTGAAGGACCACAGCTAACTACTTCCCCTCACTAAATAAACCATCTGAAAGTAATAATAAATTATATTTGACCAGTATAATACCTAGTTGTCAGGTAATAATTTCCGCACAGATATTACAGGAAACTTACAGCCTTGAAGCCCTGCTCATACTGAAAAAAACACCGAGAAGGCAAAAAACTCATTGCTGCATTTTGGTTTTATTTCTTTTTTTTAAAAAGAGAACTTACTTTGCATCCATCACTCAAGTGCTACAGAGCAGCAGTGTCTACATCATCCAAAGAAATCCTTATCTTAGATATCACCTCCTAACCTAAACCATGCCAAAACTAAAAACCACTCTAAATGACACCCTGTAGCATGGAGTAAAGTAGCAAAAAGCAGGATAAGAACTCAACTTTGTGATGTTTCGTGTTTTACCAAACTTAACACCAGAGCACAAGTTCCCTTCCACAACCAAGATGCCACATTCTTATTCAGTCACATAAACATCACCAAAGGATATCAGGCTTATCTGCTTAAACTATCCCACTCCCTTGCAAGCAATACCTTGCCTATACTCCTTCCCCTTGGAGCTGAACTATAACATATGGTATACATAGATATCAATACTCCACTCCCAACAATATCCCTGCTCCAGCCCTTGTAGCTGCCCTCAACTGGTAAATCAGCTTTTGCCAGCCACATTCCCGCTGCTCTCTTGGCAGCATCTCCCACGGCTGTGGAGCAAACGTGCTCCTGTTCCATGTGTTCCCAAGGGAGGATGCCAATCTTTGGACACCAGCCTTTGGCATCAGGCCAGATGGATGCTTTCTGCTGTTCCTCTGCTTTATGGACTTGAATAGCAAGAGATTACAAACTGGAAAAATGCAATACCTCTATCTACTGAAGAAATAAGCAGTGGTCTGCCACACAGCGGTAAAACAGCCTCAGATTAGAAATTATACATTTTATAAAGAGGAATGTGAGTGGAAAGAGTAACAGGAATTCTAAACATAAAACTAATGTAGAGAAATAAATATAATTTGCCATCCAATAAACATACTTGAAATAGAGACACAGGTAGCTGTACCATCTTAAAGAATATAAATATTACTTATGCTTCACATTTATGGAACAGAGGGGCTTGAAGCTTTAGCTTCTCTTCTCAGAGCTGGGGAATTACTATGCAAAACCTCTGAGAAAATCTGTGACATACTTTTCAGAAGTTCCTAAGGTGGTCCCCATAAGCAGGTGGCATTTTCTGAGCAGAAACGTCTTCCACTTCTTCCCACTATCTTGTATTTATGCCCACACGCCAAGCTTAAACCATTCCTCCAGATCTACTTCATTCATCAGATGAACGGCTACTGTCTGCTACTTGACTTTAAGGAACATAAATTTACAGCAAAGCAGATATTTCCAATTGGATTAATTACACTTCCCAGGGCAGCCAGGCACAGAGACAAAGAAGGGAAGAGTAACCTTTTTTGGACAAGCAACACATCAGTAGTTATGGAGCCCGCTACACCCTGATACTCTCCTGTGCGCAAATAACAACAGTCTGTGCCTGTCTGGCACATTTACCAAGAGAAATCTGGCATATGTTTTACTGTGAATAATTAGGACAAACACACAGAAACTATTATTTCAAGGTAGCTTTTATTAAGGCTCCATTCCTCCAGACTTTTAAAACAAGAGTAAGATGATACAAGACTATGAAAACTTAAGTCAGCAAGAGGCTGAAAGAGATGATTGTGTAGGAATTGAAATAAATAAAGTGTCCACACAATTAAAAAAAAAAAAAAACAAAAAAAAAAAAAAAAAAAAAAAACCACAAACAAAAAAACCCACAAAACAGGTACGAAACTGCATTTTGGAAATCTGTTCATCTGTAGAAGTATGGCTATTTCACAGTTTCTCACTGCTTTTTTCCTACAGTGATTTAGATATGAAAACTTTATAAAATAACCTGATTCCAGTTTATATACTATGTATGTAAACCTTGATATATGTAAAGACCTGATTTTTGAAACATATATTGGCTTTCCTTTTTTGCAAAGGATTTTTAGTTGCAGAAGAAATGTGTCTATGGATGGGAAGAAAAACAACAGAAAAATCTAGGGAATATGCCCGATTTCCTATTTCTTTATTCTAGCACCGAGTCTCCTAACTTTAAGTACAAGTCCTGCCATATTTAGAGGTTGTACAAGATGCCTTTTTTTTTTTTTTTTTAAAAAACCAAATCCTAAGGACATAACAGATTTCACCAAGGGGCAAAGCTAGGAGCCCTGCTGACAGGACTCCTGGCACCAGCTGAGACTCCAAAGGCCCACACAGGACTCCTGTGATTCACAACACAAAGCAAACCAAAAGACCTCTGGATGCTTCAATTTTTTGCTTTGTTTTTTAAGTAATATTACAGTATCATGTGGTAGTCTTGAAAACAGTGAGATATACCACATTCTATGAACAGTTGTTTCCGAAAACCTGGCATCAACACCACCTTTTTTGGCACAAAGTCCACTGAGAATGCAAAAGACTCAGGAAGCTACGGAAGCCCTCAGCTGCTCATTCCTGCTCCTCCCATCCTTTGAACACCAATGATCTCGTGGACAGTCTGAGAACAAACACCAGTTCTCCATATGTCCCCAAAAGGTGGCTTGTGCCTACACCAGGAGATGGCACCCAGTCCAGTATCAGCCACGAAGGGCCCAGAACCAGGACAGAGCAGAAGCACCTCCACCAGCAGCTGGCAGAACAGCAGCACATGCTTTACATATCTTGGAGACTTCTACTTGGAAATCCAGGGATTGGTTTTCAAGAGCCTTCATTTACATACGCTTGCATTGAAAAATACTTCCATGCGTAGGCTGGTCAAGAAAGAAATAAAAACCTTGTTTGTCCAAGGGGGCTTGCAGGTGTCCTCCTCCTACAGGGATTCAAAGCCAACACAGGGTCAGAAACATCAAAGCCTGCTCAGGACCAACCACCATAACCACAACTACCTAAGAAAAAAGTGATTTGATTAAACTGTTTTAATAAAGTGGCAACAGAAAAGACATAGTTTGGGAAAGTAATATACAGGGCTTACATATATTAGGGTTTTCTACCCCAGAAGTTTACAGTTCCAGGTAGTTTTAAAGTGTGGTGGTGACTGATGCTGCAAGATCTCAACTTGTTCCAGCTGAGTTTGGGAAGGGTTTAATCATCCCATTCCAGACAGCTATGATGGAAGTGATGAGTTGCATGGGTCAGGATTGGTGTCTAATCAGCATAATTAATTTAATTCAGTGACTAACCCAGGGAGGGAAGAGCTCCTTTAGGCACAGGTGAAATAGCACATGAGTCATTACTTGGCAGTGATGGTGATTAGTTTGAAAATGCAAGTTGTGGTTTGTTGGAAGGTTTGGATTCAATCTAAAAAGGAAACACACAAATTATTAGGTGCTAGAACAGAAACTCTAGGTAGTCTTTTTTCAGACCACCAAAAACTAAGACACAGCTGTCACTAAAAGTATCTGTTAATTTGTTAAACAGTGGAAAATATCTTGGGAGACAACACCCAAGTTAGAACAGTACACGAAACAGTGCTCTGACACTGGCCAGTTCTGTTGCAAGTACCAATATAGCAAAGGCTCTTTGCTGACAGTTTTATACACTATGCTATACTGTGACCCTTCTTTAGCATTGATTTCCCCACCCTAGAATTACCATAAAAATGGTCTCATTAATACCCATCCAGAAGATACCGTTTTCACAGTGCCAGGACCCATTTTAAAAGTGTCCTATATTGCCTAAGCATTGATTCTGGTTTCTTCGTACAGAAGTTTCAGAAATCCCTTATGCAACTTCAAAGCTGCACCTCATGGATTACCGTCTGATCTCAGCACAATATCAACAACAAGATACTCAAGTATTGCCATATATTCCTATAAATTTAAGGCAGAAGAAGCTTACACAGCCACCAAAGGAAGCAGCCTACCATCACAAATACCACGGTGCATTTGTTGCTACCCTCACACTTTTTTCCTTTTGGGCATTACATGGCTGACCAGCAAACTGGATGGGTGAATTGGCTTAGGGTAAAAACATTTTGAAGGGAACAAAGGTTAGATTTAAGTTTATGTGAGTTTAGAGTCTATGAAATTTCACGGTTCTTTCCAGAAGCATAAGAAACTGATGGAAGAAAAAACTGTCATAGCACATCTGACATCTGATAGTTGTCCAGCCCCTATTTCAAGCAGCTGTTTGCCATGTAAGCCAATTGCTGTGGCACATTGGCTAGGGAAAGGCTCTTAGTGCTTCTTGGCAACTTGTCACTCCATACACAGATTTAGTGGGCTGCCTGTACACTTAGCAGCCATGAAAATAATTGTCTCAGAAGTGATTTATCACCTTTGACCTGATCTAAAGCCAACGGAGCTCAGCTGCTACACCTACCCAACTTTGGATAGGACTATTTACAGCTACCACTTGTTAATGTTTTACTACCAATAGAGAAGCCATCTTCTGTTTCACAGGCAGAGAGCTAATATACAGCACATTTAATTTTTGTTTTTTAGCTTCCACTATGAGAGGCATAAATGTTGAAACTCTTCAACAAGCTACCATTATATAGAATGCAGCTAAAGAGAGCATTGTCCCCATTTTATTCAGCTCAAAACCAATTGCTACTCCTGTTATGAAATAAACCACTGCTTACATCTGTATCGACTATTAATTCAGGAACATGCTTACTAAATTCTTAAGACTACTCTGCTGAGGTACATAATCAGTACTGTGCAAAGCAGTAGCAAGGGAAGGGAGGAACACAATCTCTTAAAAGTTTATCTTGGCCATTGCCAGAGGTCATGACAGTTGCAGAGACCCCCATTCGATACACCCCAAGTGTTTTTGGATGTTGCATATGAACAAGTTGTTTTAGATTTCCTACGTAACTCAAAAAAAAAGTTCAGAAGTTCTCAGCATGAACTAGAAGTGAAGTCTTACCCCTTAATTCCTTTGATTTTTTACCCCCAGATGTAAAATTTCTACTGAAAACTTAGAGATGTTTTGTGTTAACAGTTCCAATTAAGTCTGTCAACACTAACACAAAAACACTACCAAAGAGAGGGGTTTTTTTTGGGGGGGGGGGAGGGGAGGGGGATGTTTTCTATTGGGTAAAAGTTCTGTTCTAGTTCAAATCACAGTATTGTCATGATGTAAACATCATAGTGAGTGATAAGGGTGAGTACTTTCAAAGTAGTCACTCTCCAACAGTTATAACCTTTATTTTTTTCCAGCATCCTGGTAGGGAGCCTTACTACTGAGGACAAGAAATACATGTTTAAAGAGAACATGTTACTTACCACCTCTGTAAGAAAACTCTCACTGGGTCCTGATGTATGTCAAAACCCTTGCCACCACAGAAATCCTACTTTCAAGGCCTGCAAATACACTGCTGAAATTTCATCTCTCATAATGCATTGTTAAAAAAAAAAAATGCACCTGCATGCATGCCTTCCTGCACACACCCACATTCTAACAAAGTCATATTTTCAGTTTAAGTTTTACACATCTGAACGTTTTCCCATAAAGTCACATAAGAGTTACTACCGTATCTCTAAGAACAAACTCACCCTAAAGCCATAACAATATACACCTCCAACAATTACTACATAAATGGCACAAGGAATCACTGGAACAACCTCCAACCAAAAAACTGTTTTGCTGCAGAACAGTACATATTACTCATAGGAGTCCATATTAAGGGAACGGATGCTCCATGTGGCATTTTCAAAACATTTTTCTTTCAAGCAAGACTATGCGGCTATTCCTGCCCCTTCTAATGAAATAACCAGAGCCAGACCAGAACTCATGTGGAGTACTTAATGAATAAACACAAGTATAAGGATTATAACTGGCCTTGTGCTCCCATAAAAGCACAGGGAAATGTGAACAGGAGCCTATGGCAAGCATGTAAATAAAGTCACGGCATCAGGACTGCTGCTGGAAATAGGTAACCCAAAGGGTTCCCAGCAAGCAAGGCTGCTGCGCTACGGTCAAGTTGCAGATTCCAGCCAGAAATGCAGAGACCACAGGGTATCCTCTAAAAGCTATGCAGAAACTACCTCTAAACACCATCTTCTGTCCCCTGGAGATAAGGTGACAAGCAGTTTCACTGTAGTCGGTACAGTAACACTGGAAAAATCTCTGAAGACAGACACAAATAAAGCCTTTATTCTGGACAGACCCCCCTGCCCTCCTCCAGCAACTTTCCAGTATTTCTCATCTGGGTATTAGAAGTGTTTTCATCTCTTCTGATGGCAATATTGCTAGTATGTATGTTACATATATTATGGGAGATGAGGGGAAAGAAGACTGCAGTAATGGAAGTTTAAGAATCCCCAAGGCTAATTCCAGAGAATCCAGGAAAACTGGCGCCTCTGTGTTTGTATCATCATTATCCTCTCAGTAGGTATGAGAATTTGCTCATCAAGTACTGTGAAAAGATACAGCTCCCAATTGGTTGTACATAGTCTTGAAACCCTAAAGTGATTTTTAAAACAACAGCCAAGGGACATGGAGTAGCAAGGCAACAGGACCAGCTGCAGGGGACAAGTATGAAGGAAAACTATTATTCCAGCTTGAATAAACATTAAATAGTAACTGTCAAAGAAAAAAAAATAAAAATAATTTGTCACTCCTAACTCATGCAAGGCCATCTTGGAGTTCTGAAAAGTTATTTTCAACTCACTGGGATTTGAACACTAAGCAATTAGATAAGGAACAGATGCCTCACTACAAGAAAGAGCAATAACAGTAACAACAATTACCATTTTGTGAGATGGTATGTAATGCACACCAGAAAAATGCATTTTTAATTTCTCAAAGCTAATATTTACCCAAGGTAACACATGATTTACTTTGTTGATTGCAACTTCTGGAGCCCTGGCCTGAATCTGTACATAGCATAAATCCCCTTCAGCATCAGGCAAATCTTTGGTGGCAACCAACAAATGGAAGGAATTGCTAAAGTATAAAGAAAACAAATGGAAAACAAAGTGAAATAATTGTTTTCTATTCCAACCGGATATATTTTGTTCTTACTCCATATTAAGTCTCTTCGTAATTTCTGCAGTTATCATAACAAAAAAGTAAAAAATAAAATAAAAAGACAACGTAACTTTCTTCTAAACCATTTCTCACATTTTCTGATCCAGTTCAGCCACATTCAATCAAGATACTATCAACACTGAATTGATCTGGTCTGTATAAGGTTGTTATTTACTCTGTTTGCCTTGTGAGCATTACCCACTGTACTGTTCTGCCAGCACAGAGAAGATTCAGGTTTAAACCTACACATCTCATTCAGTCTTTGAACTGTGTAGGTACAGAGGCCAGTTATATTACAACAGTTGCAATGGCTAGTGTGCATTTAACCTTACATTCAAATAACACATGACAAGTCTAAGTGAAAACAATTTCTGCCCTACTGTGAACATTGTGTGCCCTGCTGCACACAAGGATTACTTTTAGTTGTTATTGCACAGGCACGGTTTAGTCTTCAGAGATCCAGAGACAAAGGTGTTGGGTTTCTCTCATTGATTGTTTCTAAATCAAATTACTTGCATTTTCTAGTGCACATTTATTAATCTATAAGGTATGTATTATACACATACTTTTTAGAGCACAACTGCTGCAACCCTTAAGCAATTACTGTTTGTTCTGTGGTTTCATATCCTTGTATAATCCCCCCACACACTTCTATGGGTCCCACTAATTACTGTTACCTTATGGATTTTTGCAGAATGTGAATGAACCCTGTTATCAAAACAACCACCAAACAGCTGGGGCGATGACAACAATAGCTTAAATCCCTTATTGTCGATTTTCCACTTCATTGGATTTGATACCAGAAGCCAGTGGCAACCCTCCGAAACTGAAGAGGGTCATGCATGTGCAAGCCCATATTGAATGGAACATATGCAGGGGTCATACAACTTAACTTCTCCCATTCCTTCTCCATTTGACACGAGCTGTTTTACTATTTCGTGACCCCATTTTTTTTTTTTTTCAAAAATTAACACTTTCAGTTTCTGCCGTCTTGAACAACTTCAACGCAGACACAGCATATCTAAACTAATGCTTGACTTCAAGCAGGCATTTAGAGGCACTAAAACAGAAGAATATCATAGTTTGTAAACTACATCACAGGCATCATGTGCTATTTATAGACTTGTATAGATAGCACCTACTACTACATGTCCTTCATGAGAGGCTTAATCTTTCAATACAATCAAATTACTGACTTTAGCACAGCTGCTATCTCCATTAAGTAAAACAAAGTAACACACATGAAAATTACCATTCTCTCCATTTGAAGTTGCATTCAGGTCATTATCCTTAAGGTGAAACAGGTGTATTGAGTTCAGAAAGCTTTTTTGCTGAATATATTCAAATAACAACCAACATTTGCAAGTCTACAAATTAAAATTCTTCAGCTACCAGCAGGTTTTCTTAAAAACCCATCTTCAAGAGCCATTTCAAAAAGAAGAAAACCCCTACTCACACTCGCAGTGCAAAATGTCACAGGTTCAGCAGTTCAACTGATTTCTTCAGTGTCTACTTGGTTTTGAGACTTTTACACACACATGCACACCATATAATTGTAGGTACAATACTTCCCCTTATTATTTAATCCCCTGAAGCTATAACTGAAAAATGCTAATATTACCTTGCACGCTTGAAGCAGCTTGTTAAAGAAAGGCAATTTTCTCATGTGTCAAAAGATTCCAGTCTCATGAGATCCTCCCGTTAATTCATAAAGTAATTTAATCATAATTAAAGCAAAATTGCATCTTACCCAACCATCATGTTTTGCAAGACAGATTTAGCTACGAAGTTAGAAGTCTACATCGCCAGCATGAAGATAGTAAAACCACATTACAGGAGACAGGGGGAATTAAAGGTTAGAGGCTGTCAACTCTGCTAGATGTAATAGAGAGCTTCTGCAGGTCCAGATTCCTCCGCAGCTCTCAGCAAGCCCATGGGTAGATGGGCCATACTCTTCTGTACAAAACAGATGACTTATTTTGCATTTCTCCTGCTGAAAAATTATTCAGTTCAAGAACTCACTCATGTCCAACTAATTACAGCAACATAAAAGCATAGCTTTTGCATTTCATGTACACACAGCCATCAGAGAACAAGGACGTTTTGTTTTCTGATGGGTTATATTTAGCCACAGAAGTAACCACACATCTAACTGTGACATTAAAATTAAAATAACCAGAATCCAACCCTGCACCTAATGTTGGTTTTCTGGATGGGTTGAATTGGCAATAAATACAGCAAGTATCTGCCTCTGAATTAAGCCACATTTCGTGAAGGAAAAACAGAATAAGTATTTTGTGTTTGATTTTGTTTGGGGTTTTTTTTTTTTTTTTTTTTTTTGTTTTTTTTTTTGTTTTTTTTTAATTACTGAAAACTGAGATGTGTATCAGATACAATAAGTATCTATAAGCTAGGTTATAGAAATTGTTAGGAGTCAGCAAAGCTATATATAAAACACCATGTAGCTGAAAATGACATTTCCCTTACTCATAGCTACAGAGGTCTTTGATGCCTCAAGACTACATTCGAGTCCAATCAAAGTAGGTTCAAATGGGGCACTCAGGGAAAAAATGGGCTGCATAGCAAAATTCTCCCTAATTCTGACACACATATTGCAGGGAAAAAAAAAAAAAAAAAACAAAAAAACAAAACACCACACACAACAACAAAAACCCCCAAAATTAAACAAATGACACACCAACCAAAAAACCAGGAACACACAGTAGGAAAGCGCTATTTTACTGTGCTTAAACAAAAGAAGAAACAGCTACATCACATGGAATCAAACTTCATACGCACTGCTAGAAGATCCTTCATAGAGAAGCATCAGCACAAGAAACACTGTATTCTAGTTCAAGATTCAACACTAAAGCTTGATTTTACTAATTCTTTTTTGCAACAACCCAGAGCTCAAGCCTCAAACCACAAACCTTCTCCTGGGAAAAAAACAACCCAACCCTTTATGGTTGTGGTACCCATGGCTGCATCCAAGTCAGATGGACAGAGCTTACTGTGAGCGCTGATGAGACAAGATATACCATGCCGTCCAATACAGACCTGAACACGAAGCCTGTCAGCCGCTTCAGACCATCTCCTCAGGGTCCATCACATCAGAGTTGCCTCATACCCGAATATTTTCTACGCCTCCCCAACAGCAGGCTCTCCTACCCACACCCAGAGCAGCTCATGCACTCAGTTGAGATACGTGAGCTTTCCTAAATCGCTGGAGAGCCCAAAGCTTACTAAAAACACCTTCCACTGTATCACAACTATGACTTTAATTCACAATTAAGACTTATGCCCAGCTTTTAATACCCATGTATTAGTCCATCTCCCCTTCATTCCTTGCCATTACATGTGGGAGTGACGGAGGTCTAGAAGGGCTTTTGTTCTTTTTGATGCCCAAGCCATTCTCTATAGAAGGAACAAAAACACTAGTTACTAGGGCTTCAAACTAAACAAAGGCCTTAGTGTTATCAAAAAGGCCTGAATATTTGGAGGATATTTTGTTATTTCTTCAAGAATAGGATGTATTTCTGTTTTCTTCTAACCAAATGCTGACTTCCACAAACACCAAGACCTTGAAAAGCTTAGTGGACAAAGAATTAACTACCATGACAAAACAAAACAAAATACTCTTATGCTTGCGCAGACTGTGATACTTAAAATACAGACCGCAGTGAAAACACTTTTCACATTTTAGGCCTTCTCTTCAAAAAAAAAAAAAAAAAAAAAAAAAAAAAAAACCCCAAAAACCAAAAACAAAATACCTAAACATTTCAAAACAAAAATCCGTTCTGTTTTTACAATTCTGAAGCATTATTACAATCCAAAGTAGGAGGTCTTGCTCTCTTTGAACATTTCAATGTAAGTCATCATTTTCAACTACAAGTTTTCAAGCCATAAATAGAAGGACAGTTAGAATTCAGGTAAATGCACTGTTTAGATGCTGAAGTTACTCAAAGTATACTTATTTTTTACTGCAAGGTTCAAGGACCATGTTTTAGGCATCCTTTAGATCTTTTCAAGAAACAAAGTAGTGTGGTTATATCACCTGTGCCATCTGCAGGGCTACTTTCTGGCTGATGACAACATTTATTTAAAAATTGCTAAAATATTTAATATTATTATTACCCTGCTTAGCATCAAAGATGATGCTTAAGAGTTAAGGAATGGTGGCAAGCAGACACAAGGGACATGTGATTTCCAGCACATTTGCTGACGCTGTTGCTGACACACCTGTACATCTTCTGAAGGGGGATCAGTCCACCACCCCATGGGAGATTATTAGCAGTCTACTACACTTCAAGGTCTAACAAATCCCTGTCAAGATATTAATCATATTTTTGTTGTTTGTTCCATATATTATTTAATAATCTGAATCCATCTTGAGTAACTGCTCCAATCAGTCTTCATGCTCTGCTGCTACTAGCAGGTATAACACTGCATTCCTCCCAGCTCCTTTGAGGCATTTTAGCCTGACTTGTACGTTTTTCTGTATCACTGAACAAGGGCAGAAACAATCTCTGCCTACCTTGAGAATGGAAAAGCACAGCCTCCATTTGGTTGAGACACAAATGGTTTGTTTTATTGTCACGTGAATGTTCTTTTGCAGATCAAGGTCACTAATTAGAAGTTAAAGATCCCAGTTGCCTGACTGGTAGATCTGTTAAATCAAGCGATAATTTATTAACATTGATTTTTGACCCTCGCATGCTTTACAGGGCACTGAGCATCTCTTACTTCTCACAAGGCACTTTATAGAGAAGCCAGGAATTAGCTGACATATACAACAAACCTACCTTGCCAAGTGCTGCAGATGAGAAATTTAACACAGAAACCAGGGAATAAAGCAGAGTTATCTCAGTGATTTGCACCATGAAAAGGCAAGAAGCCAGTCCCATCTTTGACATTTTGTTTAGTCAACGCATACAGGATTCTTACTTCCAAATCGTACCAGGACAGCATAATTAATTTACATGTACTTGGGTGGGAGTTACACATGCTTCTATGTTACAGGATAGTTGCTTCCTTCCCTTCAGGACAGAAAATGGTAAGCCTAACCATGATTTTAGAATACTATGTTAACATGATAGTCCCTCTTCACATAGAGTATTAATCCCACAGTGTTCAATGGAAAAATCACCAGGTTGTCAGTGCCATAACAACATGCTTTAGTAATAAGCCAGCGTCACGTTAGTCACAACCAGGCACTGTAAATGGAACTCTAGCTCAGCAGGAGCCTTGTCACCAACTTGGGAGCAGGCAGGGTGAGCTGCCTGTCTCCCCAGGGCAGGAGCCACAACGGCAACCAGGAGAAGATCGGCACATCCAGCCGTCACCAACGCTCTCAAGAACATATAGAGCATCTACCACTTCAACATAAAGCCAGCTCAACCACTAAAGAACAAAGCTGTGTTCCATAACTTTATCCTTCCATCTGTAGATACATTGTTTCAAAAGGTGAGGAGTTGTTGTGCCTCTAAATTAAACTAAATAAAATTTTAAGCCTCTTCTTCCCTAGCAGGGAGGCACTCCTATGGCTTGCTGTACCAATTTGAAAGTATTTCTCTCAGGTGGCATGAGCAAACTCTAAAACCTTAGTTCACTATGCTTCTCAGGAGCTGCAGTTCCAACTGTCAAAAGGACCAAACAAACAAACAATAGATTGATGCGGGTGTCAGCAGTAGATGACAGATGACCTACACTGGCTTTCAAATTAAGGGCTGTTCCATATGTTCATCTGGAAACGTACCATCAAATCATTAACAAATCTATTACCAAGGAGATACTTCGAAAAAGCAATATTCAGTAAGCTGGTTTACACTGTGAGCCAGAATTGTGTCAAAATGCAAAGAAAGAGTATATCAATAACATCAAACATATAAAAGCAAAAGTGAAATACGCATCTTCAGAGAAAAAAAAAAAAAAACACTCAAACAAAAAAACCCAAACAAACTAACAAACAAAAAGCAACGTATTTCCCCAAGGATAGGGTGTGTGAGCACCAGGCAGATCCAATGCCCAAGCACTCTAGACAGTATTAAAACAGGTGAAGATTGCACATTTCTGTTTGTATTTGTTTCCTACTACTGGCTATACTGAAGGCCAGGGGCAAAGGGGGTCTCTGATTGGGGCCAGAAGCGACAAAATAGGTCCCAGCCAAACATTCTGCAATATGTCACAATACATAGAAGCACAGCAAGGTCAGTGTTATGGTATATAGTTTGCTTACTGAGAACCGAAGTGCCGAAGGAGAAAGCACGTTGAGTCACACAAGAAGTCTAAGTCAGAAGTAAGAAATGCACCCAAACACCATGCACCTGCACCCACTGGCTGAACCCTAGCACTGAAAAAACACTCTGGGACTGACGTGGAGTTCTCCAGTTTCTCACATCCAACAGAAAAAAACAAGTATAAGGATTTGAGAAAGAAAAATTAGGTATTTTCATTTAAAACAAACATCCTTATGGCTTAGACAACTTAACTCGGCAATTGACGGATCAAAGGACTCATTGACCAAAGTACTAATGAACTAAATGATGAGAACGCTTAATACAATCTAGTCTAAAGGGCATGACTGATGTCCGTGGAATATCACTAATATAGCTGTCATCTTTAATTTGAGGTTACACAATGCTCCTAAAACAAAGTTCATTTTTAGGTGCAATTTCTACTGTAAGTTTTGGCTCCAGTCTAAAAGCCTCAAGAGCCACGCTTGGCATCAGGCAGGAAGGCAGTGTGAGATTACAGAAACTGGTTCAGCCGAACGGAAGCTGATTCAGACCTCAGCAAACCTGCATCACTTCATATTCTGTAACACATTATAATGACACTTTTATGTGCAAATACGTCACAAAAAGTTTATTTTTCCTATATAAAAAAAGGCAATTTGACAAATTAGAGGAACCCTATAACCAAATCCCTAAGAGCATGAGACTTCTCAGGGGTCCCTACGTACCAGGGCAGCCAGTGGAGACCCAGGAGACCGTTTTTAACATCCTCATTTACAAAAAAAGAGAGAAAGGAGAGAAAAGATAATCCCTATTAACATTGTGACCATTTATGAACGCCATGTCACAAAATAAAAAAAAAATAAATAAAAAAAAAAATCTAACTACATTTAGCAGGCGAGAGTGACCAGGTGATGAGCAATACGCTACCTGCAAGTCCCATGGTGGTGTGACCCTCTCATCAGCCCTTCACTGTCAACACTGGCATCTCACAGTAAGAAATATGAGCCAATGCCTCTCAAGCTAAGTTTTTCATATGTATTTGAAAGATAAAGAATATCTGACTTTTCTGGATAAAGATTTAGAATAGTTACAAAAGGTTTTTGTTAACCTCAATCTAGACTGGTCTAATCAAGACTGGCTTTTTGTCTCTTCAGGAAGCACCGAGACATCCCATAGCAGCCACACAGCATTAAACATCCTGGGACTATTCTTGAGATATTGGTCTTTGAACAGCAAGGGTAAAATGAATTTTTATATGCACACATACAGCAAGGTGATGACATCTGTGTAATAAATTAGTACTTAGCACTGACTTAAGTGTTTCAGTTGCTAAAGCACTTCATTAAAATTAAAACATACAAGCAGGAACCTGTGGATCAACCGAATGGCTCCATCTCCAACTTACAGCTGGAGAAAGTAAAACAGATATAGAGCACAAGTGTGCAGAATGACAATTGTCACCTCCTTGTTCAGATACTACCCCATGAAGTCCTCAAAGCTACAAAAGGTCCATCCTCCAAACAGAAGCTATTTCAGCACCAGAATTAAAACTCCAAAATTATGTCATTAAGAAACAAACAAAATTATTAGATGTTGTACCCCCCAGGTAGACAGAACTGCTTTTCAAATACAAACCCAAATCGCTGCTCAATGTTACAGACAGCTGCTTCCTCAGTATTTGCACCTATGCACCTGCAAATAAAAATCTATTTCTCCAGAGTTCCCTCTTAAACCCAAATGCTTTTTTTTCCTTACAGAACAGTACATACATACAACAATTGTTTCCCAATCCTCAGTAGTTCTGCTGAAAACTTCAAGCAGTTATATCGTCATTAGCAGTTATGCAGGCAAGATAAACTGATGGGTTAATAACTACTGTTATTAATTATCCAGTATTTATTCATGCACCAAAGCTCTTCCTTTCTAATTAAGTAAAACATTTACGATCTCAAACTACCAGTAAGAAATCCTGGTTCTGGTAACTACAGAATTTCAACAACCATCCCATTTAATGGTCTTGTAATTTTACAATCTGCAAGGCCCCCAGGATCTGTGCAATGGCAGCCTTCATCTTTGGTTAGTGTTGCTTATCCAGAGAACACAAAACACTATTGTTAGAATTCTGTAGCCAAAAAACAACAACAACAACAACAACAACAACAAACAAAAACCAAACACCCACAACACACCACAACCACAAAACACAAAACAACAAAAAACCCAAAAAAAAAAAAAAAAAAAAACTACACCCAAGCCCCAGCAGAAGCAACTTGGCCGTAATCTCTCAATTCAAATACATGCACCACAGGCTGCTCCAGCTGAATTGGGCAGCTCACCTATAGAACCCTCACTGCATATGGATCTAGTAGCATACCAAGCTTCAGGATATATGGTGTAACGCGCCTTATTTAGCAGCATCAATGTCAGGCTGAATAGGCAGATGAGCAACAGCTGGCAATTCTCCTCAAACAGTGGCACAAAGTAAGTATTTGGGGATTAACCCACTGCTCCTCACAAAAGCTAGAAGGCAAACACCCACATTTATGTGAGCATGTGCTTTTTCCTGGGCTGATTTACACCTTGAAAATAACAAGCCATTTATTTAAGAGAACACTTTGAGAATGTAAAGGTCTTTACTGCTTGCAGTGTACTGAGAAGCATGTTGGGGGGAGTAAAATTACCCTTAAGAAATGCTGCTATACCAGTTGGGACTTCTCGAAGTGACTCTGTAATTATCCCTGCACTGAACCTTGCTGAAATCTTATTTTCTGTAGGTTACTTTGCACTGGTGTGTCTGCTGACAATAGAAAAGCAATTGAGGTTTCACAGAAGTGAAACAGAGAACCTAATTTAGCCCCAAAGACTTTTATTACTAGTTATGATGGGCAAAAATGAGAAAACACAGCTTGGCTTTCAGAACATATTGCAGCTTTGCTCAATTGGCAGTATCCGAAACGTGGGGGGTTTTTTGTTGTCTTCTTTGTTTGTTTGTTTGTTTTGTTTTTTCCTAATTTGCAACCACAGATGTCCTTTTTAGTAGAATTCCAGTGGTATTTTAAAATAAGTTTCAATTATTACTAAAATAATTGCCTTCTCCAAACAACCTCCCTTAGAAATGCTCTAGATGATCAGGTTTTTCATGGTCTCCACGTAAATGAAGACACAACACAAATGAGACAGAACTGAGGTTACTAATGCCAAGTTTACAGTTATTCCCCTGTCTCCAGACAGTAAAAACCACTAAACCATGCTAGAATGAATAGGTAGTGGCAAATAGAATAACTAATATTTTTTTTGCTTATTTTTAAATCAGAAAATAAAGGTGGGTTGAGTTTTGGGTTTGGGTTTGTTTGGGTTTTTAAATAAAAAAAAAATGAACTGGACTTTTATAACATTTCCATAAAATTGATTTTGTACACAAAGCCAGAAGAGCTAATCAAAGGATTGCCAGATTCCTGTCAGGATACAGGATGGATCATAGCTACCTATATTTATGCCTTGAAGCAGCTTAGGAAGCCCTGATCCCTCTCGGTTACTTATTTCTGCATACAGTCGTGCGCTGGAGCATCTCCTGCCACAGGGTTAACCGCATCTGGAAGCCATCCTGGTGGCAGGTGAGGAACTCCCTATTCCCAAGAGAAGATTTTTCAAACACACACAGGAGCAGGCTCTTCTTCAGCTGATATTTTCTAGCCCTGTCCAATACAGATGCCCAAGCAATTGCAAACGTGCATCTGCTGGCGGCAGAGGGCAGGGACCAGGGGGGTGGGTGGCTGCAGCCTGAACCCAGCTTACACAGAACTGCTGCAAACATGCACCTGCGAGTGCCCAGGTAATGTTTTTACCTCAGGAAGGCTTCTGTGAGGGTTTTATTTTGAAAGCTTTCCCTGATTATTTGGGCAAAAACTGCTTGCAGGGGACAGGTGCTGAAATGATCCTTTTTAGTATGCTGTTGAGTATTTTGTTACAGAACATGCCATCTGTCCAAGCTTGTGAATGCAAATGAATCTATCCATTTTTAAAATATAAACTTCCAAAAAAGATATGCAATGGGATATCAAAAATCCCACATGACCACCTTCTGCTGCACAGCTATTATTTCAGATGTGCCATTGAAAATGCAGGATTTCTGAGACATGTTCCAAGTTCCTCAAAAATATCTCCATTATTTCTAGCTTCACCTTTTTTTGTATGAAAACAATACTTCTGGCTTTATCATCTGAATATTAACAGATACAGGACTAAGTATTTTGTTGATATTAATGTGCTTACAGCTTATTACACTGAGTTAATTAAAATCTGACTATGTTAAGTCTGAAAATTCTGCATGTCTAATTTGTCCACTAAAGCAGCTTGGGTAATAACACACAGCTCTGTAAGAGCATTAGGCTATTACAATGCAGCATATGATTCCATTCCAGCTCTATTCATTTCCAAAAAAATGGGAAAAGCTGCATGGCTTTGTGGACAAGCCATTAGCTTGTCATCTCTAGGGAAATGGTTCATCAAAACATTTCCGCTCCAGCCAGATTAGATCTCAGCCTGCTTCTCCTGCAGCAGAATCTACTGGCATGGAGCGAGAGCACAGAAGGGATGTCCCATTTGGGACAGCTGAAGCCACCCCACAGCCTGAGTCTGAATTTGAGGTGCAAATCAAAGCCATTAGACATTTATTACAACAGCAAGTAGGAAGCAGCTGTCACAGGTTAGACATGTACAGCCACTAAATTCTTACAGCGTTCACCCTAAAATGTAGGCTTCCAGAAGCACTGTAACATGAGGCTCTTTGGGAGGTGCAGTGCTCCAACAGAGAAGAGTGGAAGTGCAGCAGCCAGGCTAGAGCTTCCAAAAAAAGGCACGTGCAGCATCCTTTCTGCTCTGCCTTAACGCCCTGCTCACAAAAATCCTTGGACTGCTGTGCTGCTGTGGTATGCAAAGTCTGAAACCGCCGCGTTTAGTACTTCACACATGCATACACATGAACACGCACAGGAACACTGAGCCATATTGTCCCCCTAAGGTTTTACAGCCACAGGGCTGCATCCTCAGCTGGGTACAGCCTGACATCCCCCTCTTGCACTAATGAAGCTTTGATAATTCAGACCAGCTGAGGATTTATCTCCTGGGAATCTAGATTGGCCTAAGTTATGTTAGCTGCCTTCATCCTCTCCTACACTGCTCTGTCAGTCAGCATAAGCTCTTGCTACTGCTGTACCAGAACCTGTCTTACTCCTAACCCAGGAATTTGGCCAAAAGAAAAGGTTCAAATTAACATTAGGATAGTATTGAATCGTACCTGTATTGTAGTCATCTGAGAATGAGATTTATGCAAGTCTACTCTGATTCTCCTGAAATCTCATAGTTTTGTTTAAGGAATTATTTGACTTCTCTTAAAAACCCTGTCTTTAAACTCTTATAAGAGATATTTAAAATATCCCATGAAGTAGAACAAAGCAAAATAAGGAAGGCTCTCGTGCTGACTATCATAAACTGAATAAAAGAATATTTGACTGAGGCTCAAAAATCCCAAATTCAATAAACTTAAATTTAAAAGCCTTGGAACATTCAATGACTGAGTCATATTCTTGACTAGTTGAACTTGTCTCCTCCAAACTTTCAGAAATTAAAAAGGAGAAAAAGGCAGAAGCAACTGTGATTAAATTAAGTCTAAACCGAAGCATATGTAGTGTATTTAATCAATGGCATTTGTCCCTAAACTCGACTTCCAAGTGCTCCTTCAGCCCACATTGCTAAGAAAGTGAAAATCCGGCTGGATTAATTGGGGAAAGCTAGAGCGTTTCAGGAATATGTGGGCTCAAAACAGCATCCACATCAATAGCACCTATCTTTGCAGCCAGAAAGGAGTTTAAAGCCCAAATCTGCTCTCCAACAGCATCTCCCAACATTTTCTGCCAAGATGTAATCCCTGCTCTCCAGTGCATACAAAAAAAAACCCAAACCAAACCAAAACAAAACACCAAACCAAAACACAGTTTATGAACAACACTCAATTTGCCAAAATTAAAAAGCAGGATCTGCAGAAATGGCTACAAAACACAAGCACAAATACTCCCATATTTAGTTTCCTACCTCTTGTACTTCTCACATTGGCTTCCTCAGGCCAGCAAGTTTATGCAGCAGCTCTACAGCGTTAAATAACTTGTTTTTCAAATATATATTTCACCATGCATAAAAAAGTATCAGGAAAAGCTTATTCAACACTAGCTTCTAGAAAGCATGTACATCACAGCAAGACAGAACTTCAGGGATTGCTCCTTAAGCAAGCTACTTGTGGGTTTTTAAACAGCAACGACACCACAGCCTTAGTGGAAAACAATCTCGGATCTCGGAATGCATAAGGGGTTTTTTGTTAATGTTTTTACCACTTCTGTAATTATTTCTTGTCTTAGTAGCTTTAATGAACTTAAACATTCTCTTACCTTAAAAAAAACAAACAAACAAAAAAAAAAAAAAACAAAAAACATTGATTTGATCCATTGAAAACCATAGTAAAGGAAGTATACAAGAACATAAAGGATGGTGAGAAGGCTTTAAAAATTCAAAATCTGCATCAGAAAAACTGTGGAGAGCTCCAAAAAGGAATAAAGGTCCAACAGCAATTGTTCAAACTTAATGCAGTGACTTTTACAGGTTGAGTGAATAATGAACAGTATTGATATCCATAACCATTTGACAGACTGAAATATTGAGATATAACATAGGGCAGTATTTTTGATTATCTAAAAGGGCATATCCATGGGCAATGCATCATAGAGCAATGCCCAGCCCAATATAGTACAACTTTCCCAGAAACTCCTATATTAAGGCTCAAGAACAGACTGACTACAAGGTGCACTAGTGAACATGTCACTAGATTCCATCTAAACTGAAGTGAACTTAACACCCAAAGACCAGTACAAATATCTCTCCTCACCCAGCACAGGACCACCTTCGCACTTTTGCCAGACACTGGGCATTTGGGATTCATTCCCTAGATGCAGTTCAAAGTGAAAAATTAAGTCTTCACAAATAAACAAAACACCTAAATAGAAATGAAGTATCAGCTCATTCGTTATCTATTTGTTCTCAGGGTAGCAAGCTGCTAGCACCCAGATTTTTGTTGTGCACAATGACATGAAGAACTCTGACAGCCTGATGATTTTAAATAACCTCTCTAGCCACGTCTCTGTTCTTCACCAAAGAAACAGTGGAAGTGTCCAAAGATGAAGAGACGGATACTTTAAGTTGCCAATATCCTTCTAGAATTTGCCCGTTGCCATCAGCTTGTCAATCTCAGTGCCCACTCTCACCCTCGGCAGCTCAGGCTTTTAGGGTCCTTCAGATGCAGAAAAAGCAGATTTGGATTCTTAAATGGCTTTCAGTTTAAGTGCTGTACAGAAAGAGCAGCAGTCAAATCCATCAGAGCCTCCTGCTGGTAGTTCAAGTCGTTCTGCTGCCTTGTCCCGCACCGTCATGCATGCTATGGAGTCTTCCCATGGACACAGTCTTTTCTTGAGGCACTATGCTGTTTATCATGAATGAACTTCAGGTTAAATCTCCTGTAAAGTGTATTTGCCAAATATTTTCTCCTTATTTTCTCCTCTAATAGCATCAAAACTTTCCACAGTCTTTCAGATATAACCTCACAGTAAAGCCTCCTGCACACAGTTCAAGCTGAAGTAGAACTGGTGTCCTTGGGAAGGATCGTGTTCAACATCATTCAGCAGTGGCCTCTCTGACCAGCTAGACACTGGTACCAACAAAGCAAGTCCTCCCTCCAGGAAGGTACTGGTAGCTGTACGAAGCCAGAAAATTATAAGATCACAGAAATGAGTGAAACTGAAGCTATAACAAAAAATGGTGAATGCAGTGAGATAGATAAAGCAGTAACAGGCTTAAAGGACATTGAACAGAGTCCCTGGACAGCTGTTTGCTTCTAATATCTTAATTTTTAAAAGCACCAATCTTTCTACCTAAAGTTTCTATCAAAAAAATCATTAGGTAAAAAAAGATACTTCTTTTAAAGCAGACTTAGATAAAAACCTCTTGAGCCAACAGGATATGAAAAGATTCCTGGAGTGTCTTCAACTGTTATTCACTGAAATATTGATATCCAGCTGAGAAGTTCTGCTTCTGATCAGCCACAGTACAAAATATTAGCTTGATGCACTATTAAACCTAGAGCCTCGAGCATGCCACATAGAGAGCAAGGTTTACAAAGCAAAATGTAGCCTGACTAGTAAACAAAGGAAGTCCCAACTCTCACTTTATGAGAAATTACTGGAGATAGTATATGCAAGTGTCTAAGTTCAGAGCTCTTTGGCTGCAATTACAGTTCATTTGTATTTTAAAGCATTGCATTTCTATAGTAGAAGAAGTATGTGTGAAATTGCAACTCAGCATTTGGATATCTGATCGACCATGGGAGAGTTATATACCAATTAGATGTAGATGATGAATTTTACCATTTACCATTACACCTGTATCATGATCACACTCTGCCTCCCCCCAGTGAATAACATATTGTAGGTCTAATAACTCACACCATAGAGCAAGAAACAGGCAAGGAAATGAATAAAGGAACAAAACACCCTGATCCCTTAGTACAGTCTGTCATGTCTTCTATCCTAAGTGTTGATCCCATATTATTTGCAATACTAGGTCTAAAGACTAGTCCTAAAGATTCCCCCCCCCCCCCCCAAGACAGCATAATAAGAGCTCACAAACAAGCTGAGAACCCTTTGCGGCACCCCAGGGACCCCCCAAGCTGTGCACAAGCAGTCCCCTTCCTCCAGCACAACAGGAACAGCAGCCCAGCACTTCCAGCCTCTTCCAAGGCAAGATTTCATGAGGAACAAGCTGGAGCTCCCACTGCTGGGCTCAAACATTGTGTTTAAAACAAAGCCAAAAATTTCCATGTCAAGTTTCATTAGTTCGTGTATATTGCTTAGCTCAAGCCATTTCAACCAGTGGGTGGAGAAGAAGGTTTCCATCAGCCTAGCAGAGACAGGAGTTGATGTGCAGGGACAGTGATCCTCTCAGACAAAATTAGAGACCATGACCAGGACTTCAGGGGGACAAGCAGAAGCTGTCAGGGAGGTATCACAGCAGTCCTCAGTCACATCCTTCTTCAGTAGTGATGTACACATAGCTTGGATATACAACAACCAGCTGCAAGGTGTCTATCACAGCAGCCATGAAGGGTAGTTTCTCTTGCTGCAGATATTTTCCACATATTTTTCACGGTCACTCTATCTCACTTGGCTTCAGAACAATCAAGACAAATCTGGGTCCTCTGTTTCTTATCTGACAGTGGGGAGGCAGGGGTGTTCATATTCTATTCAAGATGTAGTACAGCTTTATTTCACAACCAAACAATTCATGTCACCTCTCTGCTCAGATAAGAACATCTGAAATATAAAAAAATAAAAAATTCTAAGAAATATAAGTATTAATGAATTAAAGATCCTGCAGTTTTATAATGCCTACTGATTCTTCTTATGCAGATTTTTCTTCCCTACTTCCACTAAAATAGTTCTTAAGTTTTGTGGTTAAGCTGACTTTGACATTTAAAAAGATGTGGTGTTATTTATCTTCATCAAGTCCACAAGGGGAAAAAAAATTGTAATATTGACATTTTACAAATGCATAGGTACCAACAAAACCAAGGCAGAACCTTCTCAGACCATGCTTTCCAAAATGAGCTTTGTTTGCTATTAATGTAGTTGATTTATATTCGATGTCTTCTCTGTGCTATTCTGATTTAAACATCATTTTAATTTAACTACCCTTTTTCCATGGGGACTTCTTGTTTAAATTCCATTCACAACACAGCTATTTCTCTAAATTACACTGATGTAGGGATGAACCGATCTTATCAGGATCATTGGACTAGCATAGCACTTAATACTGGATTTTTCATTATTTTTGCTGTGACATGACTTACATCAAGCCTATTTACAAACACTAAACTGGTCTGAAGGAGATTTTCATCAGCCAGACAGGTTGCCAGAAACACCCGACAGGAGAGACTCAAACAACTGCTTATATCTCTGCATTAAAAAACACAAGAAAAGCAGAAGTGGAATACACAGCACTAGCAAGAAAAGCTTGTGATTGAAAAAAAAACCTACACAATTTGGGATGTACAGTTATCCAGTTAAACTACAGTTTAACAATAAAAATATTTATTAAGACAAACCTAGGCCTTTCGCACTGACCCTCCTAAAAGAGAACAGAGAATTTTCTCAACATAAATAAGAGTGAAGGCCTCCACGAAGCAATACATCCTATTTCCTTAGAGGTGCAGATATGCAAACTACAACAGCTAGGAAGGAAGGGACCTGCTTTGGTAACAAAATAGAAGGACTGTGGTAGAGGGTTGTGTTTATATTTTGTAACCATTTTATACAAGCAGTGCTCTTGGACAGCAACAGAACAGATTGCAGTGCTTACTACTATGCTCCAAAAATGATGTTTTCTCTGCACGTCAGTCAGAAATGAGCTAATACACAAGAAAGGAAATTTATTAGAGGCTTTATTTAATCCATTTCTGTATCACATGCATGAAGGGGTTTTATTCTACCTTTTTTTGATTTCTTTCTTTTTAAACTAGGAGAACAAGCCTTTTTCTTCAAAAGCAAAAGGTAAGACAGATCTTAAGCAGATAAGCAAAACACTCCTCTCAACTTCTGTCGTCCAGTATTTCACGGTTCACAGTTTACAGTCATAACAGGATTCTGAATCTCGACAGCAGCCAGAATCGCACTGGTACTATTTAAAACCTCTCTAATGGCACTGCCAGCAGGAGGGAGATAACAAGAACCCTGGTGTTTACAATCCAGAGCAGTCAGGGAAGCATTACAGCAGAGAGAAATTCAGCTGGCAGACTAACTGCCTTTTTTTGCCTTAATAAGCGGTGGGGAGAGAAGATAGATTAAACAAAAATTGACTTGTGCCCTTAGTTTCCTAGAAACAGCTGTTCAGAAGCAACTCAACATCATGATTTATGCATAGCGAAGTGATGATGTTTTAAAACATCAAACTGCCTTTCAAAAATAGACGACCCTCCAAAGACGGATGGGACAGTCTCTCAGCTCCCTGCTCCTATTCTTCTCATCCAAGTGCAATTGAATATAAATAATATTATGCAGTTGCTTAAGAGAAAAAAAAACAAAAACAAAAACAAAAACAAACAAGGTAAAGCATAAAGGGTCTACTGGACTTCAGTACAAATCTGCCACAAGGAAAAAAATCTTTTATCCTGTGTGCAGGTGACATTTGAGAGACAGCTACTCACTAGGTATGCAAGTTAAAGCTCACTTCATTAAATTTCAATTTTTGGCACACACTGACTGACAGTATCTGACTGTTTCTGTGCTTAAACACATGACATCCAGATCAGCAGTAATTTCATACCATATGCTCCAAGGTCTTCACATACTCCTGCAATCAACCTATGTCTGGCTTAAGTTGTGAATTTTCTTTTTTTTTTTTTTTTTTCCTCCATCCCTAGTTCCACCTTGAAAGCAGCTGAATATCAATGCAACAAAAATATCATAATCACTTCCATTTTCTGTACACAGCTTGAGAGGCCATTAAATAAAAATTGTCAATGTGACTAAAACAGCTGTTACGGTAATGCACAAAGCTGACCAGATAGAAACATCTTGCTCTTTTGATCAATAGCCATTTCCCCTTGAATGTTTATGCATGTTTTTAAAGAGATTAAAAAAAACAAACAAAAAAAAAAAAAACCAAAAACAAAACAAAACAAAAAAAAACAACCAAACAACAAAACCAAAAACAAACCTTGAGATGCTCAGTCTCCAGTAGAGGAAACAGACTATTCCGTTTTAGTAGGGTATCAACAGTCTCATTTACTAGATATCGGATGCTAAAAGTGATGGAGTTCATTGTTGTAGCATCTGAGAAGACCAGTCACCTTGACTCCACAACACAATTAGGCTGGGACTCACACATACTCCTTGTAAACTCAACCCCTTAGTTGCTTTTTTCTGCGTTTAAATAATTTTTAGGATCTACCTTTCCAAATGACAACTAATACACCCTATCACACATGCCATTTGTTTCTTAAAAATCTCCTTGCTGTATTTAACTCTTGCCCATTTTTCTGCAGTAATTCTATACATCTCATTGATCTTCTCATACACACACAGACAGGCAATTTCACAACAATTTGTTTCTTTCTTCTGTTAACTTGGGTTCCAAGCACACACCATTCAGCTTAGATTAAGTAACAACAGAATACAGAAAAAGTGGGCACTGCAGACTGTTACCATTCCAAATAACTCTGAAAAATTGTCCCTGCAAAGTCAAACTTTGAGTCATCTGTCTGCCTGCAGTAGGGTACCACAGTCCTACGACAGGTACAGCAGTCCTACGACGCAGCTATCACTTTTCCTTGCATCAAAGGGGCAGGCACAGCACCACCATCTACCACAGTCTCATTTTCTAAACTACACTTGAAACTCCAATTTCTATTGAAGTGTTTGATAGCTTCAGCAGGTTATTAATTCTGAGTTGCTGTGGGATTTCAGAAGTGTACCCCAATGTCTGTCAAACTGGACTCCAGCTAACACTTCTCTTCCTACTCGGTTCGTAGTGCCTTAACCAGCTACAGTTACTAACCAGACGCATTACTCATGCCCCCAGACTAAAATGAAATTGAGTTGAACAGATCTTCTTCTGTATATCCGTCTATTAAGGGTGCTGAAGAAATTCTTTCAGTTGAGAAATATTACTACATTTCAAATATAAAGACTGCAGAAACACAATATTTTTGAAGATCTGCCTTTCTGTCCTGTAGCAAAATGAGCCTGTCAGCAAATCCAACTCTGCATTGAACTTCAAAGTAACTATGTACTTCAACCGCTGGAAATAGCATTTATTTACATCGATACATAAAACGAGCATCTTGTGCTTGTTGTATGCATTTTAACATCATTTAATAGAAGCACTTTGCAATCTTAGCACTTTGTAATGTGTTAACAAGGCTGAGTATATTCTTAAAAGACAAATACAAACCATTAATATTTTATGTGCCAAGATCTTCAGAAGTCTTTGGGACTATTGATTACTTAAACCCATTAAGTGCTATTCTGATCTTACATAGCTAAAGATATCTGCAAAGAAATTCAAGCTAAGCGGTAGTAGTTATTTTGAGAACAAGCAATGTTCAGCAGTTATCATTACTGATAATGAAGTATGCATTTTAGAAGCTGCTAATCAGTAAACAATCTCAGCTAGGGCAGTTTTGTCCAAAAACCTGTATATTTGCCTTTTTTTTTTTTTTCTGATTTAAATATGTTTGAGTCCAGTTCTTATCAGGAGGACAGACCAAAACAACATAGAATCCATGGCATGAGTTTTCTTACTTTGTCATTTCTGCTTATTTTATTTCAGAAATTGCTGGGTTTATACCAGTGTATAGCAGGGAAACTTGAGATCTGAAATATTGGGTAAAAGTCTGAAAGGGACAGATTTAAGTGCTCTGAAAATGCAAAGCATTATTTCCTAAAAAAATAGTTGAAGGAGGAAAAAATTATCAGAAAGTTTTTCTCTATAAGATTAGGACGGTCCACATACTTTCCAATAAATCAGTAAGCATCCAGACAGCAACAGGAGAAAGGAAATTGAGAATAACTTCTTGTACAGAGCCAGCATAGCTACTTTGCTTGACCTACGAGCAGCAGGGAGTAGTATTTATAGAGCTAACAGAGAAAAATAATTTTTGAAGCCAGGTGGTATTGCTATTTCCATTTCTGTTAATACAATGGATATAAGTTTAAGACATTTAGTGAATCACTGAACACAATAAAGGAGGCAGCCTACTGCTCCAAGCAGCAGTGCTTCCCTAGAGCTTGTGCCAAGCTGTTAAGAGAGCGATGAATTAAAGTGCTTTACAAATATTTCTGCAGGACTGTAAAAACCCAGTTCAGTAGGGAATACCTGTGTACACATCTGAAATACAGAAGCTAAGACAGCAGTAAAAAGGAGAAAAAGCTCTCAGTGCTACCCAGAAGTGCCTCCGTCTCACATGCTAGCTCAGGTGTCCATTGCACACATATTTTGCACAATTAAATAGCAGATACTACTAGGCACTAGCACTAAATTGATTCATATAAAGCATCCCCAATGCCAAGTCCAGCTTCTCATCATGTATCTTCATCACCAACTCAGCACCAGCTTCAAAATGCCTCCAAAAGCTTGGTTTTTTAAATGCAGAGATGTTCTAGGATTCTTCCTTTGTCTGCTGTCAGTCAGGAGTGAGGAGCTAGGTTAGGAAGGACCACGTAAAAGCAAAGGAAAAGTACCAGCATTTGGAGGACTTGCACCCATCCATTTACCTGCCTCATCACAGCCAAGACAAAACCAAAAAAGCACAACACAGCTTCAAAGAAATGTGTTTCTTAAACTAATGCTTATTGACATTTTGACTAAAATGCATGTGCTTTAAGATTATTTAGGGGTGACGGGGGAGGGTTAGAAAAAAGACTAGGAGCAGCTGTTCCCTAGTGAGAAAAGGGTCATTTCCTCCTGTTTTCTGAATTATCAACACCACATCCCCTCAAACATCACCTCACAGCAGTGACTACCTATTCCCTAGCATCAGTATCAGCAGCTATATGCCTGTGCATCTCTGTCCTGGGGTAAACATGCACAAAACCTTTAGATTTTAGATATTCAAAGAACATGCAGAGTCCCACATCCTGTTGCCTTTTTCCCCAGGAAATACATCTTCCACTGGCTGCTAGCAGAATTGTAGAGATCCACGGCTACACTGTGATTGATCATACTGTCCTTCATACCAACAGGCAGGATCTCCCAGCAACAGTAAAGCATACCAACCTGTGCGCCACAGAGGACATCACGTCACTTCCCTTGAAGTATGTTACCAGTCCCCAACACAAAACCATGTCAAAGACTACATCTTAAAATTGCACGTGTGATAGGGTCAAACTCCATGAAAAGGAAGTCAAGGACAGCAACTTCATTAAGATGTCTGTTGGATGGGAAAATCAGGACTCCCATGGCCCTATCACATACACAAGCAAAGAACCAATCAGTCAGAGCCCATGCCAAAACACGACAGCATGCAGCACTTGGCAATATTATTGCCAGGTCCCTCGTTTTCAGTTTCTTTTTACCTTTATCTTTAGCTCTGACTATCATCATTATTTACAGTCCTTCCTTGACTACTGCAGTGTTCAGTTAACATTTTCACTCTTAAGTTTGAAGCTGTTAGCAATAGCTTATCTTCTCCTTAATCAGTCGTTCTGGATTTCAGATGCAACTCACTACATGAAAATAGCTGTAGTAAGTGATAAAATTTTATCTGTTTGTGTTTACACAAAGGACTATTCATTTCACATTCAAGATCTAACATACAGATAAGCCTCACTGCACAGGCATAACTGGGAAAGCTCGCTAAATAAAAGACCTCGGGGTGCCAAACCAATTATATTGCTCTTGCTCGTAGTTTTTTCACCAGAAAAGCTATTGTAAGTCCTGTGAGGAGAAAATTATTTAAAATTGACAGTTGGAGTGACTACAGTTACAAAGTTTAAGAACAGCTGCAGAGGTTTCTTGAATCTGCATTTGATCTTCAAGTCCACATTTACAGCTGACAGAAGCACAATTTATCTTAAATAAGAATAAAAAGACACAAGTAAGTAGGGCACTTACACTACTTGAAATCACTGTTGTGCAAAGAGTAATACTGAAGGTGTTCCAAATTCATCATTCAGCCCACATTGAAAAGAGAGTAAAAAACACACAACAAATGCACCAGTCTAGTTCTGACTAGGAGTCTCTCTCACAGAAGAAACAGTTTATCTAAAACTTGGATCCTTTCATTATCTCCAAGGCCAGTCCCCATTCCACAATCACAATTACACAGTTCGTTGTTGAAAGAATAGCAGTTTAATCTGAAAGGGATGTCCAGGCAGGAATAGATGTCTTATTTTCCCCCAGAAACAGGAAATCCTTCACAGAAGGGGCAAGATAAAGTCTTATGCCTTGCTGGGGCTTAAAGAAGTGTAAGCTACTTCAGGTATTCATGACATAAACCATAAAAAGCAACTGTGAATTAAGATTCTGCAAAAACACGCGCATCTAACTGCAACGAGAGCACAAGCACTGTAGTAGCCAAATAAATTACTCATGTAGACCAACAAAAAACCAAACTGCCTCTGGACCTCCCTTAAGCATCAGACAGACCCTTGCATTAACAGAAAATCAGTGTTACAGCACAATCATCTTCACAAGACAAAACATGCCAAAACAAGTCACCCACATGGGTAACTTTCTAGACTGTTATTAAACTGTGATCACTGATGTTATCTTCCAGGTTCTCCCATGTCTTCAACTGAGCATATACATATTTTTCTATTTACAATACAAGCATGCACACACCCCATTAGCAAAACTATCAGTGACACTATTAGTTTGCTTCTACAGCTAATGATTTTCTGCTCAGACCATGGGCTAACACCAGAAGTAGAAAACTACATAATCCAGCTAGCCTTTATGCTTTTGCTAATACAAGCAAGGAAAATACTTACGCAAAGAACCACCCAGCAAAACCTGAACCACCTCAACAAAGCAACAACAAAGAAACAAAACAAAACTAACCAAATTTTAGTCTGGGGTACGGACAATTTGCCCATTTTTCTATTTTTAAGATATAGTACTTGTCTCTTAACTGGACATGTGGTTTACATGACTAGAGATTACTGCGTTCCCTCAGGAGAGACATATGAGAGATTTTGAAGTATAAATTTAAATGGCAAATGTATTATTTTCATTGCAACTATAACCTTTAAACTAAGTAGGTACTTAATTACAGAGCAACTGTCCAAATCTTATAGTGACACTTGAATGAGGAAGCAGTAAGCTATGATTTTTTTTTTTTTTTTTTAAGCTTATTATTTTTTCCAGTATTTGGAACAGCTGGTAAAAGTAATCACTTGGCAAGGTCTGAAAAAAATAACTAAGTGTATTTGCTATGGTAGATTGCATACATTAAATCAAAATGAAAAGCTGAAACATACAAATATTTATAAAAGAATAGGGGTTTTCATACTTCCAAATTGTGCAATAAATATGTGTTTGTGTATGCACACATGCATCACACATGTTATTTCCATGTGCTATAAACACATCCCTTCCACTTTCTACTCCACCACCCAAATCTTGTCACGGGGTGACCTCCAGGAGCCAGGGAATGCTGTGTGGCTGTGCCCCGGCTCCGTGGTGACCCCACTCCCCTCCACAGCCCTGCAGCTCCCACCACCCCCCCCCGAGCACCTCCATGCCTGGCCGCAGTTGTAGCTCAGTTATGCCTTGGGTAGGAACTGAAATGCACAGGACATGCTATACAGTTATGTATAATATCCCTATTAGTTATTATATGTTATCCATATAATATCCATACCAGTTGTTCTCTATTCTCTGTGTCAGTAAAGCACACATTACCTACCACCCAGAACACTGCAATAAGTAACATATTGATCTTCTCTATTTGTATGAGAAAGCCCGGATGTACACATCACACATACAACCCGATTAGATTGTGATGGTCCTATGTCCACACAAATGTGGACAGCCTTTCAGACTTGTCTGAACTGTTTGAAACACTTTATGAAGTCATGTAAATGAAGAGAAAATTCAGCTTGCTTTTTTTCTAGAAAGCTACCATTTTATTTTCATCTGTGAAATCAATTTACACAGGCCAAACAATTTATGGTGCACAGGGATAATACACTGCTTAGTAATAAAAGAAAAAGATGACAGAAGTCTCACCAGGACTCATTAAGCACTTTAAAAGATACAGTGGAAACCACACAGAGGAAGAATTAAGGAAACCCCCGGATGTGCTCTTCTTTCAACTGCACGAGCAGACACAGACAAAACGGGATACTGGGAGCCAAGTACCATTAGTGTCATTAACAAAGACCCTTGCAGGACCCAGCTTACGACAAACATCAAGTACAAAAAACAGCTGCTTGGCAAAACCCTCTGAGATTTCAGAGAAGACTGAGTTTGCTCACTCCAACATGACCCTGTTTTGCCTTAGGCCATTGCCTCAACAACCACCACTGCAGCTTCTGGAAGATACCTGGTATCAAACACACTGCAAGAAGACTGGGAAGCCTCAAGTTATTGGCAAAGTTGTCCCAGAAGAACCTTTTCCACCACTTTTAACCAGGATGGAAGACAAGAGGCCAAATCGCACACTGAGAATGAGGAGTTACAGCCCTAAAGATACAGCCCCAGTTCTACCGGCATTCGTTGCCAAGGTTTTCTTTATTCTGTACTATTGCAAATTTATCCAAACTTTCAAAACCAAAAAATTTCAGGCTTCTACTTGTACCTAAATTAATATCACTAGACTGACTCACCTCATCCTTCAGTAGATGGTTACAAATAAGATGTTTTCCTGCTCGTAGAAGTCCATTGAAAAAAAATATATTTATTCAACAACATTCTTTATAGAAATACATCCTTGTCACACCAGCTGAGAAAAACACAGTATTCCTAGTGACACAAGGTTTGTTTTGGAGCTCCCAGTCTTGTCTCATTAGTTTAGATGTGCATTAAAAAGTTTGACTGTTTTGGATGCACCACTGAACAAAATTTCTCAGATTATTTCTTACAGAAAGAATTCTGTAAGCATGTACTCAACCTAGCTTGTCACCCTTTCTTCCCTTAATAAGTTCCTAACCTTTCAGTTCAATTTTAACCAAAAAGAATGATAAATTTCTCAAAAGACAAGAGGCTTGACTTTCACTACCAAAACAAAGACCTAGGAAAGATCCGTACTGAAGGCAGTAGCAGTTTGTGCTGTTTGGCCAGCCATCCCAGAGATTGTCCAGAACAGAGAGCACATTGTTACAGGACGTAGAAGAGCACTGGGGAACTGTAGGACAGGCCATGAAAAACACACAGCCTCTCCAAATACCTCCCCCCACACACACACACACCCCACTTTCTGTAAATGGCAAAAGTGGAGAAAATGGAGATGAACCACCCTAAATGGGAAAAGGTCTCCCTTCCCCCAAAGTCCAAATAATTCTAACCTTTGAGCTTTAGATGGGAAATAAATAATTCCGTGAGAATATCCAGTTTCAAGAAGAGGCATTGCAAAGACCAAGCTGTTAAATGGGGTGTGACCTATCTTAAATAAATTCATCTTCAAAACTTTCAACTTGACGTAACTTTCACTTGGCCAAACAACCAGACACTTCCACTTCAGCTGGAAGCACTAAGTCATCTCTGAGAAGAATGACTCCCATTATAGCACTCCAAATAGCTTTACAGATGTTTCTTTAGAAGACCAGAACTTTCCTTCAGGTGGCACTAAATTATGCAAAGGTGGGTCCACATCATGGTCAGGGAAGAGTTAGACTGGCACAAAATGCTGGTCAGAAGAGCTGTTCCCGCTGAGCCTTGAGTCTCAATGTTTTCACAACATCCTGAAACTTTATTTTTATGAACATTTGTGAGCAGAGGCACTACAATCATTCAGTTCCCCAGTCATTCATAATTGCATCGACATTCCTAGTGTTTAAAACATACACCTCTGGCTGAAGCCTTTCGCATAGGTAAAACCACTTCTTTCCATCTATAAGACAACATACCTGTGAACACTTTCAAATTCTGCTGAAATTACTCAATGCAAGGATTAAGGGAATGCTTTCCATCAGTCCACAAATGTGTAAGCTGTACTTTCATTATGAACCCAGGCTAAATACATTTATAAGCCTGTCCTCTTGAACACAGGACCCTGACACATACAAAGCTTCTACCAGGCTTAAATGAAAGGATATGAAAATAGAAGCCTTTATTAATGTCTGAGGTAGTTTCTCCTTTCCACTACCTAGCCATGGAATTACAGGTATCAACTGACCCAGGGATTTCAGAGATACTTCAAAAAGCCGTATTTCAGACTATTTATAGCCTCAAACCTTGTAGTAATTGTTTCACTGTGAACCTGAGTAGCAACAATCACAGATGGAGTGGTTCTAGATATGGTCCTGTATCTTCATACACATCATCTGAGTACTCCCAATGCTACTTAGTCAGATATTCATTATCATCAATCAAAGGTCTAGAACAATGATCCAATGAAACTAAAACACAATTAAGAAAGAATTTGAGGGGCAAAGGTTTTAATTAATGTCAAAATATCCAACGCTTGCATCAAGCAGTATAGCAGATGGTCCAGAAACTACTTAGCCCAGCTTTCTCCTTGCACCCCACAACCCCTGGCCCCATGTCTACACCAGGCATCATCACTAAGTACATGTTAAAAGACTGCATGTTAAAGCAGGAGAGAATAGCCACAAGAATCTGATGGGGAACCTGATGACAGTACACAATCCAAACATGCATTCATTGATTAAACTTTTAGGCTAACTTTCACAATGCATGTTCATGGACAAGTCATACAGGTTGCTCTTGCCTAAGACATGTATTTCAGCTACCAACCATACAGGTTGAACAAGTAGAAAAAATTTCTTTCTATCTACTGGGTTTTCCGTTACTCTTACCAGTGTATATTTTAAATGAACTCATAGTACTAAAAGGGATTCCTTTTTGTGGTGAAATAATGCACATAATTTTCTCTACTAGGGAAGTTGCCTCTAGTGCAACCATTTGAATGCTCAAATTGGCAATAGACAATGTTCATTTTCTAGTGGCATCACACCCACTGCTTGAATTCACTAAGAAAACAAAAAATTAATTTGAAAATAAGAAAAACAACTGTCAGAATCAATATCACAAATCAGCAAATCTCTATCTGCTAGGGAATCTTTTCAACTGAGTATTTCAGACTAAGCTATTAACTTGAAAAGGCTAAGAATAGCAAGCCTCCTACTATCACATTCAAAGCAACGTGACCATCATGCAATTTGCTAATACAGTGCGAGAGGCCAATTCTGGTTTCCAAGTAACATTCAGACTTCTTCCTGTGCACAACAGTACCCATCTCTAAGCAATTCAATGAAAAGCTGAGTATGTCTGATGGAAAAGATGTGCACTGTTTCATGGCTAATATTCATAGGACTTTTCTCATGTTATTCTGTGCTTCGTTCTTTGCTCCTAAGCTATTAATTGCAAATGACTGTACTGCTGGGGAAATTAGATCTTTGCAAGTGCAAGACTGGTAAACCCCAGTGTTTTATGGAAAGTATCTTCCCTATTTGCATACTGGCAGGTCTTCAGCAGGCATGACCGCTGTGCATTACCTTCCTCACTATTCTCTACATATATTTTAGGATCTTACCCTGGGCCTAAAAGGGCAAGGATACTTCAAGTACTAATTTAAAAGGAACAAAGAGCAAAGTAAAGCCCCTTATGCAAGGCCTCAAATGAGAAAATCCATCTTTCTTGATAGAACACAAGAACTTACGTTTTTTAAAGCAGATCAACAGAAAATTCCTCTACTGATCACACAGGGAAACTCACAGCAGAACAGGAAGAGTCTAACTCAGACATATGAATTCCAAGTACACAGGGAAATAACACAGGCCTTAATATCACCCCTGTCTGTCTCCAGTAAAACGCAAATTAGATTGTGAAAAATACTACAAGCCCCTTGCCTCCACTGAAAGCCAACGAAAACAACCATTTCTCAGCTTTTTCCCATTTCTTCCACTAGTTAGTGAGTTTCACTGCTCAGTCTTGGATGTACCACTGAAGAGTGATATAAACACAGGTCACCTACTTCATCCAAAAATTTGAAATAGTATACCCAGAAATACAGCAAGCTATCACAAAGCTGTCATGTGCCAAGCTTCTTGCTTTTCCATTTTCATATCCTCCACGGAAATGGGAGGAACCGAGACAATTACTGATTCCAAAAAAATGTTATCGCATCCTTATGGACAGAAAGATGCAGGCAAAATCACCTCCCTTCATTTAAGTTCTAAATTTACTATGTACCTTTCCACTAAGAAATAATGGGGTCCCTGTCCCAGCGATCCTTCCATCTATTTATACAAGCATAAAAATGAAGGATGTGGAGTGTAACAAAATGCTAAGATAGAAGCTGTTAGGTTGATGTTCGACAATTTAATACAGGCTTTCGTTCTCTTTGTGCATTCACTTTTGGAACACAGATCAGAGCCAAATAGTCAATGTAATAGTAAACAACAATTTCTATCATTTTTAGTGAGACCACTATATTGTTTCTCTGCTGTTATTGTGTGTCTGCAAAACTAACTTGTTCCAACTGCATTTTCTCTCCATGTGGCACAAGATTTGTTAAACAATCTTTCCTTTCCAAGGCTGCAGTGAGAAAAATGAGCAAATTTATAACATTATACAAAGGAATGCAAACAAGAAGAAAGATTTTCACTGTGGTGTGAATTTTATTTAAATTCATTTTCAAAAATTATTTCCTCTGTTCCTGTATCTCTACGTGAGCATATATCCCAGCATGCAGCAACTCTAAAGCAAGCTTTTAGAATATGTCACCTTTAGTACTATATACATAACAGACTCAAAACACTGAAGAAGCAGCAAATGCGAAGATTTTACGCAGCCACAATCCTGTTTCATTAAACTTGCATCCCCCCCATCATCATTCCGCATTTAGTTTTACTGACATATTCCTGCATTTTCTCTGTTGGCCCTTGCTTTCATCCGGAGTTAAATATCTCCACTGTTCCCGAGTGAACAGATATCCTTCTCCCACCTAACCACTTACATCAAAGGAATCATCCTCTTGATTGCCCTAACAGTACATTAGCAGTTAAAATTATATATATATTCTACCACTTAAGCTTGCCTGCCTGAAAGAGCAGATGATGCCCACTCAAACCATTTTTCTACACTTAGATCCCCCACCTATTTCAACGCAAATTCCCCGCAGAGAATGACTACAAAGACCAGGCTCCTGCAAACGTTTATAGCATAACTCAACATGGTTAATGAAGTAACCATGACACAAACCAGAAAGAATACCAGTTAAGTACGTCAGACCTTACCCGCATGAATAGAAATTACTATATACACATAGATATTATCTAAATCATGAAACAACTACAGGTTCTGCATTAGTAAATCGTGCAGCTGTAACATCAGACAACAAAAAGAGTTGTTAAAGGTGAAGAATTTTAACAAACGATTACACAAACAGTAGAAAACCTACTGTTATCTTAATTTCAGTAAATATCAGGTGTGGAAAATATGCATACGTGACCTAACATACAGTTCTGTTTCTGTTGAGTAGATATGCTGAGATGCAATCTACTTTAGTACTATCAGAAAGAAAAAAAAAAAAAAAAGTTAAATTTCAGGTTAAAAGCCATCAATTAAAAAAATATTATAGAAACTAAATGAAGTGTAATTATGAGAATAGTGCCCATCTTTTGATTTCCAAGCATCAGGTTTACACTTCTTAGTATAGAGGTAAGTATCTAGTAGTGGGTGTTTATCAGTACAGACACTGGCAATTTCAAGCAGTTTTGCCTACAAGAACAAGATTTCTGAGCTGCAGTCATCTCATTTTTACAAACATTTGCTATCCTTATCACTTTATGATTTAACATTTAAAAGACTATATAATGATTTAAAAGAAGATTTTCTTCCTCACAGTAAAATTATTTTAAAATATGCTTCTATGTTCATATTTCAGTCACTATACACTGGGAAACTGATGGAAACAAACATAGCAATCTAATATTCTACCCTCGTAACTACATAAAAATCATATTGTAAACAACTACTCATATCCTTGTTTTTCCAAAAGCAATACTTGAATTATAATGTGTGAAGTGAATAACATTAGTTCCCTAATTAGATATTCTTTTCCCATTACCCAAAAAACTGGTATTTGATGCAATGAAAGTGTGCACAACAAGTTATTAATCACTGTCAACAATGTGAAAGGTTGCACAGATAACTACTCATCATTATAGAATCTGGGCAGGTGGCCAAAAAGAAAAAAACCCCATGGATATTAAGTTATCATCAATGGTTATGAATAGTTTTTGGCTTCCAAAGTTCAGCACTCAAACATCTGACATACTGCATAGATCTGCCTCATGAAAGCTTTGATTTCAAAGGGTTTAACTGCACCATGTTCTCTGTTAACATAGCATATGTGGCCATGCATTATGACTGACAACGTGCTTGGATTGTAGACACATAAGGTAACTGGAGTCTAAGACTTGATTTTGAACTATTTGCTGAAGTGCACAGTCATGTCTTCCAAGATTAAGGGATAAACTAACCTATTAAATAGTCACTATGTTGTTTTAGGTTATCTTTGACATCATCTGCAAAGGAGAAGATACTAAGTTACAAATAAAAAATGAGCAGTCTTTATACAGCCATTAAATAGAAATCAAGGTTGACTGTTTTCATTATTTAGATGCCACAAAAAATCCCAGATTGGAATCCACTTTCTGGTTTAGTAAGAATGGATATAATAAAGTAAATTACCTGTAATAATGTAAAAAGCACTCTAGAATACTAATCTTAATTGGCAACAAAAGATATCATTAAAGTTCATTATAGGAATTGACTTGCAATAGAGTCATTTCAGCATACTATTCTCTTTCTGAAGTAAATCAGTCATTCCAAACTCTCAAATCAATTTGGGCACAATATCTGGATGATCTTTTCTAAGTTTGCTGAACACACATGCAAGCTTTAAGGAAACATAATTACATCCTGTTGTATCCTCCAAGGACTACACTAACAGACTTTGTATTACCGCTCTTCAAAAGGCACATCCCCAGCTGGTCAGCTAGGGCAGCCGTTACAATACACTCCGGAGCACTTCATGCCGTGTGAGGTTGTTAATAGTATGTACTGAGGTTCATCAGGGATGGCGGGTTGTCTTCCTGACCCGTGGACCAGATGCAAGCCTGAGGAACTACTAGGTAAATGAAGTACAGCTACCAGCATAAACTGCGGTGCACTCAGTACTTGTCACGGCTGACAAAGAATAGACTGTCCTCCTCTAACCATTCTCTAGCTTAGACTGTCCTATTCAGACAAGGTTCATTGCAAAGAAACGCAAGTAACTGCTCTCTGCTCTGAATATTTAACATACACTTACTGAAAAGGTTTGGAAGTAGAAGTTGCAATCATAACCGCTACTGTAGTTCACAGAAGCAAGATGCATGAGACTTTTACACTACCCCCTCATCCAAACCCATAAAATTTATGAAATAAATTAGAGGTTTACTTTGAAGACACTTAGTAAGATTGGCTAATTAGCATGTTTAATTGATTTATATATGTGCATCTTCAGAGAGATTTTGAACCAAAGCCTTGATCATAAATAAGTCCTTCTACACTTCACTGTCACTAACTTTTATTGCACAGCAAATGTTATTACATCACCTTAAGGCAGATGAAAGGGAAGAGAGGAGAGAGGGAGAGCAGATACTGCTTCATCATCTTCATCAAGGTGTACAAATGATGCAAATTAGAGAAAGTTGTTTGGCTGTCCTTGCTCCCCAAGAGCACAGGGCGGCGCAACAGCAGGCTTGCCTCCATTTCCACACACACCTTTGGTTCTGCGTGGCCTTCCTCTCAACACATCCATCACCCAGCCGCTATTTTCACAATGCATCATAACTTTGTACAGAGAGGAGTTGTCTGTACTTCAATACACAAATAAAAACCCACCTATGGAACAGTAACAGTCATTTACAGACTATATAGAGAGCATTTGGGGGGGGAGTTATTGGGGTTTTTTATTTTTCCTGGGTTTATTTATTTTTGTTTGGGTTTGGGTTTTTTTTGTTTGTTTTTTTTGTTGTTTTTTTTTTTTTAAGAAATGAGCACAAGCATATACTTCAATTTTTAAGCAGACTTGCTCATATGATGTGAATGCTTGCATTATATTTGATTTTGTGTCACCTACCTTGTGTTCTAGTCTGCAAGACTAAAACAAGTGTATCTCACCATTCATGGAGATTATTAATTTCTAACTTCCATTTTACTTATAGCAACAAAAAACCCAAACAGAAAATGAATCCAGCACTGCATGAACGAGAAGAAAAGCAAAAACAAGGCAGTTTTCCTCCACCTAACCCACCCTCCATCACCCCCTCATTCTCCCTGATCCTGAGATCAACTGAGGATCTTGGAGCTACACTGCCTAAAAGTCACAGGAGACCCTGTTGCCAGCTGGGTTCATTTGAAAATTACGCCCTCTCTCCAACAAAAAAAAAAATTATCTTTATCCAAGGGAATTGCAGTACTGGGGGTTGTGTACCACATTTTCATCTGTGTAGGGCAACACCGAAGGAATCATCCCAAGGGGACATTAGCCCTTGAAATGCCAAGCTGCAGCAGCAGACCAAGCAGTCCAACCCATGTTACACACACTCAGATTCTTAAGGATTTTTTTATTTATTTGAACTTTTTAGTAAAGCTCCAGAGACGCTTCTTGCTATTGGAACATACACAGGTTGGATGAATTACTACAGCCCGACTGCAGCGCTTGCCAGTGCTAATCCTGCGGTAACAATTGAGTGAGCAAGGGAGATAGGTTTTTCTTTTACAGCTCAGTACTTTACACACTCCTCCTGAACCCAAGAGCTACATCTTCGCTCCTATTATTTACAAATATCAGAAACTAATATTCTGCTCTATAAAGAGATGTGCTTGTACACACAGAAAAGTCTAATAGCTACACCAACAAGCTGAAAATATTTTACCCCCAAGTCAGATAAAGTATAGAAGACTATCAACAAGACATTGTGTTTATGCCATTATTGATTGCAGCGTATATTACGAAACCTGGATTTTCTGCTAACCTCACTGAACCCTGTCATTTGGAGGTCCCAAAATGCTTTATAAAGTTAATATCACCCCATGCTATAGATACAAAAGACCAAGAGGCAGAAGTTTTCCCCATTATCTTATGAACTCCCCCTCATTGCAGGCTAGGACAGCAACGAGAACTAAGTAAGATTTGAATTTGACACCCTATCTTTCAAACAATATCACCTCCCCAATTACATGAGCAACAGTTATGACGCTATCATTATGCAGTATGTATCTTCTGGCATATTTTGATTCTGTCAAAGCATTGAACACCTTCACTTCAGATTCAGCTACTGTCAATACAATAAGTGACATTAGGCCACCCACCACCAAGATGTAAAGTTCCAGGCTCTTTCAAAAGCAATCACCTGCCAATCTATGAAGACCTTTGTCCGTACATGCTTCCATCTATTTCTGAGCTTCAGCAGGCCCTCCTGCACTCCGAGTTCCTGTATAGTTTATACAAGGTGAAAAATCTCCTGCATACTCAACTTTCATCCTCTGCCAGCTGGTCTATTATGTCATATCATTTGAGTTTTTAAAGGATGCATCCCTGTATTTATTTTTCCCACCTAATAAATATTTATGAAGTTTTTAATCCAGTCCTAACACATACATAACTATTCTTCCTTTTATTTCGTCAAGCATCTTAAAAGAAAAGGAGTTTCAAGACAGGCTATGCCTATTGCTGAGCTTGAGCTTCACAAGTCAGCATATTAAGCAAAGTTATGCCAGTTTGGAAGGCAAATTCAAAAAATAGCAGAAAAAAAAAAAACACACACACACAATACCAACATGAATTTTGCAACAATTAAGTGCATTAAGTGCTTAAAACCTGCAAAAATTATATGTGAAAGAAAGATCTCTTCTGGTGTTTGGTGATGGTTTTCCCTCCCACAACGGTTTGAACTATCAGCCTAAATAACATTAAAGCACTACTTCATTCAACTAAGAGTTAGTTGATGCAACTTTCACTCGTTCAGAATATCTTATATTAATTTTGAGCAAAGCTAATACGGAAATGACATGCTTTCAATAACTGAACTAGCACCATCAAGTTTTAGTTCATTTAACATCCACACAGTGGACCAATGGAAAAATAATGTAACTGAAATACAGTTAATGCCCATCTCAAGAAGTTTAAGTACATTCCAACTTAACAACATCTAACAACTCTGTTATCTCTCTGGTTTCTAACCTCCCTTATTTCCACTGTGTTCACAGGATTCACTTACAAGTTTTGAGTATCACAGTAATAAATTGAAAACATTTAAAAAGTTAATTATTTTGTTTAACACAATACAGCAAAAATCAATGAAGAAAGCGAAGTATCTGAATTAGAAAAATTCAAAGAGAGACATTGAAATAACACAGGCAATTCCATCTGCCTTGTTACATTTTTGGACTAGTCGTATCAGATGCATGTTGTTTATCCAAAACAAATCCTCCAAGTTACTGAAGATCTGATAGTCACTGCTGTCATCACAATGAAGAACTGAAAGACTTTCAAAAATAAACTGCAAACTGAATGCTTGCAGCACAGAGGTCTCGTTTTCCACATATAAATTAAGTTTTTCCTAACAAGCTTACCTTGCCTGTATCCATTTCTCAGCTTACTCTATTATCAGGTCTCGGAGGCTACTCCCCTGTCCCTCAGCTCCCTTGAAGACAACTCCTTTTTTTGTGCAGAACGCTTGAAAAACAGCTACACAAGTCTGAGTACATATTTATTACCATCAATGTGTGATAGCCTCAAGAGACATCCACTCATCATATTCTGTTAGCAAGTAAAGGAATCACAGTCTTCAACACCGTGCTATTTTTTCCTAATGCTGCAAGGACAAGCTAATTTGTAAGCCAAATCATTCCTTTCTAAACGACAAATGACAGTCTTCTGTAAGGAAAAAAACAAAGACCATCCTCTCACTGACTTTTACTGCCATGGGAATGTTGGAAGAACAACCCTGGTAGACTCCCAAAGACAGGTGTAGTTCCCATCAGAAGCTGCAGCAAACTTCTGAGGAATAGAAGGAAGGTCTCAGTGTCTACACTGGCTCCATCTCCTCTACGATGCTGTACACATGCTGCTCCCACCTCAGACCACGGCCCTCTGTCATGGCCTATATCCGAGTTACGTGGCATCATCAGAAAAGGAGTAGAAATGAAGAATGAACTGTCTGACAGGCAAAAAGTTCAGTGTAAGAAAAGGCAAGTAACTCCGATGTACTATGCCTTCCAGTTTTTCTCCGCAAGGAAATTATGACTTGATCTAGAAAACAAACAATAGTAAGATACTGTACTATTGGGGGATTTCAGGTTGGAAGAATAAGCTAAAGTAACTTAGTCCAGCAATCTCCTACCAGTTATTTTAGACTTAGACCAACTTAACCTTGAACAACTTTAGAAGGCAGTATCAGCTTTCCTCTGTAACACATCTATTTTACTACCAAGTCCTGTTACATTCTAAATATTCCTTTTAGCAATCCTTTGAAAACAATATATGAACTTCAATGCATGGACAAACATATGGTGCTCCTTAAGGAGAAACACATAGCCAGAAAACACATACTTTTCTCACACTCACTCAAAGCTCCTTCATCTGCACAGAAACCTATTGTACAGCCGCTAACTACATCAGTAAATATACTTTGTCTGTAGCACTGAATCTACATCGTAACACAGAAATCTAATTTTTTTGTTAAAGAATATACCACAGCTTTACTGGCACTGGAAGTTGTCACTAATATTTGTTTCTTGAAGTTGTTATGAATTGCTGTACTATGCAAGCATAAACAAATCTATACCACATCTGTCAAACTAGACTATAATCAACCGGAAAAAACCCTAACACTGGGTGCCTAAAAATAAATACTGACAAATGCATGTCTGTCTCCCCCTAATGCCTCCCTTCCTGAAAGACCCTTAAGGTACTCTCAGCTTTGCAGCAGGCCCTACATTTAGTAAATAAGTCAGAATTATCACAGAGACTATTTCCTTTACACTCCTCCCCCCTTTTTCCCATTCCCTTCCCTATCGCTCCCTTCACCAGTAATATCCAAATAGCTAGAGGACCTGAGGGATATCAAATTTGATTCCAGGCTGAGACATCATGAGAGGCCATATCTACTGTACAATATGAATTTCCCAGCTATTTAAGTTTTGAAGAATTTAATATCATGGCCCACACATTATTCCATATGACAATTACTTCAAAGCCAGAGGCTAGCCATTTGCATAATAATGAAGATTTTTCTAAAGAGATGTGCAGGAAACCACATGCTAATGAGTTCTAATGTATATTATCTGTAAGTCACACTTGCTTTATAAAAATAATTAAAAACACAACCTCTAATGTTTGCCTACTTGTACCTTTTATGTAACAGAGACACACCTGTCCTATTAAATGAACAGTAACACACAATTGTGTGACACTATTTTCACAATACTGAGTCACTTCCAACTCAGTAATTCCTGTTGGACTATTCACATGTGTAAGGACTGAAGGAGTTGGCTGGCTTCTGAGGCTGCGCATCAGGGCATGTGTATCCTATGGCACAGCAAAGATCGTCTTCTACATCTCAATCACAGAAAGAATGAGGGAAATAAAGCCATTTCTGATAAATCACTGTACAAGAAGGGAAGGATAGATGACATGCCTTTCACAGCCAGAGAAACATTTCCAAGAACACTTTGCAATCTGACAAGTCAGAGGTAAAGTTTTCTACTGTCTACCCTGTAACAGAAGAAAATTTCTTATTAGACAGGGAGCTCTCCATAGCATCCTGTAACCAATATTTGATACAAATATGAAAGGCTTTTCCTTTTGGACATCAGAAATTCATTTTATTTTGAAACAAGTGTTCTTTATACTATAGAGAATATATACTATACTATATTATGTAGCACTTAACTGCATTTACAGCTTGAGCCTTTTGGTGTCATTACTTCTCACATTAAACTGATGAAGCTGTTACAATCTTAGCTATCAAATTCTCATTTATACCCCAGGATGTGCCAAACTAGCTTAAGAGGCTCACTAGTGCACTGAGACACAGCTGCAGCACCGTGCCCAGCCTCGGAGCTTTCACCCTCCAGCCCACGCTCCAGCCCCAGACAAGGAACCCCAAAGCCAACTGGATAAGAGAGCACCCAACGCAAAATATCACCTCTGCATACAACCCATAGCTGACTGGATATTTTCTATAGAATCAAGGTGCCTGGCTGAACTTTTAAATATCCCCGCTAATTTATGACCATTAATACTTGTAGCCATCCAAGATAAGAATATTAATCCTATCCAATGCCTCAGGGTTTAAAGCCCGATGTCAGCAGCATCTGGAGGAATGGCTGGATTTCTTCCCTACACACAAAGCAACCAGCTGATGCATCATATTGTTGGGTTTCTCTCCAGCTCTGAAACATCACGTATCGATCAGTGCCACAGGCAGTACAGCATACCAGGCAGACTGTTGTAGGATCTGTCCCAGCAAATCACACCAGTGTATTCTCAATCTATCATTAGAGAAGAAGAGGAAAAAAAGCCAGTTTAAAACTAAATGTTATGTAGATACACACATATGCAAGCAAGGAATTTCTTGGAGGCAAGAACAGCATTAGGGGTGTCATGTATAAAGTACACATGGGCATTAACCCTCGCTCCTTTGGGACTGAAAAATCATCAACTCTTCCATATTGTTCAACACAGTCTCAGCAAACAGAAATCATTCCTATCCAATTTTGTACAGTTCCATTTAAAATGGCATCTGTACTTATCTACTCTGTAAATACTCTTCCATACCAGCATTTTCAGAGGCACGCTTTCCAGGATTTTGGAATAAACGTACAAGAAAAATTGTTCTGCTTTTTGTGCACATAGGGGACAGGGGGTGTCAGGCTCTTCTGACCATTCTGTAATTCATCCCCATTCTCTATTTTTGGTTCAGATAAAGGTACCAAACTGGGCATTCTACTAAAACAGTGCCATCAGCAAGGTAGTAAACAGTCTTATAAATGTTTTTAACAGAGACTTTCAGAGTCCTATCCTTTGTTATGTAATGTTTCATTCATAATTATTCCATTAATACATATCCACAACAGAAATAGCAGTTGCATCTTCAAGGTTGACTACTTGGTTGCATCTCCTGTTTAACTTGACTCCCTCCCTCTAACAAAAGCTTTAAGTCACTGTTAATGTGGAAAGCCAATGTTGTCCATCACTTAAACCACACGTAGTATCAGAATTCTCCCAGCACACCCGAATGATTTAGAAAGGTACATTACCTGGCTTTGCAATGCAATTGTGCATACACATCAATTTTTTTTCACATCCTCACAGGTTCAGATAAACTCTTTAATCAAGGTAAAGTTACTTTCAAGATAATTAGTTTCCCTCAGTATGAGGAAGAAAAATACAGTCTTAGTAACTACAGATTTTTTTTTTCATTATTTTGTTTTTATTCACTGAAAGAGATGTTGAGCTGGTTCAGTCAGAATGACCTAAGAGTTCAATTCAGCACTCTCAGCCAGGGAGGACAGAAGCATGCCAGTACACCAATGCAGAAAAACTTTCTTAAAGCTAGATTTATTGGGATGTACATGTCATTAAACAGAAACTGCTTAAGACAGCAATATGAACAGCTGGCAGATATGAGATAGCCACTCCTGATAAGCCAAAAATCATTATTTGAAATTGGTTATCTATACCAACGTCTCCCCTTCCACTGATATCCCATAATTAACATCATCTAGCGTATCTTGGGATGGACTCCTTCAGGGACAATTGTTTGGAAGGAGACTCCAGAACATTAACCACTGAAAAAAGAGAAAAAAATTATAGCCAGTATAGAAGTTTGAAACATTTCTGCTGTCACAAAAGCAGCCCCACTCACCAGGAGATAAAGAACAAATTCATTTTGAATATTTACCAGGAAGCTTAATGTCATTCAGAGAAGAAAAAAATATATGTATCATTTAAAATTAATCAGGTTCAAGAGCAGAGGTTATAACAAAATATAGAGGACTGAGTCCATATAAACCCATCTGGAAACTCTTCTGTGAGATGGGAGAACACAAAACTTTATTTAAATCCGTGTTATATATAACATAACCCATGTAAACAGCCATACCACTGGGATACAAGTCAAAGCCACTACTGTCCCCTTCAGTTATGCTGTATTGTTATAAACTTAGTCTTATGTTCACATTTCATATGCCAACACTCCTAGTTCCTGAACACTGAAAGATCTGCTCCAGTTCCACTTGAACTGAAGTTGGCTTTCCAAAAAGCTACCTGCACAGCCACAAAAACACTCAGCTTCTTAAAAGTCTTAACGCTCAGCTGACTACAAGTAAGAACAGAAATAAATAATCCAGCACACCTTCCTTACAAATCCCATCCATACGTATTCCATCTGTTTGTTTTAGGAGCCATATATATCTCTCTATATCTATTGCTGCTTAACCAGTCACAGCACACGTGCATACGCTGCATACGGTTTACTTTTTTCACAAGCCAGAGGTAAAATCCAACAACTGGTGCAAGTATGACATGAAGAAAAGTCACAGACAAGCTTTTTTCATTTTTCAGTAACACAAGCTTGAGGAAAAAGGACAGGGAAAAAGATGAAAAACTGACAGAATTACACCTGAGTCAACTCTAGATGAGACTATACCACAGAGACCTCAAGCACATCAAGTTCACCATCTGTAGTCTAATCTTTGATTGGTCTACATAGCCACAGATCCTTTGTATCACATGCTACTGTAAATTTACACAAGTTGGAAACAATCACCCTCTAATTTTCAAAAGGTTGCAAAATTCCTTTAAGTAGACAAATATTACAACAGACATCAGCTCAACAAGCAAGATTCACTGTACCTCACATAAACATTTTCAACATTCATAACCAGCCCTGTTTTTTCATCCAAGAAATTTCTTTAAGACCAGAGTCCAACTGGGAGAACACTGGCAATAAGGAAAACCTGCACTCTCCTAGAACTTTCTCATTAAAACCACTGCAGAAAGAACTCTGAGCAGAAAATAGAAGAACAGAAAATCTTCTAACAAGCATCAAGGAGCAAATCCGCATCACTAAAGTGAACAGAAGTACCTGTTTCTCTGAGCCAATCTCTTAAAAAGAGTGGTTTAGAGCAGTCACAGACAGCACACCCACAATATGTGTTTCAGGAGCATCTTAACAGCAGAGAACTTACAACCTTAAAGCAGAGGGCGAGCCTTGGACAGGTCACCAAGGCCCATCCATGTAATTAAGTCTCCTAAATCTGACTCTGTGAATATCAGGTTTAAAGTAGATTTATTAACAATCTTAATTATGAGAAAAAAAATGTAAACCCCATAGCTAGGAGCTAAAATGCTACTACAGAGATGGTTATTTTTACAGAAGGTTTTAAATACTTGGAAAATGAAGGAGAGGTTATGACACTTTCTCAGTTCTCTTGCTCAGTGGATTTCATTGCATTTCTTTAATTCAATAAAAGCCCAGTTAGCTACATTATCAAAACACCACACAGCAGCTTGCTGTAATTTTGTAAGGTAAGCCTTGCTGCAATTTATAAGTGGTTATACTTGAGTGCTTCCACACTGGCTCAACAACGCAGCACGCGTCAACTGCGTTAACGTCTCAGCACAAAAATCTGCTAATAAATATAGTACTCAGCCAACATTACCCCGCTTCAAACAGCACAAGTTCTCAATAAGAAGGTCAATACATGTGAGACCACTTATGCTCTTTAAACTGACTTTGATAGAAAGGTAGCAGCAAAGTATCCTCAAGCAAATCTGAAGTGTATCAATAATAACCCAGGAAGAACATAATACAAATCAAGAAGAAATCCATAACATATGGCTTCAGTCATGTGAATCATGACAACTGTTTCACTAAAAACAAATCAAGAGAAAAGATGCATCACAAAAAAAAAAAAAAAAAAAAAAAGATAAATTTTTCTATCAAGTAGAAAGAGGGGGAAAGTAACTACTGGAAGATGACCACCAGTTCGGCTTTACAAGATCCAGTCCCAGATCCTCTATGCCTCTGTGTTAGCACGTCCTGGTAGCTTGAACTGACACTTCAAAGTCTAGGGTGATAATTTTTCTGCAGTCAAAAAAAAAAAATCTCAAACATCCACACATTAAGGCAACCAACCACCTATAAGCCCTATGAGGTGCAATATTAGCGTGCCGCTTTCTGTGCCACAACAAGAAAAACAGTCCTTCCTCAAACCTGCTAGCCCAGTACACTGGGTAGGTACAAATAAATCTCTGCTTATCTTGTCATTTCCAGGTTATTAGAGCCACAAGTTTAGCTGGACAACAGAGCACATAAAAGCATAAAATAGGCATTCACAGAGGTCCTTCCAAGGTCTAAATATGTTTGACAATTATCTTTCACTCATTCAATCAAAGCAGACTCATTCAGGCAGAGCAGAAGACACTTCTGTCACTATTACACATTTGCATTGCTTTACCATGTCCCACTAACTTAAAGCTACTGATATTAATGAGAAATCAGTAAGAGTAGGAATGAAGGATGAAAATTAACTGAATATTTCATTTCACTCAGCAGAAAATGCATTTAATCAGAACACAGGGCAGTACTAAATTTTTCATGACACAGGACGACTCAATTGTGTCTAGATTATTTTAGGAGCAGTTTTTATCTGCTTTACAGTGATTTCCTCAAGTCTCTTCTTCAAGAACAAACGTCTGTGATTTTACTGCTCACAAGCAATTAACCATTTTTGGTATCAAAAGAATAACCTACACACAAACTCATCAAGTCTATAGCATCACCTATATCACTCCTGTATTCAAAGACTTCGTTGCCATAGTCATATATTGGCGTAAAGCCTGCTCACTTTATTCACACTGATATTAGTAATCCTACTACCTTCAGCTGGTCCACTTACATGGTTGTTAAACCTGATCAAATTTTTCACTCATATATTACAAGTTGCATGGAATTTGGCTATGTGATTCCCACTAAAGTCAACATAAATTACATAGATAGATGTGATGCTATCCTGAACGTTAATACTAGAGTCCTCTTAAACTCAGCCTGGAAAGCTAACGCAGCCATGAATGACAAGAACCTGCTCCTGCTCATTTCAGCCGTGTCAGACACAGCCCAGTTTCTAGTTCTTGAAGATCAGCCAACACGCAAAAAACAAAACACCATACCTCTAAAAAAATAAGCACAAATACTAAATCTCGTCTTACTTTAATCAGTATAGCTACTAAGTAGGTACCTAGAAATACGCTTACCAACAACAAACAAACAAAAAAAAAAGCTTTATTTCTACACCACAAATGCAAACCCAGCTTTCTGTATTTTACTTGGGAACGACATGCCAGATGCATCATTGATTGGTGTACATATACACATTGATTTCTTATTGCTTCAAAAACACTAAATTACAGTTGACTTTATGACCATAAAATATATTGTTATAAAAAGGAGAATGCACTTCACTGATTTAAAGAGAGCTTGGTCTTATTTCTTTCAGCACAAACCTTATTTCCAATAACAAAAATGTCTACTGATGATTAGTTTTAATGGCCCTTGATCACACACCCCCTTTCCCAATCAGAAACATCAGAATTTTAAGCTTAAGAACACCGAAGTTGATATTACTATTCAACACCACAACAACAACTGAGTTGCATCAAAATTTTTATTGCAAACTGATTTTTCCCAGTAAACATAAGCCTAAGCAAAGCTCCCATCAGTAACCTTTCCCTGGAAAATTCTATAAGAAACGAAACGTAATACTCTATTAAGACTTGTTTTGCAAACAGAAGTGAGAGAGATCACCCAAGCATGCAGAGTCATTAAAATGGATCTTACATATATCATTATAAATTTAATAATCTCCATGACGGCTAGAGTTCAAGTTAAAATGAATGTCAGCAAAGCATGACCAATTGATGTTATCCCAGCTGCCACTGAGCCTTACTTGGGGTTACATTATACATTCAGAGGCCCCATGCTACATGTGCACCAAATACCCAGAGCCAGGAGCAGATGGGAGATGTAGGCTTCTATACCTATCAGCAAGGAGAGACAGACATAATTGCATATTAATTTTGGTGCATCAGAACAATTACAGTGTACTTCGGTGTCATAGGTCCCAAATGTTTTTCCCATCATACCCTATATGCAGTATAATGTTGTGTACTTAAGTAGAAAAAAAGCTCACTAGCAGCCCCCAGAAATTAAGTCCATAGAAGGATTTTGTTTCAATCCTTATTGATTTACTCCAGTCCCAAAACACTTCCTTGAAAAAAGTAGAAGGAAGATCTTGGCAGCTTATCACTTAATAGATCATGCTTGGTGCAATTAAAACACATTTAGGACCTCTATTTAGTTCCCCAAATAAATGTTCCCTACATGTCCTTTCTCTCTAAGGAAACAGCTGCATTTTATCCAATTTCTGAAAGTTTTCCAGGCTGCTTAGATTTCTAATGGGGTGACAGGAAAACCACTTTTATTCTTCAGCAGAGTCAAAAAAAACTGTGACACAAACCTCCCTCTCTCCAAAATTAGACAGCGCTGTTGAACAGCAAAATAATAGCTGATGGTCAATTTTTTTTTCCATCTCAATTTTCAACTGAAATAAAAATCATATGTAAAAGCTACAGGAAAAAGGATCTCTCCACACAAAGCTCAACACACAGTGGTTGCTATCACCCACCAAATCTGCGTGGAAAACAATATAAATTACTTATACAGTAGAAATTTGTCAAGTTTTACTATTTGCTAGACCAGTGCCAAGAAAAAAAACTTTAAAGTCTCAATTGTTCAAAAGTTATGGTTTGTCTGAGACAGCAACTTCATTTAGGTCAACTCAACACACCAAGCCATTAGTATTAAATAATACAATACCGCCTTGACACACAGAGCTTCCACAAAGCACTTGTACAAAATAAGGTCCACCAGCAGACATTAAGCACACACCACTGTGCATTTTGGGTTTTTTTCAAGTCAAAGCTACATCTGGAAACTACAGTAAAATGCAAACACTACCATCAGGACAATGGGGATGCTGAGAAGTGCACAACATGTTCAACAAATTTAATCACCAAATCCCAAGAAAGCAACTTTTTAACCTCTCTAATTATACCGATAAAAAAGTTAGTTACAATGAATCAATAATCTGACCAGACTCAGTAAGTGTCAGTATACTTCATTTACACTGGAAGTCTCTCCATCAATAACTACCCAAAATACTGGAGATTTTTCTCTTATTTCACTCATATTCCAATTTTCCCTTCCCTCAGCTCTTTGCTCCACACATTGGAACAAGCCCAGAGAGAAACACAAGCACTTTTAAAAATATATAATCAGGAGAAGATATCTACAGCTGGCTAAGCATAGCAAGCAGCAACTGCAATTGATAAGAGTTATAGGGAGCTCTTCTGCCACTTGTATCTCATTCAGCAATTTCAGCAGAAAGCATTTTTGCCTTTTGTCACTTACCCTTTTTTGATCTTCCAGTCCATGTGTCACAGGCTTTCTTTTCTGATGTTGACTGGATTCAGAGCCAGGTTCCATTTCCCAGCTATAAAGACTCTTCCGGACTCTTTAAGCTTTCCCTAAAAATCCATAGCATCAACAACAAAAATCTAAAAATATTTTTAAAAAAAAGGCAAGAAAATTCCTTCAAACCTCGTCCATGTTTTTTATCATCCTTCTAAGATCTTGTTTGCCATCACTGCTCATTATCTTAATAAGCAGCCATTCTGTGAGCCTCTATATCCTATTTTAGCTCAGATGAAGGTTTCCATTTATGTGCCTTACAGAAGGATGACAGAGCTGAATCCAAACCCAGTAGTTTGTGCCACATTATTGCTCCATCAGCAGCCTTTTCAGTGCATGCCCGGCACAGATAATTTATATGTCAATAAAGGTGTAAATGTGCATTTAATCCACTGTGTTGATATTATCAGCATCCCTCTCTTGGGCCACCTTCCTCCCATAAATCAATGTAAACACTTCACAGCGATAATTGCCTTTTGCAAATCTAGCAGGTGTTAATTACGTAAAATCATCCATGCACGCTTGTCATCTTCTTCTACGTATTCAAACAAATACCTAAAAGGGGGGGAAAAAAAAATTGAGTTTTACCAACTTGAAAGGAAATACAGCTACTGATATTCTTTACCCACCACCAGGAGCTGCAAGTCAGAACTGATACAATAATCACATATTTTACACACACTACACTCTTCATCCAAGACTCTCAAAATGCTTTGATGCCTATTTAGTGGGTTACGTTGCCTTTGGGGCTTCTTGCAGAAAAACACCCCAGAATGACAGCATTGTACCTCAGAGTCAAGCCTAGTGCAATGCCAACTGAAGCCTGCGAGGATCAACTCAAAACTCAGACTTCCAGGACTCCAGTTCTGGATCTAAAGCCAAATCCATTACTCTTCTGAGCCCTCTTACCCAGGGAACTTTCTCTAGTTTATAAGGTTATCGTGTGCCACCTCCCCAAATCCTGGGCACAAGAATATGTGAGTGAACAAGTTACATTATTACTTGGGAAAGAAAGTGGCACCTGAAATCAGAGGTTAGCAACTCAACCACTTTACAATATTGTTATTTTTGTATGGAGAAGCACAAGTTTACTACAATAGAAACAAATCATTTCCCGAGTTAATCTGTAAGGTAGGATCAATATCAGCAGGCTTCAATATGCAGGCACCAGAAGCAGCACATTTATTAAACTGGATTCCATACCTAAAAAAGGCTAAATATGAAATCGATTTCAGCAACCTTAGCTGCACATGGTGTAAGACCACGTATTTAGCTGCGTGTTGTTGATACAAGCTCTGCTCATGAGACAAACATCCAAAAAAAAATCCAAACCTATGTGTCCTATGTAAACAAAGAAAGTAATAAAAATCATAATAATCAGACATTCTCCCATCACTAAAGGATGGGTAGCATGAAGAATACATTTTCCATAAGCATAGTAGAAGGTAGTTATCTGTACCCAACGCACATCTTCCTACACAGATTCAACAATACCTGAACTGAATATCCAAATCAAATACACAAGGTAGATTTTTGGTCAAATGCATCAACACATTTTTTCTACATGCTGAGGTCCTTAGCTATTCCAAGACAAAAATCACAAGATATGTAGAAATACTGCTTTTGTCCATCACTTCAAGTGTTCTCTTACTGCCCCTCATCATGAAGCAGTCGGACATTATTGCATTTTTTTTCTTCTGATCAGTACAGGAAAGAATATGACCGATTGCAGTGATGCTGCTACGCTCTGCCGTTTGACAATACTCTAAAAACACATCTAACACATTTTATAGAAAAACAAGAGGTTTCAAATTTTATTTTGAACCACAATCTCGTCCGGATCTGTTGTTTCACACCTGCTGATATCCATGGAAGACACACAGACAGCTAAAAGGCAGTAAAGGGCCTTTGACCTCAGCAACAAATTTAACGCAAAAAACCCCCAACTTTTATAAATATCCTTAAGTCTCACCAATGAAAACTTTGTCCCTCCAGTGATTTCACTGTGATGTGACACATGAGACTGCATCAGTCACATCGTGTAATGCCATGCCGGAATAGCATGACATAACCAGTGCAACTAAGGACAATGTCTCTCTGCATGAAAGGTCCCCTGAACTGGAAAAAAAGAAAATTGAAAAAAAAAAGAGAATAAAAAGTACAACCTCTCTGGAAGTTCCTGGGTATTCAGTGTTACTGCTTTAACCATCATGGAACCAGACAGACTCTCTGGGGAAACATGCAAATTTCTATTGGTATATAGTACTTTGTATGTGCCTGTAACCTTAGAGCACACATTACTGGATATTTAGGGTTACTGCTTGAGTTAGCTACATTAAGCTTCATATAAAACATTATATTATCCAAGAAAAAAAAAATAAGTATCCTGCAGCTTAAAGAACCATCTAATTAAAATCAGCCATGAAACATAACATTTTAGATACCTAGATTGAGTTCATTCTTATCGCTCCAGCAAGAAGTTTCAGTTTTTATCTCTATGCATATCTAACTATAGAGATGGATTTGTTAACAGTAAATTGCCATTATAAACAAAATAGAAACTTTTAGAAGAAAAAAAGTAAGGTTTGTTGCAGGTATCACCACAACCATCAGAGCTGGTAAAACCAACATGCCAAGTGACCAAAAAAGCTGTTATCTCATTGTCCTACCACTGCAACATCCAGAGGCCCCAGTCAGGCTCTGGACCCCGTTGGGCTCTGTACTGAAAAACCTCCATGAGAAAACAGCTTGCAAAGCTCAAAGCCTAAACCTGACCAAGGCTTAAGCATACAATCTATCTCACTGAACCCCAAACGAATTAATATTCTCAGATTTACACCTTCAGGGTTGTAACTGGATGTGTCCATCCTCACACACAGCCCCAAAAGGACTCACACCTGCACAAAAGGTCATTCAGAAATATCTCACCAGGTAACCAGATCCCCAGAAATGCCTCCCGGTCGCTTATTCTTTCATTAAAAGCAAAGCAAATAAATACAACTTTGCCTTTTTTTTTTTTTTTTTTTCAGGGAAAAGACAAACATGCAAGCATCTCACATCATTGGAAATCTTTCATTCCCACAATTGACTACACTTCAAAGCAAACAAGCAAACCAAAATATACTAGTCTTTCACCACAAGTTGAGTTGCTTTGGTTTGTTTTTTTTTTTTTCCACGGAAAATAAAAGCACAGCAGTAAGTTCCCCCCGTCCCTAACACAGCCCCCACAGTGAAAGACAAAACCCTCCACCCGCGGCTGGCGTGAGCTCCCCAGGAGAGGCGAGCACCCCTCTGCCCCGGCAGACAATAAAAAATATAATATAATAGTAATAATGCTAATGATGGAGAGCAGCAGCGCAGCACCCCCCGCCCGCACCCGCTGAGGACGTGGGGCTGCACGCCCCGGCCCCACGGCCCCCCGCGACCGCGGAGCCGCCGCTCCCGCCCAGCTCGGCGGGCGGCGCCGGCCCCGGATGGGGCACAGCCGCGCCGGGAACACACACCCACACCCACACCCACACCCCCCCGCCACCGAACCGGGCGGCAGGAGCCGCTTCCCCGGCGGAGCGCGGCTCACCGCCGGCAGGACGCGGGGCACCGCCCGCCCGGGGGCCGCGGCTCTTCCCGCCGCCGGGACAAACTTTCGCATCCCTCCTGCGAAGCGGGCAGGGCTCCCCGCGCCGCGGCAGGTCCCCGCCGAGTACCTGCCGGTGTGTGCTGCGGCGGGGAGGGCGGTTGGGCGAGCTGCTCCTCCCGTGGAGCCGGCGGCCCATGCGCCCGGAGCGGAGCAGGGCAGGGCAGGGCAGGGGCCGCCCTCACACGCCGGGCTCGGGCTCGGGTTCGGGCTCCGGCTCCCGCTCCCGCTCCGCCGCCACTCGCTCTCCCGTTACCCGGGCAACCGCCGCCCGCCCCCTGCGCCTCACCCCCTCCCTCCTCACAACCCCGCCCAACCACCGGGGCGCCCGCCGCGCCCACGTGACGCGCTGGAGACCAATGGAAGACGCGGGGCGGGGCTGCGGCCGGCGCAGTCAATGAAGGAACCGCTTGGCGGGCGGGAGAGGGGTGCGAGGGGCGGTGGCCTGGCCACGCCCACGCCCCGCTGGCCACGCCCCGCCGGTCCTACCGCCCCACGGTGGAAAATGGCGGCGGGCGGGTCCTGGGTACCTGCGTGAAGGTGGGACCGTGCGCGGCGGCGGGGCCGAGCGCCGCGCAGGCCCCCGCCATAGCGAGGGGGGCATCCCCAGACAAGCAGCCCCCCGTACCCTTGGGCTGTCTCGCGTTTCCCGCCCTGATAAAGCCCTCCGCAGCCCCCCACGCCGCCAGCAGAGCGGTGCGGGTCGGTTTTTTGGACGGAGCGTGTGTGAGAAGCATCGCTGCAGGGCCGGTACCGGGAAGCGGGCACAGCGGGCCGCGGGTGCCCCTGTTGCTCATACAGCACTATTAATGCAATCTGTCGTTGATACCAAACACATCTTGATGAGGTATGTATTCCAAAACAAAACCGTATAAATGTAGTATCACCTGTTTAGTGCTGATGCTTGAATTACTGGGCGTGGAGCCAGCCTGCTCTGGAGCTTCACAGGCTTTAACAAGCCCGCGCTGATAGGGCCAGCTGGATTAAGTTCACTCCTGGCAGAGCTGCTTGGGCAGCTCGACACCGGCTTTGGAAATGGAAGCTTTGGAAGTGGACATGCTCCGGCAGGCAGAGCTCTGGTCCAGCAGACGTACTGGCCTGTGCTGGTAGCCGGCAGCACGCGCCTGGGCCCCAGCACCCATCTATTCCCTTGACACCCTGTATCCGAGCTGGCCCTGCCTGACCCACACAGCTTCTGCGGGGAAGGAAAGCTCTACCAAATAACATCACAGCTGCAAAGTCTGTGGGGTTTACATTGAAAGATTTAGCCTCAAACTGAAATACACTTTTTACAGTGTAACATGCTGTGTTTAGAGCGGGACATTATCGTCCAAGTCAAGGCTGGCTGGAGGCCACAGAATGAGAAAGTGTCAAGGAACTGTGGATTTCTAAAGTCAGTCAGCTGGCCATGGCTCACTGTCTGCTCTGTCTACGGTCCAAGAAGCCCAAATGGCTACTGCCTACCACCTTCTGAGAAAGGTCAGTGTGAAGAGAGGTGGTATCTGTTCCTCAGGGGGATGTATCCAGGAGCAGCATCATCCTTTACCCTTCCCATCCCAGTACCTGCCCAGGATTTCAAGGCATTTCCCTCATTTTCTGTCTGACCCTTAATGAGTCCTATACATGGCTCCTTCTGTCGCACCTCATTCTTGGGGAACAAAAATCAGTTGCCTCCCTCTCTCCCCCCCAGTAAAATTATGACTACAGCCTTACCTTGCTTTTACCTTTCTCCTCAAGATTGTTGATTCATCAGAGATGCAGCTTTCAGCCCAGCATTCAGGATGTCTGCTAACACAGTACTCCGGTAAACAAAATTGATATCTAATTTAGACCATTTATTTAATGTAAAAGTATGTGGATTCCATGACAAGAAGTCTATGAACTTAGGTTCCCTGAGGTTTTGTTTAAACTTACCTGGAAAAACAAGATACCACGAACACCTGGGCTGCTGTGGCTCTTGGGACCTTGAAGAACATTGTGGCTTGCAGAAGGCTTCACCACAGTGCCTAGTCTCACCTGTGCTCAAAGGCCTTTGCAAGCATTGCTGAATGCCCGCTCCTGCAGAAGATGACATTTACGTCACTCCAGAATGCAGCTGCCATTTTTCATATCTGATCAGTGTTTCGCATGCAGACAACAGGAATGAGAAACTAAGCTGAACCAATTCTTTGGCAACTTCAGATAGCATTTAAGTACAGAAAGAAATGTTTCATAACACATTAGTAAGAAACTCTGCTTCTACTGTAATATTTTTATATACAGAAAAATCTTTAAAAATATGTGGCTAGAGGTAGAAAAGGTTATAATAGCCTAGTCTGTGATAAAGGCAAATTTCAATTCAATGGTACTGCTGTAAAAGCCCTTATTTATTTTTCTCAGCAGCTGCATTTTGCTTTTCACCCGCTTGCAGCTTTGGTTGCTGTGGAGGTTTTCTTCTGTAAATTCTTCAAAGTGATGGATTTTCCCTTTGAAGGAATGCTTGACTGTAGAGAACTACAGAAGTGTAACCTTTTTTATTTTTTTTTTCCTGTGCATGTGTGATTCTTTGAGCATTGAAAAGACAGGTGTACTGCTGCTTCTTTTGTTAATTTGCATGCCAAGAACCTGAGAATTTGCATTACTGGTTTCATGCTCCCCAACTGAAAGGCAAGGACAGTGATCTTCTGCTCTTTCCAGGTAAAGTTCATCTGCAAATACACGTTCCTCTCTAGCTCAGATTAGTGAGACGTTCAGCATTTTATGAAACAAAGAGGCATAAGGCATATTATTATTGATGAAATGTTACAGTTGTAGCAAGAAGGATTAACGTACAAGGTGTTGCACGTATTTACCCTCGTCAGTGCTTACAAAAGGCATGAGATTAAAAAAACAACATTCTAATCTCTATTTTAAAAACAGAAAGCTATAGCACAGAGCTGTTGAGAGGAATTTGCCAAAATCAGGTCTCCCAACTAACATCAGCACCTTAACCACAAGCTATTCCCCTTCTTGTCTGTTCTTATCCTTTTGATGTGTTCCAGCCTGTTTGATAGGTAAAAGTAATCATGTGTTAAGTTACAGGCTTGGACTCTAAAAAGATAATGATCAAAGCCCAAGTTCTCATCTCAGTGATGAGAACTGACACTGGGACCAGTCTGATGACTTCATTGGACATTAACACAGTAATAATTACCTTATTTGAGAGTCCTTACAGAACAAAAGGTAACATCCTATAAAAATCAATAACAAAATGGCTTTTAAACGCACACCTTTAGCCTAGGGATAATATCATTCAAATCCCAAAACAAATTCTATGTAAAAGCCATTTAGTATGTTCACAGAAATGAAATGATGGTGGGGTAGGAGTGCCAGCCTGAGACTCAGGACTCCTGAATCTGTCAGCTTTCTAGCATGTAAGCCCACAGGAGGTATTGTGGAAGCAGACTGAGTTCCCACAGGATAAAATCTAAATGCCAGCCATGCGTTGTAAATGCATTAAATCAAAGATAGCCTTTTATCACAAATTCCATCGAAATTCTAATAAAAAGAAGCCCTTGATCTTAGCTGGAACTTTGAGAAACCAAGTCCACAATGATTAGGTGCACACTAATACTGAACATGCTTTGGAGTGGTAACCTCAGAAGGGACAGCAGGATCTAGCCCAACACATTCTCATTACCATTGCAATACAAGACTACTTAGATGCTGTGAAAGCCACGATGCTATAATCAGACTCCTTGCCATAAGCATTTGAAAATACGAGGCTTCCTTTGCAAGTGCCTTTTTTCTGACACTACAAAATGTCACAGAAAGTTCAGTTCTAAAACAGTAAGAAATGCCTGAAAATACTGAATATTACTCATGTTCTTAAGGAACTTAGAGTTCTTCAAGTTTTTAGATTATCTTAAAAGTTTCATAATTAGAAAACAAAACATTCATAAAGAGGTACATGCAGTTTGTCATCTAAAGAATTCAAATCCTTTGACTTCAGATAATTCAGCTTTGATCCACAGACTATAAGAGTCAACATTTCCTGAGGTGTTTTCACAGTCTTTTCAGGACAATCTTGAGTTCATTTGTCTGTGTGTCTGTTGCAAGGTCTGGTAAAACATTCTGTTACAAAACTGATGGCTGCAATGGTAAGAGTGTTTAGAGAGCAGAAAAACAGGGATGTTAAACTAAAATAGTAAAGCTTTCATTAATTTTTCAGGCTCTGTTACGTACCTTCTAGCTTTTGGCTGTAGCTAATCAAATTGAATTCATAAAAGTTCCGACTTAAGGCAATGAATTCTTAAAAACGTCTTGTTCTGCATTTTTAAGATGTTATTGTGCAATGCATGTACATTAAGAAAAATTGTTGCTTTTGGGGATGGAATGCATCTTGAGGATCTGTTTACCTCTATGAAATCCAATATAATCTTTGAAAGATTAACTCTTGAGATAGCTAATAGGTTTCCTCTAGGATAGCCAGATGCTGTCATTCTTTGTTGTATTCCTTGGCGGTGGGAGGGAGGATTATTTTGTTTTTTAAATATTAAAGATTTCTTTAAATAAAATTTGGGTTTGGAAAACGACATCAACTGCTCATTTGATCGATGTAACAAGACAGGTATATACTATCTTAGAAGCTCCTTCACCCATTTGCCTCTCCTGTGGTCTGAAAACCATTAGACTAAAGGGGAAGTTCAGACGCTAAATTTAAATGACAGTTTTGAAAGAAAAAGGACAGCTGTTCTCTAAGAACTATGTCCACCCTGTACTTGTTAAAAGGTGGGTACCCCTACCTCTTTGAGAGAAATATGTAGATTCCTCACTCGTGGCTCATAAGGACAGCTGCTTAGATGGAGTAAAATGTCACAAACCCATGTCTCTATAGCAGTTTATCTGAACTAAGAATTTGCTTCACGGTGCCTTATATTTACAGTGTAAATATTCTAAGACAACCCTCTATCAACTGTTGCTATTGTTAGCTAGCAACTTTTGTCCTCAGAGTTGTCACTCTGTATTTCCATAACTAGAATATGCGTCTACTCAAAGTAGCTAATTTCATCCATCGCTTGTATCCATGGTCAGCCAGCATCTCCCATGGTCACTTATTATTACAGTAAAAAACCTTGGCAAGCGTTAGTTAGGACTGCCATGAGCCATTACCTCAAGATTTTACCAGTACTCCCATACTGCCAAAGCAATCTGCTCTCTCCTTTAACCAGTATGTATGTTCTCTCCAGATAACAGAATTTTTTAGTAAGTGGCACTTTGCTAAGCTATGATTTCTGTCACTATCAAGTAGTTATTTGCATCATGGCATCAGAATCTTGGTACTGGCTTATGTACTTTAAAATGAAGCAGAGGTAGGAAGAAGCAATTTGATCACACTTGTTTAATCCTTGCTTTGGCAGGTGAGGCTAAGATCAGACCTCAGTTGTTGGTCTGCATTCCCAAGGTCGTCTCTGAACATCTGCCAGATGCGGTGGCATTCTTAAAATTCTCTCTGTGGTTAGTGTCTCCTTGGCCTCTGAAGCCTGGCCGCCTAATTGGAAACAAACCCTTTCTCAGTCTGCCAAAGGAAGTGGGACATACTAACCCTCACACCATGCTCGCCTCAGCCTGCAACTGCTGGGTAACCAGAGGATTCCTACTTGGCCGTAGGGACACGGTTAACCATGGACAACTTCACAGTGCAAAATGGTTATTAATTGTTAGGTGGAAAGTCCATCTCAGAGAAGCCAACCTAACCTGTTACACACCTCACAATTTTCAAGATTTGAGATCTTAGTTTGACTTGAACAAGACACCTTGAGAGTGTCTCAGGAGATCTACATTCAAACAAGTTACCCAAAACACATTTTCCATGTCTTCTTTTATCTGAACAGAATCTGTCTTACAAGTTAGTCATATATACTCTAAAAGGTTATAGGCTGCATATAAACATGTTTAATGAAGCTGAATACTGCAAGCATAAGCAGCGAAAATATTTTGTTTACTTAACATTTACACATACTCAGTAAAAGCTTGGTAAGCTTGGTAAGTTTGGTTGGCTAAGCTTGTTTTCAAAAGGGACTTAGAAGGCTGAAAAAAATAAATAAATCAACATATGCATACCAACACATTCATATTAGCATTCTAGTTAAGTCAATGATTAATTCTCCTTGGAGGAAGACGTGGTGGTAGAACAACTCTAGTCTAATATCTAGTAGCAATATTACAATCAACTTAAAATTCTAGATTTTATCAACACATGCATATGTAATATAGGAGAAACTTTCACAGCCTAAACTTTAAAGAGAAATCTGAATAAACATATGCTTATTTGAGTATTTAAATATAGCTACTCTCCACAATTGGCTTGTAGGTATCGGCTCTGTCTGCATATAAAGAGGTCACTAGAGTTTCCTACTTACTTTAAATGGCTGAACTGGAAAAGCAGGATAATGGTGCAGCAGAAAGGAGTCATTCTAAAATAAATCAGCTGTTGTCAGGTTCATATGAACTCCAGTGGGATAGCAAGTGACACTACAGTGGTATCTTTTTAAAAAACTTGACTAGCTGCTCTGTCTTGGACAATCTGGACATCACAAACATTGTAACTGAGCTTTGAATACAGGTTTGTTGGGGGGGTGGTTCCCCAACAGTAGAGTTCTCCTTACTATTTATCAGTAAAGATTGCAATAACACAAAGCATTACCCAGCTGGGAGCCATAAAACCAGCACTGGAGAGAAAACTGAAACCTTCTACAGAAGGTCGGTCTTTTCACACAGACTCAGAAGACAGGAAACTGAGCCTTTCCTCTTGGGATGCCCAGTACGCATTAAAAAAGTGATCATGAATGCCTGAGAAAAGCAACTTTCTACAGATTTTAATCAGTGGCTATAGAAGCAAGGGAATTTCTTAATTTCAGCAGGCCAGAAGAGGGGGACTGTCAATATCCAAACCAAGAAACTGAGAAGACAGCCCTTATTTCCTCGCTTCAACTCTGTCCTTAAATACGCAGTACTCTAACATCTCGCAAAGGCTGTGGCTTACCTGCCACAGGTTCATTAACAGTTCTTGCCCTCTCTCTGGTTTTCTTTGCAGGAAACAAGAAATTACTGGGAAGGTCCATGGATGATTTTGTGGCTACAAAGATAAATTGTTAAGATGGAAAAAACCCAATTCCTTGTGTCCCGATAGTAACATCTACATCAGTTTTTGTGAAGGTTATTCTGGGGTGTTGGATTTGGGGCTATTAATTCCAGTAATATTACTGAACACTTCCATAGGTTTTAGATTGTAATGGAAACACAGGCAGATGGCTTCATGGATGATCTAGCAGCTCCAGAGAGAAGTTGGTAGGCTAAGATATTCTCTGACTGGATAAGGCCATAAGAAACCAGATCTGATCTCATAGCTGACCTTGTTTTCAGCCAAAGGTTGGACTAGACATCTCCTGAGGTGATTCTAACATGAATTATCCTATCATCCTACAAAAACAGAGAATATGCTTTACAGAAACAAATGCGGATGATAGGACAGAGATGATGGTTCCTATCTAGAAAATTAATAACGCATTTTGAAAAGACTGTCTTATGCCAGTTATTTTACAGCCTGAAGTTACAGAAACATGATCGAGGAACTTCTGTTTTCCTAATATAAGCCTATGGAGAAAGCAGTATGAATCTCAACACGGATGCAGACCTACAAGATTCATCTGGATTTAACCAGGACCACATTGTAATTGGGGAAGCATAAAGACTGTGAATAAAAGATGAAAAACATTTCTAAGAAGTTTTTACATTAACTTTGTTAATATGAAAAAGATTCTTTAAAAATGGGCATTTACAACCTCATGTAATCTGTACATCAAAGGAAAAAGTATTTGCCTCAATTCTAAGGTAGGTTTATATATTACAAAGATCTTCATGAACAGGTGAGCTAAGGGACAGAAGGAGAAAGGTTGTGGGTTCACATTTTTGTTTTAATATTAATATTTTGCACTTTTATAATCTCTTTAATCTGAGGATTTCAAAGCACTCTGTGGACATTAATGAATTAAGCCTCACAGCAGTCCCTGAGAGAAAAGGTAATGATTTAAAGATTGAAATTCAAAGAGATGAAGGGATATAAATGGGAAATAGCATTCCTCAAATTTCATATGTTACTTAGACCATATGGAAAATCTGCTATTTTCCTCTTCATTTATATCCTATGTGCCTTCAAGGCAGTTCACAGTACTGGAAAAATTGTTAAGAAAAGTTTACAACTGCGTACATACAGACAGTTTGGATTCAATGACAAAAGTAGTAGCAGGAATAAACAGGGAATAGATCAGACAGTAAAAAACAAGGGTTATTTTGAACATGTTAAGCTTAGTTTCAGCCTATAGAGGTAACAGATTTTAGACTAGTTTTGTATCAAAACAGATTTGCTTGGCAAATTACAACACTCAGGATTGAATGAAATAACCGAGACAGCAAAGTTAGAGAAATGCTCTCCTGCTCAGAATCAAGCCCAAAGTCTCTGAACACAAAGGCCACAGCAGAAGGAAGGAGTCTTGGCACTCACTGGAATGGAGGCAAGGAAAATGCACAGTATACAATACAAATAAAATGCATTTACATCTTTAATGATCAGCCAAATTCCAGTGCCTTTGCTAACATGACACGTTTCATATATAAATAGTTCTATTGACAGTTAGCAAAATTAATTCCAAAGCATGCAATATAGTGTGCAATGATAAAAACACTATATTTCAGAAAGCAAGCGAAGCCTTTGATGCACAGGGACATGGCATTTCAGGGGGTGAGCAGGTATTCTCTGAAGTCTTGCAACTTTTCTTCCCCTTTTATGTTTCCATTGGTCACAGATACACTTTCCTCTCAAGCATATTTGCAGTTCTCCAAGCTGTAAAAATTCATAAGCAAGACCCAAAGGCAAAGTGCCTTGTATCTTCCAGGGACAATATGTGCTGTAATCATGTAATGAGAGATCTCTCTTGATGTACAGCTTTCATTCAACGGAAGAGTCAACAGTCGTGTTAAGGGCATGTAATTTCCTAGCTCAGAAGTTCTTGCTGTCCTGGGGCATAAGGAAACGAACCTCTTTGCAATTTGAGTTTTTTTTCAAGTTTTTTGTGTAATTGATTATTCATACTTTGAACAGAGCTCGTAAGTGAGAAGTATCTGCTTACAGACAAAATAGCTTCACATCAATCAAGAAAACCTGCAAGTACACATGGAAACTCATTTCACTCTATAAAAATCAAACAAGACCAGAGTTATAATACATGCATATTAGCCTTTATTTACAATTATGATAATCAAGCTTCAAGATAAACACCTAGGAGCAATTTTTCCTGCAAGAGGGCACTATTCCAGGTGTTCAACTGTAAGAACTAAGTCGCTTTGGCACTCAAGTATTTGGTTCAAAAGAGGAGCATCATTTAAAGGACATCCCTTTGCTTGGTGCTGCAAACTAATAGAATGTCCAACCCCCAAATCAGTATCACTCTGCAGATTAACCAGAAGTAGCAGTATTGTAGCAAAGCCAGCTGCATCTATCCCTCTAAAACTACTCTAAGGTCTTAGAAAGTACAAGCAGATGTACCAAGTCGTGCCAAAAATCAGTTCTGTTCAATATCCTATCCCTAACAGTGCTCAGTAACCAAAGTCTGTGAAAAGACGCAAGAACAAACCAAGCACAGAGTTATATTTCTGTACTGTATAATCCCGGCTTCCAGCAATTTGTGGCTCATAGCCTGAGCCAGGCGATGCCTTCTAGTTCTTCTGTTAGAAAAGAAAGTAAATTCATACTCCCAAGTCTTCCTCTGAAGATAAACAGCTGAGCAATCACAGGTATCCGAGCATCCCATGCAATTTCCTCATCTGTTTGCATTAAAATAGGTAAAACTGTGTATGAATTCATATAGAGATGTGGGTAGAAGACAAACCAAGACCTTTCTCAGTGATGCCCAGGGAAAGGACAGGAAGAAATGGGCACAAGGTGAAATACAGGAAATTATGTTTACATTTTTTGTTCTGTTTTGTTGGGGTTTTTTTTTGTATTTTTGTTCTGTTTTGTTGTTTTTTTTAAAAAAAAAAAAACAAACCAAAACAAAAAATCAAACGTTTAAGGGTGATCAAACGCTGGAACAGGTTGCTGAGAAAGGTTGTGTGCTTTCCATCCTTGGACACAATCCTGGACAACCTGTTGTAGCTCACCCTGGTTGAGCAGAGGGTTAAACCAGGTGATCTGCAGAGATGCCTTCCAACGTCAGCTATGCTGTGATTGTGTAAAATACCCTTGATTAGCAAATAGTAGTGTGTTGCGAAAGATCCGTATCCAAACTTTCTATTCTTCCTGGCTTGAAGTAAGACTAGTAACTTCATCTTCTACAGCCCAACTCTTGTATTTTGTATGAGTAACTGTCTGCTGTCAGGCCAGAGTTACATACATAGTCATTCTACATAGCTTACCGGTTAAGACATTCCCTTGGTATATGGATAAGACAATTATCCAGTACATTTATCTTCATTTTTTTTTTGTATGAACAATGTCTTGCAAAGATCAACAGCAAAAGTGCTACAAACTTCAAAATAGGGACTGGCTCAGCAAATATATATATATATATATCTTTTTTTTTAACTTTTTCAGTTGCAGGTGCTTATGCACTAACAGTTTATCATGAACACAACCTTAATTTTTCAGCTCCAAAGTACAAGTGAAAACTTGAATGAAAAGTTTTAATGACTGGTAAGAAATATAAGATCAAACCAGTTGCTTTGGTCCTGCACTATATAAGTAGGCAAAAGCATACATTTCATCAAGGGGTCACACATCTCAGAGAAGACATCGAAACATTTGAGAAGTCTGCAAAATTCAAGCTCCCAGACCGGGCTTCATCTCAAAAATCTTCACGCACACATCATTAACAGATTAAGAGTTTAAACCTCTGGTTTCTCAGCACAGGCTTCCCTCATTTGAAGATTATTTTCTCTTTTATGAGTAGCAACAGCCCTTATCTTCTCTGTGGCTTAGCCATTAAGATGTGGCATTTATTTCAGTAACTATTAATGCATCTGGATGAACAGCAGTATTTTACTTTCTAATCCAAACTCTGTAATGATGCACACAGTACTTTCCTTTTGAAAAGCAGAGGCAGTAGGTTTGCCAACTCCTACAGAAGTGGTCAGGACTCTCTCAATATTCTTTATGTGCTGTACACACACCACTGCATTTTACTTTTCAGTACCCGAAGTTTTTGCTTATTCCAGGCTAACAGCTCAGATGCCCCCCATTAGCTTAGAAAGGCTCTTTAATCCAGAGCTGAAAAAAACATTAAAGGTAGAAGATTTTTAGATCTCAACTGTAGTTTGTTTGTTCTCATATGTGGAAATGCCTTTGGAGTGTTTAAGTGCTAAATTCTTACTTTCTGGCAAGCTGTTCCCTTACCTATCTTTTTCACTTCCAAAATCTCTCCCCTAGAGCACTGAAGCAAGGCTATTTAAGCTATGCATCTAAACTGAATAATGTCTACTAAAAAAGAAGTGTGTAAGGAAGCCTAAGGACGGCTGAATCCTTCTGTCTTTCTTGACAGAAGCTACTTAAATCCAACAAGTGTATGTTTCCTCCGACAGAAGTGCAACACATTCTTCCTGTATTATTTGTTACTAAAAAAGACTTTAAACCAAATTCCCAAGTCCAAACATTCAGACACTGGGAAGATCATATTTACAGATTCAAACCAATGAATAACACCTTATCTTGTGTAACACATTCAAAATCAAGCTCTAAGTCAACGGTTTATGCTTCTGTCCATTTATTACTAAGCTTGGCTTCACTCTTAGCCTATACCTCTAGGAATCTGACAAACATGGATTGGCTTTGCTTGTATTACTCACTCAGAGAGCTAATGTTCCATTATAGTTTAATTATTTCCATGACACTGACACTAGCAAGTACTAATTCAAATGCTAGTTCTAACATGCAACTGACATTAAAAGTTCCTTGGCTGTCTTGGGTGCCCCAAACTGGAAAAACAAACTCAAAAAATTAAGAATAAGACTAAGATTAGAATTCAGGTGGTTCTTAGTCCAAGCTGAGGCATTCAGCATCTCAGCAAGATTTGCAGCTTGGTCTCTGGATAACTGTGTGACCCTACAGTGGCACGTACAAATAACTGCAATGTTAGATGCACACCAAAGAGGGTTTTAATCAAATTTACAAAAATCTCATGAGGAATAAAGGAAACGTGTTTGTTGCCAAAACAGGTTAGCACAATATTGAGTTGTCTTCTTGTTCACTTCTGCTGTTGTCAAATCAACCTGCTATGGTCTTTCCCCATTTTATATACCATAAAACTATCAATGATTGCTAGTTATCACATAGTGTCCTATTTAAACACCACACAAACAAATTTTCATTGTGGTTAACAGGAACTGTCTTTACTTTGTTTACACTATCTGCTCCCACGCTAATTCAATCAGTTCAAGCAGTTACAGAAAATTAAAATCCGTCCTAAGGGTAGCCAAAATTTACTGGCGTGCAAAACAAACCTAATAAATACATTTCATACTGGCAGCCCTAACCTGACGCCTTTAAATACATAAAATATTTTCAGGGGAAGACAAGGGGAAGAACAGTTGCAGAAGAACCACAGCTGCGAAGTCTGCACCTAACACCTATAAAACACTTGTTACCACAACTCTTGAACAAACCAGGAAAGAAATAGTGTGAGCCATAGTGTGAGCCAGCCCTGCCGCTCCGCAGTACTCGGCTGCTGCAGATGAACCAAGAGGCATCAGTTTGGTGGCAACATGCACCTCAGGTGAACATCCTTCTGCCTTTTTATCAGCTGTTAAAATAATGGTGAAGGAGAGTAGAAACAAAACCTGAAGAACCAATATCCAAAGTAACGACAACTGGTTGATATTTATTTTGGTTAATTTCTTCTTTATATTCAATGTCTCCTAGATATCTTGGAACAAGGAATCTTTTTTTTTGAAGATTGCAATAAAATTAATATTAATAAAAGGTGTCTATTTTTTTTTTTTTTGGTAATTTCACATGAAACCTAGCTGTTACTGCTTATGCCTTGTAGGAGAAATTTCTCTATGGGAATTGCATGCAGAGACCAGGTACTTGTAAAGAAAAAAAAAGGTTCATATCAGAAATATTCTGGATCGATCATGTAAATAAAAACTTGCTTCCCTGTCCCACTCCCTAACTTCATTTATTTTTGTTTAATTTTTTTTTGTCTGAGTGGGGGAAAGAAGGAGTGGAGCAAAGAATGTTATGACTATTGACCTGAGACATTCTCCTGGAAATAATCTAACAGCAGGGAACAGCAAGTCCTTTTCAAAACCAATGAAGCAAGAAAATGCTGTTGACCAAGCTATTGCGACAGATTTGAGGGAGGAGAGAGGGGAAAAAAAGATGGAGAAGAAGGAAGAAAAAGGATGAAATTATGCCTTAGACTCATACTTACTATTCTCTTTAAAAGAAAATCACATATTTTCAAGGCCATCACTTTTATGCCCTCTCTCCTGTAACTAACCCTTGTTCCAAAAAAGATGTTTGATTTTAGTGGCGGTCAGATGGTGTGCTTAGGCTTATGACTGCAGGATTTTTGCTCACAGCATGCTGTGCTACATAGCCTTGTATTTTCCCTGACCTGTCCCTCCTTCTATGTCCTATGGTAGCTTCAACAAACAAAAAAGTATTTCTGTAGACTTAATATCACTTTATGTCCTTCTTTGGGGGCTCTGTATTTTTAGTGAAAGGCCACTGTCAGACAAAGGAATTCTGAAATCTTCACAGGTTTATCTAAAAAAAACCTAGGGGGAAAAAAAAAAAAAAAAAAAAAAGACCAAAACCCACCAACCAAAACATATTCCCAGTCCTGTCCTAATGCAACCATCAGCAGCCAGCATTGCCAGGACCGCTTTCACTGTGAAACTGTGGCCTTGTAGGGACCCTGAAGGTGAGGAGGAGCTTGCTGGGATGCGTTTTGTGTGGGTTGCTTCAAGATGTTACTACCAGTATCAGCTGAGTCAAGCATCATAGCAAAGTTGGCCCTAGGAACACAGATAGTGCACATATTAACTATTTGCTTTCTACAGATGCTTTTTCTCTACAAAACCCCTTCTGTTTCAAAATGACAATGGACAATATTGATATATTGTTGGATCTGTACCTAATGGTACTTAAAAACATAATAAAGTGCCTACATGCTCTCTTGAATAAACAACCTTCATCATCTTAACTTTAGAATGTTGGAGAAACTTCCCACTCAGGATTTGGGTTTAGTTTGTGTTCAATGATCTTCGGTTCTGTTTGCTGATCTTTCACTCTTTTTGTGCATGTGCACAGGCACACAGAGTAGTTTCTCACCAAAATACAAAACCTTCAAGGTTAATTTGTCTTTTCAGTTAATCCATTTACAATGAAAGCCAAGTGACTGAAATTATTATTGTTGTGGACTGACAATTAGGGGCTCCATCAGGAAGCCGTAGCAGTGGATTTGACTTTCCTGGTTCCTCATAATTTTCCCACATCAATTCTGCTAATCTAAACTGTACATAAACAAAGAGGGGTTTATTGTTTATTGTCTGTGAGTGTTAGGAAAGTCAAAACTGAAGCTGTGTATGAACTCTGGCTTTTATTTATGGCATTTGTTGCTGAAACATATGGTTTTTTTCCCACCACGTGATAGAAGAGAGTGAAATCCTGCTCTAAACCATCAAAAATCATATCTTCTTATTAATGAGATATGTGTAGCAACTATTCACACAGGGCAATTTCATGAATAAGTTAGTACATATTTATATTTTTAACCATGACATCACGCTTTAGGTTTTTAAGGAAGATTTTCCTGGTTCTTTTAAGAAGTAAAAACCAAAACAGAGCAGGCAGCTTTTCAGAACTTTGAATAGTTATCTATAAAATAAATTTCCTCTACTGAATATCAAAGGCAGATGTTCTACAAAAGCAGCAACACCAATGGGCAGGAAAAAAAATAATCTGAACCATTGATGAAACAATGAAGATACTTTTTCACATATTTAGGTATCAAATAAATAGCCAAGGAAAATGTAATGAAAGAATAAAGAAAAAGACTAAACAAACAAGCCACAAACCACCTTTTGGGATGAAAGCAAGCATGTGTAATGGGAGCCCAAAGGGTAATATATTCAGAAAGCTCTAAGTGACTGAAAATGAAGGCTTGGAATGAAAGCACCTCTTCAGTCATAACTCCAGTGTCACTAACATAAAGCTATAATCTTTTTTCCTATGTTCTCACTATTATCCAAGCACTAAGTGTCAGTTAAGAAGATGTAAGAGAGCAGGAATTTTCAGTGGGGTGAAAGTCTTCTGCCACCTGTTTTCTTATATATATGAATGTTAAGAATAGAATTACAATTTTGTTATGGCTTTTAACTAATCTTTGTTTTACTGCTGCTGTGACAACCTTTTGAAGAGGTAGACTGTGAAATGAAATTATACTTTAACACTCTAATAAATGGAAAGTATCTTTTTAAATTTTTTTTCCAACCAAAAATAGCAGTTTCAATATTAACACTGAAAAGGTTAAAGCCCGTGTCTATGATGAAAATGGGAAATAAGTAGATTTGTGGGCAAGCAGGAAGGGATATCAGTTTAAGCTTTTGATACTTTTTTTGTATTTTAAGGGTTGGTAGATAAATTGCAACTGCCTGGAGTCAAAGGATTCCTTTGCTTTACAAATTTTCTTACTAGTAGCAGGAAAAATATAGTATTTTTACCTACCTATTTTACAGAAAAGAAAACAGAGGCATTGCAAAGAGAAATTATTTATGAAAAAGGTCCTCCTTGTCCACAATTTGTCATTCTTTCACAGTATAGCTCCTATAAGACTATTCAGAGTGGCATTTACAGCACTGATTAAATAAGATACTAATCAGAGCAAGTGAGAAAGCCAAATATATCCATGAATTAGGAGTCCAGCTCAATCTACCATTTGTTTCCCTTCATAAATTGATATTTAGGAGGTTTCAGACTTAAGGTAGGCTATGGATTTGGGTGGGATACCTGAAGTTTGAACTGACTCACTCCCCAAAGAAGGGGCCAAAGAAATTTGCCTTCACTGTATTCATTACTTCCTCCTAAAGTGAAAAGATTCTTTGTGTACAACACTTTATTCTCTTTTAAGAAGTATTGTATATAGGCGATAAATTTATAAACTGAGGTACTTTTAAATTAAATAACATTTGTCACTGCTTCCATGAGACATAAACACAGCTGACCAGACAGGAAAAAAACAGCTATGCCTATCCTAGAAAGATACAAAGCTGGGTTTACACAAAAATATATAGCTCAAAATATACCATTGGCTCCTTGTTCAAATAGGCAAGCTATAAATTGTCTTTGGGGGTAACTTCTTACCAAGTTGCTATATTCTGGGTCTTCTACCTTGAACAACTGGAAGATCAGATAGAACCCAGCTCAGTCATGCCCTCTCTTCATTCTCTCCCTCTTTTGGAATGCTGACATATGGACTGCTGAACTGATTTTCCCAATTAGAAAGGGCTCTGCACACTGAATCATTTTCAGGAAAGAGTTTTCATTTTTTTGACCTATCCTCACTAATAGAAAACAGTCTATTACTTTCTAGTACAGGTACTAGATTTTCCACCCAGTATTTAAGAACCTAGTCCACGAGAACTAGTATCTCATTGACAGGAACTCTGTATATTGAGCAAACTTATTTAGTGCTATTTTATATGGCTTTTGAAGTGACAAGGGACTCCATCTCTCTCCCTACAACTGTAAACATGATTAATACAGGAGACAATTTCCAAAAAGAAGCTCCTCTATATGGGAAGAGATCTTCAGTCACTGCTTAGCGCAAGCTGGAGAGTAAAGTAACCCAGTCCTCATTTAACCACAAATATTTTCTTAGGGAATAGCCCAGATCATTGTATTCGAGTTTTTAATCCATACACGTCATCACTCATACAAGAAAAGTTACTATATCTCTTCCAGAGAAAGTAATTTTAAAATATCATCAGTATAGTTTCACCTATGCTAATAGCAAGACCTAACTGCTTATTATCCCATTAATCAGTCTTACACAAGGCTCTGGGTTGTTTTTTTTCTAATAGTAAGATGAAGTGAAGTTTAGGACCCAAAGTGTTCTCATCTCAAAGCATTTCTGTACTCTCTCATCTGAGGTAACTAGATGATAAAATGCTTCAGTCACCCACAAGGAAAGCACTCAAACTGCAGTCATGCATCCATGAGTTTGGGTATTGTCTTCTGGTTCCTCAATTTCACACTTTGCTAGGAGCATGGAGTAGCAGCAAGTTTCAATTACTCACATCTAAAACACTTACTAATATTAATGAGCCTGAACTGCGGCATTTGGATCCCCGCTTGTGATACAGAGACAGGATCCTTTTGAATTTTCTAATGCTGTCTGGTTATCGCTATTTTGAGCATAGCTTTCTGCATCCCAAAGAGACATATTAAAGCAGGAATATGGCAACTGACACATTACTTATTACAAATCACGTAAGTGTGGTAGCTTTTCTTAGCAAAGAAAAAGCATTTCTCCCTTTCAACTCAGAAAAAATTAAATGCATCCCCCTGCTGCCATAAGTAATGACAGAAAACAACCTTTTAAAATACTAAGTGGTTGCTCTATTTATTCATACCCACAGAAATTACACGTTAGCTTGCCATGTGCACAAATGCATTCACATCTATAAATATCATGTAATTCAGTAAAGTTTACTGCAGTACAGTTAACTCATTTTTTGGTCTTGTCAGTGCTGTTAGCATCACCCCCACTGCCTCAGAAGATGGGAATCACTCCAAAGGATCGCCTAAGGAAGCACAGTCATATAAGGTATTACTAACAGCAACTCCTCAGTTGATAGAGCAGCAGCCAACTAGTATAGACTTCCACCCTGGAACCATTTCTACATGAATATGGGTCTGATTTATTACAGTCTGAGTTAAACTCGCTCTTATCTCGCCCAGAAATAGCTAGTGACCAGGAAGTCTTAGGTCTAAGGCTAGCTTTTCTCATACTTTATGTTCAGGAAAAATAATAGCCATATTCAGTCTTTAGCAATCATCTATTTTCTCCCACTTGCCCCCTTAATCCGGGAAGACAAAGAAACACTGAAATATATCTGCTGCTGGAGTTCACTCAACATTTCTATAATTAAGCCTGCTGAGAAACTCATTTTAGAGAGGGTGTTTTTTTTTTTTTTTGTTTTTTTTTTTTTTTCCACAGAGAAGGGAAAACAGATTAATTCCTTGGCAACAAAATTCTAATTAATCAAAAGTGTGGCTCTATTCATTCTTAGCTTCTTCATTACAATAAAATATCAGATGTTTACTGCTGAAATTACAGTCTTGATTCAATGCAAAATCAGGTGGCTCTTATGATTTAATTATAAAAATAAAAATTAGGTTTATTGACTCTGCACAAGTGTTTATCTTGATCTGAGATTCACTGATTACAGAGATAAATGATTTAACATGAGGCAGGACTTTCTGCAAACAACTGGAGAAACATGCTTATCTCCAACCCAACAGACTGTCAGTCATCCCAGCAAACCGTCCCCATGTCAACAGCAGAGAACTGGCTTTGTACCTCCTCAGCCTCGTTCGAGCAATTATGTGAATGAAAATAAAATTTTCAAGAGCCATCTGGCCTGTACATAAAGGCCACTTATAGCACTACTCATGCTGCCACCAAGGTCATTGAAGAGGAGTCTACTTTTCAGTACATAGAAGCTTGCATCATGTTTTTTCTGATATAAACAGTAGTTTTCCATGCCAATCTGACTCCATTTTCTTTGTGAGCCACAGCTCTCTTCTGTTCACGACAATGCCAATATTCCCACAATGGGGAGCTTTTGTCTTTTCATAATTGAATGTACCTGACCCTGCCTTCCAAGTCCACTCAAATCTCCCATTCAAATCAGGACATAACGCTGGTTTTGATTTATGTATTTAATTGCTTAGAACTTGTCTGTCAATGCTAGCTTGCGCATATTATAATTTCTAAAGGAACAATATTGAACCTTACTTACCAGACAGTGTCTCTCTTTATTCATGTTGTGACATGAAATCCAGCCATTGAGAAGTGAACTAAAAACCAGCAGCAGAGCTGGCTTTTCTATTTTTCCATAGATTTCTTGGACCTCAGGGAACAGGGAACAGAGAGACATGTGTGAACCTTGCCTTTTTTTCCCCTTCTAGATAAAAAACACACCAGATTTTACCTTTAGTTAACGTAAAAACAATAATTTGAATAGACTAAGAAAACAATGACTATGCTGGCTAAATGCATAAAGAGGATATATTCTTGCTCCTACAAATTCAAGAGACGGTGAAAAGCTGAGCTGTTAACATATTTAACAAGCTCCACCCTCACCCTGCTCAGGCCTATGTAATTTGGTAAGTAGCACCTTCTTCCCCTCAGGATATTTTAATCTGCACCATTTTCTGGAATGAAGTAGCCACCTCTGCTCCATCCCACAAAATGAATCCAGAAATCCTCCCTAATAAGATGCCTCAAGTTCTTCTCTACAGAAGGAGATTTGAACTTCTTTGTCCTATCTCCATAGCATGGCCTTGACCACTGGGAGAATACTCCCAATTTTTCTGATGAAGCTCTTCCACTCATAGAGCATAACTAACTTTTTATTAGGCCAGAGAAACACATACATTGTAATTGGAAAGTGTAGGTGTCCACCTGCCATTCTTGCCCTACACCAGACAATATACAGGTATTTTGTGTGAAATATTCACTGGAGACACCAGGAGTACCTTCTCACAGATGAATGTGCTGTGATAGATTCTTTTTCACTCTTTGGCCCAATAAATCTTTTCTTATCTATAATATTCGTTATGCAGAAAATTTAAAATAATCCCAGTCACAGCCAGCTATCTGGGTGTCTGGGGAAGCTGGAATGGGCTTGGCTAGAGGGAACAGTCTCAGTGTTGAAAGTCTGCAACCAAGTGAGTAAGGAGTTTTGAAGATCTCAGCCCAGTTTTCAAATAAGCACCCTAATTACTGGAAAAATCCCTCCGTGTGTATTTTGTGGTTGTGAACAGGAAATCAAAATAGAGTCTTTGTTTTAGCTGACGCTCCCAGATGCTAATGTAATTCAGACAAGAAACGGCACTAGCAAAGAGGTGTAAATCTAACTGGTTGCTGTCCTACCCTATTGAACAACCTTCACCCGCAGTCCCACCACGCCGTGGAAGAGCCAGCTGCACCTACACACTGCGGAACGTCACTTCACTCAAAAAAGGAGGCTTCCCTTTTTTAAACTAACAATGAAAAGGCATCCCGTACCGGAGAGGACACACAGTAAGCTTCTGTCAGAATAAATGGCCCTTGAAAAAGGTGCTTACATGACTTAACAGCTTATTATACTTCATCTCATGAGTGCAGCATGCTGAGCATCTTTCCAGGCCCCTGTCATTTTAATGGACAACTCTCCATTGTGGCTAAACACAGTATCAGTCCCTTCAGGGGAAAAAGGAGCAAACTCTGCAAATTGTGTATACCTGACTGACAGGCCACGTTTTGGAGTACAGCCAGGAGGGAATTCACAGTGAAAACCCTAGTTCATCATAATCTTCACTGGATGCAAAATTTTCCCGTGTCAAATTATTCAGAAGAAAAAAGGGTCTTAGAGCACCACACATTTCCCTGCATTCTCTGAGGGGGGAGAAACAAAACAGAACAAGATAGCTAAAAAATGAATATTCAAATGCATTTAGGTTTCTTTTTTTCCTTTGTATCTTCACAAGAAAATATCCTCAGAGAATTATCGTTTCTGTGAAGAACTGGTGAGGCTGCCAAGCAAAGCAAACTGGATTTTATTTTGATGGGCATACCACACCGCGTGCTTATCATCCTCTGTGCCTTCTTAGAGCATGAGTATTGCTGCATTATACTGTCTATGCCAACGACCTCATCTGGAATATTATAATGACTAGAGAGCACCCTAAACACATTTGTATAGTTATTAGCCTTAATTGCCAGCCTTTCACCAGGAATACAGTGAAAGAGTAATAAACACAAGTTTCCTTTAATAGTAGAGGACTGTAAGTTATTTTCTCATACAGGTCTAGGTTAACATATATTTGACTACACAGGTTTGTTTCCAATAAAAATATTTCAAAGAAGTGAAACATGTCTTTAATCTTTTGGAAAAAAAAAAAACACCAAAAACCAAAAACAACAAAAACAACAAAACAAACAAACAAACAAAGAAAACTTTATAGTAACAAAATCTTTCATTTTTTTGATTTCTGTGATAATCAAAACCTTCATTGTAAGGCTTTGGTAAGTGACATTTTACAGGCATTTTAAGTCATAAAAATTGTTAATTAATAGCAACATGAAATTAAACCTATTTTAACAATAAGAATTACATATAGCACTTAAAGTATTTTGTCTACAAAATATTATTCAGTTATTTTATAAACTGAGACATACAGGACTAAGGAGCCCATTGCTGTGGGGTGGTATATCTTCAAAAAGTCTATGAAACTTAAAGATCAATTTAGTCTTTCTTCTTGCTTGCTCTCCTCTCTTCAATCACCTCTGCCAATACTTCTAGTTAAAAGTACAGCTCTACTCTCATTAGAATGTAAAGCACTAACAAAGCAATGCAAAAAAATCTCAGTACTCTCGTATGTTAGAATCACCTTCTAGCATCAGCCTAACAGGCTTCCAAGCAGAGAGTAAGCTCAGCTGGGATTTTAACTAGAACAACACAGACTCAAATTTATGAGTAACACCCTCCTGACCATCTTCTGTTTGCAAGAGTGGACACATATGTCAGCACTTGCTATGCCAGCAAATGATACCTTGATAGGTTTATGCAGCAAGAGATTTAGTGAGAAAGTTATAATGAATCTCTGAGCATATTTAGGGAAAAACAACTGCCAAAGAATAAGGCAAAGATAATTACTGTTGACACGCTTAATCCCTTTGCAGCAGATGAAATAATTCAGCTTGGTTAAGCTGCTATATACAGAATATAGAGGAGTGTTTCAATAGAGATGGCATTTGGAACAGAAGATGGCAGGTACAAGTAAAGTTTATTTCAGATATTATGGGCTTTGTGGTGGATTTACTGCACTCAAGCAGCATTCTCTTAGGGGAAAAAAGAAAAAGGTTAGCTGTGCAGTGCTGAATAACTCCCTCTACACACAAAAGACACAGTAAAACTAGCTAATGGAAAGAAAAGTCTGTTTTCTACTCATAACAGAATTTTCCTTTTAATTGCACACGGAAGAAACTCAGAATCCCCTATTCCCTTTATGGCATTCTAATGCATGCCATTTCCAAGAAGTAAGGAATTTTTATTACCCTTTCCCACAACGTAGAATCTACAGCACAAACTCACAGTCTGACTTTCAGATGTACTTACTACAAGGAAGACTGGATACAGCGTATGTGGTGCCTGGTACCTCTGAAAAAGCCAGACTTCTCAAATGGCAAAAGGCCGGTGAGTAAGTAATCCTTTCAGCTAGAAAAATGGCAGAAAAAAAGAGAAACACTCATTCAGTGTGTTCATCAGTACATCACAAACTTAGAGATAAATATAATGCACACTCATGTCCCAGTGCAGGTGCCTAAAACGTCCCCATCACAGTGAGGCCTCTCATCCTGAAGGAACACACCTCTTGTAGGTGGGATCACCCAGGAGCAGGCTTAAAAGAGCCCACGTGAAACAAATGAGCTAACAGGAGTTAGAGAAAGAAGCACCTTAAGATGAAAAGGCAGCTCAAATTAGAAAAGCGGAGCTGGCCAGAGCGTTTAAAGCAAGATGTGTGAAGAGTAAATGCAAAGAAACAGCTTTCAAATATAATGTGTTACTAAAAATAAGGGAAACGAGAATTTCACTGCAATGGAGAAAAATTTTCAAATAGAAAATGCTATTAATGTTCTTAAACCAAATTAATTCCTGATATAAATCCTCTGAAACCAGTCAGTTTACCCTAGAGAAAAATTTTTTCCTTGGTGCGAACGCAACATCCTTCCAACTCGATGAGTTAAGCCAAACAATTCAACACAATATTGTGAATCTATTCCATTGAACCAGAGGAGTAAAGTATGTCTGTACAGTATCAGTGTAGTCTGTTCTGTTAACCCTGCAGTACCAAGTACTCTGTTCTTGACATTTAACATTGCATGTGTCATTTCTCAACTACAGCACTGAGAGGGGATGGAATTTGTGTAAGAATCTGCGTTTTGAACACACATCACCTTTTAGATGTGTCTGTGCAGTAGGATTCCTTTTGATTAATACCTTAAATGCTCCTTGTTGGCAAGAACCTAATGAAATCAGATCTTAATGCTTCACAGTCTACTTTAAGAATCTGCGGTAGATTCCACTATAAATTCATGACAGAAGAAATACAAAATAAATGAAGCCATTTCAGTAGCACAAACACTTAGGGAAATAAGATATTACAAAGGCTCCTGCAAATAACAATATAACAGCAAGCTTTTTTTTACTCCACCACATAAAGCATTTTGACAGGGAATTAACTTCTTTTGTTGTATAGTCATTCCAAGCTTTTTTGTCCAACAGTACTATCAGCTACTACTTAATACCTTATGTGTTTGACCTCTGTGCAACAGTAACCTCTGCAATATCACAACAGAGCTGGTTGCATGAGCTATAACAACACTGCCTGGTGCTACCTCTACTACTATTCTAACAATCTCTTTTCAGGAACAGTTGACCCTGTGTTTTAGCTGGCCCATGAACTTCTGACTTCAGTGAGTTGGGTAGAAAGCACACGAAGTAGTAAAAAATAATATAAATCTCCTTTTCTGGTTCAAGGACATGAAGCAAACAGGCCTTTGCTCCAACTTACACTTTAGATTTGGATGAGAAAATAACATCCCAATGAAAGACTGGTCTGTTTCTCTTAGGCAAGAAGAATCCCTCTTCATTTCTCAGAAAAATTGATTCCCTTAAATGGTCACAAGCCTCAACTCTTAGTAGATATAGCTCATCTCTGAAATGGTGGAAGAGGAAATACACAATACACTAAAAATAGTTTAGATGCTATTACCTGTAAAATGTTTGACTACAAAGAGCAGAATGCATTTGAAGCGGAAACATGCTCTTCACTGAGTACTTCAACTCTTAGCTCTATGTGCTTGGCACCAGCACTAAGGAAGTGCCCTGTTCAAGGTCAGATGTGTTTGATCTTGAATATACATGCATCGCTGTGCTGGTATCTTCTTTTCCTAATAGTCAATTTTAACAGAAAGAATATACCTACAGAAGTGAAGCACTAAACTACTACGTCTCTATTTCTCTTTGTACCATGCTATTAATATTCTTGCAGTGTAGTTTCAGTGCATGCATTAAGTTTTAATTAGCATTCCCTGAAATTAGCATGCCTGAAAAAGGCATTTGTTTGTTTAGGAATCCAGGTTTCCATAATGGTTTGGGGTTTTTTGTTTCCTCCCCAGCTTTCATTTCAGCCTGACCAGCTGATTTAATTTGCCTCATTTTAAAACATAATGTAACAACTGAAGGCAAATAAACTGAAGTTAAATTGAATCTACTCGTTCAATAATATGCCTTAATATGATTTAATTTTCTGCAGACTAATGAATACAAAATTAGGGAGGGCTGGAGCCAAGCCCTCTGCAGTGCTTGCTGGATGAGGCACTCAGCCTGACCCCGGTGCTGTGCCCTGCACTGAGCTGTTCCCCTCCCGCTGCTGCAGCCGCTGAGCCCTGCTCCCGCACCCACGTTGGGGGCTGCCAGTTCTTGCTCCCCCGGCATTTCTCCTCAAACTGTGCGCAGGCAGGCAAGTGGCAGTAGCGATTCTTTTGGGCACCTACAAGCAGTTAACTAAGCCTGCGTGTGCCCACCACAGAGCTGAGCTTACTGCCCACCCCCGCTGTGCCGCTGCCTGCCGAGAGACTGGGCTGCAAAAATACACGAGATCACTTTTAGACGTGGTGTTTATTTCAGTCTGCCACATATCACTTTATTTGCCATCATTTCCCTGATGTATATATTTAATCTTCTAACACCTTTTTTGATATATATATATATATAAGTAATTGAAAAGCCATTTAGCGCTGCTACACACAGTACAAAATGACACATGTCATTCTGCTGGGTAAATAATATGGCATGAATACAGCCTGCATGCACATCTCCATGACTTAACAGCAGTCTCATCTTGTAGATACAAAGGAGTAAAAGAAGTCTGACCTCTAGTGAACCCAAGTGCTTACACCACTTCTGCGAGACAGAGTCAAGATATCTTCTGAAAAACTATTCATAGCACTGAAACAGATATATTTTTGTTACAGCATAACCCAGAGCAAAGATGAACACAACAGAATGATAAATATTATAATCCTAATTACTACTGAATTTTGAAGTGACTGGAGACATTAACATTACAGAAGCATCCGAATAAGGAAAAAGCTATCATTTCCAGCTACTACATTGTACTTCTAAATTTATTCTCCTTTTCATTTTTATTTAATAACTTAATTATGTATACTTAAAATATATCAAATATTTAACCCAATCTACTGAGAGATTTCTGAGGTATTTCTGGGTCTCTTTGTATTATAAAATTATTGACTGTAAGTACATACCTGCGAAAGACTGCAGTTTCTCCTTGATACCCATCAGACATTAGAATTAGGATATAATAAAAGAGGGATAATTATTGCCTTTAAAATTCGCTTGAATAAAATAAATATTACAAGAAAACTTGATAATTGAGAGACAGATGCAATAAATAGCAGCACTCACAGCGATTCCCACAAGCAGTATTTCAACAACGGAATCAGATGCCTAACATTGATGCACTTTCCTACAAGTCCCCCACAGGCAAATATTGCTTACAAATCCTCAACTCCAGTCCTAATCACAAATTAGTTCCTTGAGGAAAGCAGCGTAAAATAGTCTGAACAATCAGGCAGCAAGGCAGAAAGCTACAGAAATTCCAGTTTGCTGAAGGCTGTACAATGCACAGAATCTTTTAAATTCACATACCATCAGTGGTTTTGTTTTTTTAAACTTTACAACAGATTACATTCAAAGATGTAATCACCATACAGCTCAGAGAACAGCTGAGGTTGGAAGGGACCTTAGGAGATCATCTTCTCTAACCCCCAGCTCGGGCAGGGCCACCTAAAGCCTCCTTCCCAGGACCATGTCCAGATGGCTTTTGAGTATCTCCAAGGATGGAGATTCCACCACCTCCATGGGCAACCTCTAACTCATCTTATACATAGAATTACCCGACAAGAAAGATGTCAGTAAAATTCTTCATGCATTTGGCTTTATGTGAGCCATTAATTACCATTCCGCTTGACAGAAGTACAACGTCACATCCACGAAGCACATAAGCACAAGATGTTGAACTTTGCTGCCTTGTGATCACGCTAAAACAAACCCATTACTGACAACATATGTTCATGCAAGAAGTACAACTCTGAGCTGAGCATGCAAAGCAAACCAGATTAGTGCTGACTTTGGCACAGCGCGTAGCTAATGCTGTTACAGGAAGAGGAAAATATCTGTGGGCAAGATAAGGAGGCATGTGTAACTAGAATACAGACACTAGAAGCACTTCAACTTACATATTCTTATTTACCACCTTACATATAATCCTAGCTTATCATTCATTGGATTTGGCTAAACCACTAGGATATATCACACGTACTCTTTAATCCACAAGACAATGCTTCAAGTAACTCTTTAGTTAAACTAGCATTGATAAAATTATGTATCACTCTCCAACACTGATTTCTGGCATCAGGTGGTATCTCGATTCAGCACACTACTTGAAACTAGCAGACATCCCACATGAAAATCATCATACAAAAGTCTTCAAGGTTATATATTAAAAGACCTATTCTTAACTAGGTACCAGTGCTTCTGGTTCTCAAGTCAATGTGTAATTCTTGTGCTTTTCTTTTAAAAACGTACCTAGCAGAGAACATAAGTGCTGCTTCTTATACCTAAGGCTACAAAGAGCAACTCAAGCAAGAACAGAAGAAAATACAGTTTAAATTGATGGCTGCAACTGAGCAGACTGATTGATTGCTCCATGTATTTCTATAATCTCAAAAAGGCAAAGGCAGTAGCATAGTAAGGAAGATCACGAAAGAGGCACACAAGTTGCCAACACAGTAATTATTTCCATAATTGTAATAACGTTAGCACTACTTTTAACCTTTAAAGAATCTAATACTGTCAAAACAGACAGATTGTAAGGCTAACTTTGAGATTAATAAAGATCTCCCCTGATCAAAGGGCATGAGAGATACTATGATGTGTTTGACCAGAGATAATGGTTTCTTGAGTAGGGGATAAGGGTAATTTCAAAGCTCAGCGTAAATGAAAAAAGTACTCAAGTAACAGCTTGAATGTAAAAGCCTAATATTTTTTTTTCCCACTTTGATTTGTGAAACACATGAAAGCATTCACTCCTCATTTAAGGAACTCAAATCTCAGCAAACATGGTACTGCATGCAATCATCCCTGGGGAAAAAAAAAACAATTGAACAAACAAACAAAACAAAAACAAACCACCATTTTAAAATATTTATAATTGTACTTCTTGTGAGTCACACACCAATTCTGGGTTACCAGAACATCTCATAATTACACCTTGTAGTGCACTTCTTACAAAAAGAAGCCAATGTACACTAATTGTATCAAAGCACAAACAAAGTAAAAGAGCCAATGTCCACCTGATCCTGAACCTTGCTTTTTGTTATGTACTGCATGTATATACTGCAAGATAACAAACTTCAGCTGTTACATGTTTGATGATACTAAGGAGTGAAGGTTACTTGAATAATTTTTCAATTTGAATTTATATGCTTTCAAAGACTACCTTTCAGAAAATGAGCGTTTCATTAAAGAGTTGTGTCTTCATGTAATTCTATCTCCAGTATAAAAAAATGCCCAAATCACAGAATGGTTTGGGTTGGAAGGGACCTTAGAGATCACCCAGTCCCAACCCCCTACCACAAGCAAAGACACCTTCCACCAGCCCAGGGTGCTCAAAGCCCCATCCAACCTGGCCTTGAACTCTCCCAGGGAGGGGATGAATAGTTTAAAATCCCAGATGTCTACCTGCAAAATAGAAGTGTTGTAACATCTGTGATAAGCAGTATGGCCCATCTTAATACCAGACAGCTACCGAATCTTATCTCCGGGGTCACTAAGAATACCCCATTGCCAGAAAATCAATACTCCCGGAGCCCATCCCGCAATAAGCCATACAATCAGTGAGTTATTCAGCTTTTGTTTTTTCCCCCCTCCTTTTTGCTATTTTCCCTCACAGTTCCGAGCACACGAGTCCCTGTTGTCAGGAGCAGGCTGCACTCCCGATATGGGAGGGAGTCTTCCCTGGCCGTGAGCTGCCGGGCCGGGCAGGCAGGCGAGCCCCCGGGCCTGAAAACTCTTCGGGAAGGAGCGGGGCTGCAGCATAGGCACCTAATTTGTTGTTTTTAAGAGCCTAAAGGCCGCGGGACCCCTCGAACGACCGCGGCGGCCGTGAGGAGCGGGGGCCCTGAGGGGCGACCGACCGGCTCGGCCTCTGACAATGCGAGCAGCAGATAATTAGCTCCGCTAAACTAATTAGACCCCCTTGTCCGCGCTCCCCGCGCTGATCCCCTCACGCCAGCGGCCGTTGGGGCGGGGCAGGAGGCGCCGCGCGCACACACACCATACCACACCCCCCCCCCCCCCCCCCCCCCCCACACACACACGCTCCGGTTCCCGCGCCGCCAACCCGCCAAAGCGCCGAACCGGCCCGAGACGCGGCGGCGGCGGGAGCGGCAACGGGGCGGGAACGGCCACGGAACGCCGCCCTCCCATTGGCTGCGCGGGGCGGAGGGCCGCGAGGTGATTGGCTGATCCGCACCGCCCCCGCTCCACTCCCGCGGCGGCTCAGCCGGTGGAATTCAAACCGGCCGCGCAAACGGGACAAGGCAGAAGCGGGCGGCGGCACTAGCACCGCTCCCGGTGGGTCTCAGCTCACTCACGTCGCGGCAACAAGAACGAAAAGAGGAGGAAATGGGGGTTCTTCGCTGGGTGCTGCCTTGGCGCCAAATGTTTGAACCGGACCGCGGCAGGGCCACGCCCTCCGGGCGGCGGCCAATCGGTGGCGCCGCGCCGTCAGCGGCCGGGGTGGGGCGGGGCCGGGCCGGGCCGTTGGGCGGCGCGCGCGGGCCGGGCCCAGAGGCGGGAGGTGCCGAGACGGTCCCGGCGGCGACGGCGGGAACCGGCCCGGCCCGGGCATCCCCCGCCAACCCTTCCCTTCTCCCGCCCCGCAGATCCGGCGGGATTTGCGATGCGGAGCGTGGCGGCGGGACTGGCGGGTGTCGCCTCCTGAGGCTGCGCGGCGGCAGGAGAATGCAGCAGCAGCAGCAGCAGCAGCAGCAGCAGCAGCAGCAGCAGCAGCCCGCGGGCGGGGAGATGGGGACCGGCGACAAGGTAAAATCCCTCGGTCCCGCCGTGCCTGCTCCCGAGGGTGCCGCGGTGACAGCCCCGGGGAGCCCGTTCCCGGCCGTTTCAGCGCCTCTGGTCGTGAAAACGCTTTCGTCAACCAGCGCGTGGGAGAAACGTTGGATGGCAGCAGTCGCGAGCATTTCGCGGTCACTTTAAAATCTAACCTTAACAAAATTACCCAAAACTTGGCCTGACCACCTTTATAAGCAGCAGTACTTATTCTTGGTTTCCCTTTTTTCCCCTTAATAAGAAATGTTTCAGTCGTTTTTCATAGCATTTTGCTACAGATTAACGTTCTGACTTTGCTTTCCCTAGAGGGAAAGAATAGGAAAATTACTTCAAGAATGCCACGGGCCCAGTGTCTCAAGCTAAAGGCACAGCCAAAGAAATGGTTTCAGGAAAGGCGCTCGTTGTTCAGAGTAAAATTGCAACCTTTGACTTTGAGCTACCCAAAAAAACGCAAATGATCTCTATTCGTTTGTTACCAGCAAATGGATTATAGTGCTTGTGGTTTTTAACATTTTTTTTTTCTTTGGTGTATAGGAAAATCATTCTTCTGAGCCATACAGGAGCGTACTGAAAACTCCTTTGAAACAAGCAGCTACCTCACATTCCATATTGACAGAGATACAGCCCGGCTGTCAGCCTCTAACCACACCCCCAAAACCTAAAGAAATCCTTCCAGCAGATCCATGGACGCCTACTTCGAACCTGAAGATGCTGATTAGTGCAGCTAGTCCTGAGATTAGGAGCAGAGAACAGAGAAGGGAACTGTCAAACAACCCAAGTGAGGTCCTACAGGCAAAACACTGTTTGCAGGTACGTTGTAAAGATGTTGGCTTTATTTACTTTTTAAGTTAGCTGATGACTGTTTATTCAGTACAAAAAGTTATACATTAACACACCACAAGGTTTTTTTAAGTTTTGATTTTGGAGTGTTTACCAAATATAAGTAAGGATATTGTTTAGTTACATACAACAGGTAATGTTTTGCTAGTTTTATTTCACAGCTGTTGCAGACACAGAGAGAACACTGGCCCTTTGTCAGAGCTCACAATGAAGCTGTTAAATATGTGTTTACATATTTTCAAAAATTTGAAATTCTTTTTTTCTTATTCCTGTGTAGGAGCACTTATCAGGAGATGAATATGAAAAATCACAACCAAGTCGCAAAGAGAAAAGTCTAGGATTACTGTGTCATAAATTCTTAGCTCGATATCCTGATTACCCCAGCACTGCAGAGAATAATTACATTTGCCTTGATGAAGTAGCTGAAGAGCTTAGTAAGTTGGTGTACATGCTATTACATATTTCTTCACACAATGTGCCAGTAGCCTACCATTTGTGCTAGTACATTTTTGCTCCGTAAAATCTTGAATGTTTACTGTGTACTCTGAAAATTATTTAAACCCAGCTTTGAACTCTTCATTTTTAGACCAATTCTTCTAAAAAGTTGAAGTTTCTTCAGTGAACTGGAGAAATTCTGAATTATGTTTAATATTAAACATCTAAACTATTGCCAATACCACAAATAGCCAGTTGCAGTTTTGTGGATCTAGAGATGATGGCTAAGATTAGTGGTTGGATTTTTGTGGCAGGAACTAGTGTTTCTTGAACTGAACCCACAGTTTTCTGTCCAATCCTGACATCAAAGCAAGAAACTACTTTCTGCTCTCTGTAATTTAACTTTCTCATTTTATATCACTGTTTTATATTGCACCAGTGATCTACCTACAGTAGATCTAAAGTTGTTAACTTTAAACTGAAGGCTTTTTTAATCAAAGAGATATGGAATTAGAGTATTCTACAGATTATAACACTGATAATAGTTATAAATCATACTGCTCTAAATTTTTGGTGTCATGTCTTCAGAATATGTTGGGGGACACAGAAGAGGGATGAACTGTAAATTAAACAAAATGCCTATTCTAGTTATACTTTGTACAAAATAACATCTCTTTTAGAAAATGCTTAGTCAAAACCAAGAATTCAACAGACAGAAAAGGACAGTGCCTTAATAGAATAAGATATAAACACAAGTTACAAAACAGTTGTTTACCATCGGTTTCCAAGGATATTTAATGAGACGATCTAAAATCGATGCAACAAATAACTAGAAAGGCTTTGGTTCTTTTTGAAAGTGTATTGAAACCCATCTAATGGCTCTTCTGGGAACAGTAAGTTTTACTTTTTAAGGGATGCTGTAAAACAAGTATAACTGTGGAAAAGCAAGCCCTTTCATATCTAATGCAAGAATTGTTTTATTTTCTTTGCTGGCAAGATCTATGGGGGCTCTTTTCAGAGTCCTTTGTAACAAGAAATTGGCAAAAATGGTTTAGAAGTATATTAAGATGAGGGGAAAGTAGAGGAAATCAGTCCCGTCTCTGTGTAAACTCTTTCAGGTAAATGTATGATGAAACATTTTACACAGTAGAGATTTCATGTTCATCTTTTTTTTTTTTTTTCCCCAGATGTTGAACGTAGACGTATATATGATATTGTCAACGTGCTAGAGAGCCTCCACATGGTGAGCCGCCTTGCTAAAAACAAATATGCTTGGCATGGGCGGCATAATCTCTCCAAAACCCTGCAAACTTTGAAAAAAGTTGGAGAAGAGAACAAATATACACAACAAATTCAGATGATCAAGAAAAGAGAGTATGAGCACGAATTTGATTTTGATGGTGAAAGAAATGAAGAAATGGCAAGATCTTTTGGCTCAAATGAGCATTCAGAAATGTCTTTTGTTGAGCTCCCAGGAATGGAATTTCGTGCTGGTAATAATTCTCTGTAATGCCAAGAATAATATGTGCTTGTAACGATAAATATCTATGAACTTGGAAAAAACATTTATTGGACTATTTTTTAATGAAATGCTACTGCCTGAAAGGCACCACAGCTATTTGTGGTGAGAAGTGCTCTGCACTCCTTCAGTTCTCTTATTCATTCAATTCTTGCACGTGTTTTGTTTTTACAGTTCAAGAGGAAGGGGGCATTTGATAGCAAAATTATCAGACATACCCAACATACAATCCAGTTTGCAAGATTTGTTACCACTGAATGTTATAGAAGCCAAAAGTATAAATTAATCCATCAATTTGTTTTATAATTCCGGTTTAATTCAGGGGAGAATGATTAATTAGGGATTATTAAATACATTGTATAACCTTCAGCTAAGCATCTTTAAGAGTACAAGTTGTCAGACAATAAGACATGTATACAGGGGGAAACGTCACATTCTCTTTGTAGTTAGACTTGGTATCCACCTAATTACCTGAACTTTGCCATGTAGAGACACAATTCTGGAGTCCACATCAGCCCTGCCTAGTTGCGGTGTTGTTTGTTCTTATAATAATTGTTACTGACAAATTTCTTTGGTGTTCTAAAAATGTTCATAGCTGCCGTGTCACTTACTACTTTAATCCTTTCTCCTGTCTGCTGCAGCATCAGTAAATAGCAGGAAAGACAAGTCTTTACGAGTGATGAGTCAGAAATTTGTGATGCTGTTTCTTGTATCAACTCCTCAAATAGTAAGCCTTGAAGTCGCTGCTAAAATCCTTATTGGAGAAGACCAGTTAGAAGATTTAGATAAAAGCAAGTTTAAAAGTAAGTAAAATGCTGCTCTTGATATCTGCTTTTTGATCTTATTCTAAATAGAAATATCAAGTGTGAGCTAAATGAACTATTCTAGTACAATGCTATATTGTGTAAAACACCATCATCTTTTTCCTGCCATAAATATATTTGAGCCTCCAAAAACTCATGAAACACCTTGTGCAGTTTTTAACAGGAACCAACTTGGGCATAGTCATTGATACATCATGACATCATGACCGCTTAAAAAGTCCATTAAATCCTCTCTCTTGAAGTAATGTTACAAGGCTGCTTATTGGTAACAGTTTCTTTCTCTCCTCAAGCAGTCTGTCATATTTCAGCATCATTTCATCAAAGATGACCCAGAACCATGCAAATCTGTGTTCTGCTCATATAACTTACTTATTGGAAATCCAAAGAAATTCTGTAAAAGTCTTGTTAATAATTTAATTGTGAGAGGAAGTGAAACTCAGGGCTGTAACTGCCAATTATTTCTTAATTCTTTTACCCTGCTTTCAGTTCCCTGCACGCTTCCTCCTCTTCCTCTCCATTTAAATGAAAAGGTACTTCTAGGTCTAGGCCTGTATATCTATAATAATCAAAAAAGTGCCTGCTTTTGAGGGATCAAGAATTAATTATAGGTCTTGTTGAAAATTACACCCTTTCTTGATTCTCAGACAGACCATTGCTTTCTTTGTGGAATTTGATGTATGCAAAAAGAAAACTGATCCTTGCTGGTTTCAGTTCATGATTTGCTTTCCACTGCATCATGGGTGGGTAGTCAACAGGGGGGTTTGTTTTGTTTTCATTCTTTCTTCTTCCTTCCTAATGTGTGTTTCTCAATAAAAGCATTTTCAGGACATTCCATCCATGTCTGTATTTCAGATATCACATGTTTTACCATGTTCTTGATTAAGAAGCACAGTCTCAAGTTCCATGACTTAACAGACTTTACATTTTCAGTAGCAGAAGCTTTGGCTTAAGCAATAAACTTCGCAGTCCAGAAGTCACTGGTAATTTGACTACTGCCTAAAACTTTTCCCTCATAGCTCAACCTGAAAACAGCTCAGAACATCCAGGATGATAATGCTGTTGGATTTTAGTGCATCTCTTCCCCCTAGTTCCCGTGTTCATCATTGCATGCGTGTACCTGCCTTTTAAGCTAATTATTCTCACTAAAGAATTTGTATTGGTTAGGTCATTACACACAACCTAACTTGTTTTGAAAATGTTTTTCTATTTATTTAGCATAATATAAGTATTTTCTAGATCTGTATCTATGTCATTCTATTTTACACATAAACTTTATATTATGATATGTTATTTCATTGTATAAATATCTGTTCCACAAAACTCTTCTTAGAAAAAAATTATAAAGGTTTTTCCCTTTAGCTACTAAAAGGGCCTTATAATATTTTTAATCTGATACATTTTACCTTGTTAATCAGAATTGCTATACTTTACATTTGTTTATTTTATTTCAGCCAAAATTAGGAGACTTTATGACATAGCGAATGTTCTCAGTAGCCTTGAGCTTATCAAGAAAGTTCATGTTACAGAGGAGAGAGGTAGAAAACCAGCATTCAAGTGGACAGGACCGGAGATCTTGCCAAATATTCAGGGTAGGTGTATGTTTCATTTCCTTTTGTTCTGCTTGATGATTTTGATTGTTTCTTGGTCAAAAAGATTCTAGCAGAGAAAACAAACAGACAGTAAACTAAAGCAGAAAGTCTTCACTAATCATGTCACTGTCCTTGGTCCTTGCCAGCCTAGCACACCCGTATGTATCTCCACATAGTGGCACTCATACCGAAACCCTGGCGCTTCCATTTTTCTTGCTGCTAGTACTTGAGTAATTAACTGCTTTTAATTACTGAATCTGCATATGATATGTATTTACTCTGTGGGTTTTTTTCTGCTTTTTAGATACAAAACTTGAAACAACTTCTACGACCTGTGCCACACCTATTTCACAATCCATCCCTTCCAAAGAGCAGTGTTCAAAAAACCTTTTTCCTTCAAGAGGAAAGCAAAACTTCACTCGGCATCCCTCTCTAATAAAGTTAGTTAAAAGTATAGAAGATGACAGAAGGAAGATCCAATCTGCTCCAACCAGTCCAATTAAAATAAGTGCAAGTAAGTAGCTGAAAACTGTATTTCTAGATCTTTTTTTTTTTAAGTATGTTTTTAACTCAGTTGTAGTCTTGCATTAAATGTTCAGGCTTACCATCTTCCTTCTCACAGGAGATGTGGATGTGTGGGTATGCCTTTTTACAACAAATATGTCAAAAGTAGACAAGTTGGGGAAAATATATGTTGCCTGTAAATCTGAGGCCTTACAAGATGGATAGTGAAAATAAAGCTAAACTGATTGAAGTTCAGTGCATAAACTCTGCGATTAGTGGAAGCCCTTTTCATTTTGGTGGACCAAATCCAGTCACAGCTTGTGCAGTTGCAACACAAAAATATATTCATTGAGATCTGGACCAAATTCAGCTCACAGTATGGAACACTAGCGTTTCACACCAAGTACAGACGGAATGGGATATTACCATTTTGGGTTTAAGAATAATATTAATTCCCTTGTTAGACATTACTGTCTTGACTTTGTGTGATGTCTTACTGGCAACAAACTTCTGTTTGTGCAGTAGAGCTGATGCTCTGGATATTTTATCTTTCTCTATGAACTGCCCTAACCTTCGTTGGTTGTGGAAACGGCTTTACATCCTACTATAGGTAGTTGTGTATTCTGTAAAATTTGCAGAAAACTGCCTATCAATGTTCATGTTCTTGTTTGTTAGCCTCTAAGAAAGGAAAAAAAAAATGGAGCTGAGCCTTTCAAGTTTGTGTGATGTAAGCTGCCATCCAATTAATCAAATAAAGTCTGGGCTGCAGTTTGAGGATAACGTGGAGTCTTAGTGTCTTGTCATTAAATGTGTATGCCACATTAAACAAACAGTCTCCTCAAGACAAAATTTAACTTCTACACTTGATGTCCTAACAGTTATGTTTTGTTTTCCCCCTCGAACCAGGTACTGATCAAAATTTATCAGCTTTCCCAAGTAAAATGGCTCAGGTTTCAGCAATTGCTAAACATCAGCTGGAAGGACAATCAAAGTAAGTTTGCACAAGTGTTAAGATGAGAAGCTTTATTTTATCATTGGCCACCAAGTCAAAGCTGTGCTGTTTGAGTCTGGGAATAGCCTGCAGAAAACGGTAACTTCTGATACTGCAGGCTATTTGTTCCACTTACTTTCTGCTTAGTGGATTGAGAAGTACAAGTTTATGTTTTGGATTGTAGAAAATATTTTTCAGGCCATTCATGTGGCACAAAGGTATTAAGATATGTTTGGGGTTTTTTTTTTGTTGGGTTTGGGTTTTTGTTTGTTTGGTTGGGTTTTTTTTGTCTTTTTTTTTTTTTTGGTTTATCTTGTGGTTTTGTTTTTTTGTTTTTAAGGAAAGCAACAGATATAAAAATGAAATTGTCAAGATCTACTTTGGAAAGTAATGTGTCCTCACCTGAGGTAGTGCCCAAGCCCGACCCTCCTCGCCCCGCAGCACCCTGTCAGCAGCCAGCTCTCACACAGCCCCTGGGGGTCTGTCCTCCCAGCCACACCTCAGTCTCACCAGTAATACTACCTCATACTCATTCTGGTGTTTCCTATGCAATATATCTGCACCCTTCCCAAGCCCACACTGTGACAACATACAGCCCAAGTTTCATGTTGCAGCCTCTACCATGTGCTAATATAACTGAAATTAATAGTATTAATTCCAAAGTATTAAATAAAATAGCCACTGAGGAAGGTGACAATCAGTTAACTACAGATGATCCAACACAGTCCTTGACAGCTAAAGAAACACCAACTGTAAAATCAGAAACATCATCACAGCGGTGTCTTAAAAGATCACAAGCATTACAAGAGAATAATTTGACTAAAAAGTATAGAAGTGATGAGGAAAACCTTTATACTTCTCTGGTAAGTTAAATTATTTTTAAAATTCTATTTTATAGGTTAACAATGTTGCTACCTACTCGCTTTCAAAATGATTTAGGAGCCTACCAGTGTGTGTAGGTGTTTTAAATAACATCATGCTTCAAAGGATGATGTTCATTTGTTGTGCTTGCTGGTGCTTAGGGGGCTGCTTTTTGTTTTCTTATGTACACATACATATATATTTATCTTTCTAGACCTCAAATATCACATAATCTTGCTAGTATTTGCAAAGCATCAGGCAGAATATGCCATATAACACAATTTTGAAAGGCCAACCTAGGATTAGGCTGTATTCTTTTCCTTGTTCCCCTCCAAACACTTCCAACAAGACCTGTCAGAGTGTACAGATGTTAGTCAACAACTCCCAAAACACTGTGTTAAGACTTACCTTGACTGATACAGTGATTCTGGAGTCATTCCAGTTGCTCATCTTGCTAAAGTTCATTCTTGGCTTCAGAGGTGCTAGGAGAAGAGGTAGAGACATAGAAGTCACTGGACACGGTATGTCCCAAAATCCTGATACCTTCTAAGTATTTCTGTCCAATGTTGTACACTGTTAATGCTGGATTGTTGCAGGCATAATAACAGAGCACATGAAGAGAGTAAGAGGTTCAGGTATACTTGATGCTTACAGAGTCACTGGGTTTGGATTGCTTTCTACTCCTCAGTTGCTGAATATTTTACTGTCTCTGTAAATTATTAAGCTGCTTTAAATTGTGCTTTCCAAAACAGTTGTGAAATGTTATCAGTGTGTTGTGACAGTATGTGGTGTCAAACGTCCACTAGCTATGAAGGAGCAAGAGGGGATAACATGGAACTCAGCTTGGTGACTAGAAGTTTTTATAGCACAAATTTAGGAATCAGGAGAAAGGAGAAAACTTGCTTTCTTAATTTTTAAAATGAGTAAATATCATTGTAGACCTGCAATTGTGAATGTTAAGCCTTACAATGCCTGCTTTTTTAAAAGGGAGATTCAATTAAAAATGAAAGACCACCTTCCAGTAGCTCACAAATGAATCACGAAATGGACAATTTCCAAGAAGACAGACAGAACAAAACTGAAACATTAGATCAAAACACAGCAGGTTGCTATGACCAGTGTAAAAGAGAAGATACGCCAAAAGATGAGGGCAAAATCAAAACTAAACAAGACATGCCGGTAGCATTTGCCATTCCTGCTCATGAGGTAAGCTTCATCAGGCACCACAGCACATCTTGCCATTACCTGGGAAAACACCACTGGGAGGCTTTGCAAAAGAAACAAAACTATAATGAACTACGCATGCATAGATCGCCTTCGGTTGCGTTCTTTAAATTTAGTGTGCTTTTTAAATCCTGTTTTGTAGGAATGTAGGACTTCTGTTTCTGCAATAAGTACACAAATAAGAGGGCATGAAGTAACTTTCAGGCTTGGATTGGTAAGAAGATCACCACTAAGCCTAAGCAGATGAAGGCAACGTTGAGATCCCTTATCTCCCCTGTCCTCTGTGTCTATGTACTTCCAAATACTTTGAAACAGAATCACATGAAAATTCTTTCATCAGTAAAATTTGGTATTCTGCAGCTAAGAACCTGAATAAGGAACAGTTCTGTTGGCAAAAACAGAACTTGTAAATGCAAAAGGATTTTCTTCCAGTATTTCCTTTATGAAAAACACAATTGAAGAATGATGTGACATTATGATTACTGGGTCCAGATGTTTCTTCCGAGGGGAAAAAAAAAAAAAAAAAAAGTATTCCTTATCAGGCTTTATCTTTTGTCTAGTCTAATTGCACTCAATCCCAGACGGATTTCCAGCTCCTCACTGAGGCTATCAGCTGGAAATGAAGCCATCTGAGTGCTGAGCAGTAGGGCAGTCTTACTTTAAAGAGCATGTCTTTGAGTCAGTTGTGTCTCATTTCAGACAGAACGTGAATGGAACATGTATGGAATATAAAATCCTAGCGATGTGCAGGATAAAGAACAAGGCAAGCGGGATGCAACTATGTAGAAAAACTTAATTTTTTTGTTTATTATGTGTTTGGAGTAAAGGTGCATTGTCTTTTTCAGACTTTTTTTCCATCTGGCTATCTTATTCCTCTTACTCAGTGCACCCATGGCAACGAGGCAGGCTTTTCTAATAAAGAGAAAGCTGGGATATGTTCATTGCAGCACACTACCTACAGTTCCCCCATTGCTGGTGAGTATTAAATAGGCATACAGTTGTCTGGATTAGGGGATTGTGGGCCAGATTCATCCTACTGAGGTAATGAAATCACAACACAATGGATTGAGTCTCAATTTTTAGTCCCTGTCAACACTTGATTTTTCTGTTCCAGGTGTCATTCCAGTGACAGCATCTGAACTAAAAGCAGTTAACATTCCTGCTTTTCATATAACACCTTTGAATATAATGCTGTCACCAACTTCTATAGCTGCTGCGCCTGTACTGAGCAACTCCTGTCTCAACTCAAGCAATACCAGTTCTGCCCAAAATGCAAGTTCTTCAGTTCTAAACTTTACACTGCAACATGTAGGACTAATACCTGCTGGTGTGCAAGTCCCTGTAAATCCTGTTCTTCAGCACATGCCAGTCTCTTCACAACCAGAAAATGTTAGCCATAGCTCAGAAAAGAGGAACTTGCAAGAAGAGAAGGTAAGTAAAAATATATTGCAATTCCTTGACTGTGGTGGATTAAGTGGGAAGTATAGTGCAGTAATTCCTTTACAGCAGGTTAAATTCTTAAATAAACATTTTTTTGATCTTTATAAATCAGCACTGCCCAAAAAAAGCACAGCCAACAGAAGTACAATAAATATTCTATTAGTTGTGGAAGTGGCACCAGCTGGAAGATGACAAGATGCAAGGAGACAATTGTTTTAGAGGAAGGATTTTGCATCGATCTAAGAGGACACTTGACAAATTGTCCATTTGTTACTTCATCTTCTCGTTACTCTCCTAATCTACTCCCAGATTCTTTTTTTAATTGGGTTGTAGAGGACTTTAAAATAATATAGTTTTTCCATGGGAAGTTTCTGTGTATATTCAGTGTAATACTGTATTTCCTAAGATTGCTTGTATTAAAAAAGGAGTTAGGAGGGGATTGGAAGAACCATTTTTTTTTTCTTCATATATATATTTATAGGTATATCAAGAAATACAGGTATATTCTTCTCACTAAAAAGTTGTTAAGTTTTTAAATTTCAGGAAAAAAAAGAGTTTGCTAACATCCTGCAGAAACCTGAAACTGGAATTCACTTTTTTTTTTTTTTCCTTCTCCTTAAATGAAAGTAACTTTCTGTCTTCTCCTTAGCCTTCTGCTCCAAAAGAACTCCAAGAGCCCCAGACAGTTACAGAAAATTTTTTCCGCACACCAGGAGGGCCAAACACAGTATCTTCACTATCTGCAAATTCAGATGGTACCAACACGATCTCTCAAGGAACTCTGTATATTCCTCAGCGAAAACTTGAAGTGTCAGAAGACTAATTTTGGGATATCAAATTGCTGAATGTGTTAACAGGCGTAATTACTGGTAACACACTGCACACAGTTTGGATTTTATGATGGACAATGTGGGTTTTGGGGGCATGTATTGGCAAGGCCTCAATACTGGAATAGCCTTAATTAACGCTTTAGAATTAAAACTGGCTCTTAAATGAGAAACTTCATGTCTAATAATTTTTCCAAAGGGCTTACCTGAAGTATTATAGCAACAATGTTATGTATCTAGTGTGTTGTTGTGTTGCTTTTGTGCTATGCAAAGGAAGCTGAATTTATCTTTGTACAGAAAGGTACAGTTTATCAGTCAGTACATATTTTGCACAAAGAAAAGTACTGTGAGTATGTACATATTTTATGTCTTAACAAAAAGGCCATAGTTAAAATGTCTTACTCCTATGTTCAATAATGCTCTTTTGTAAAGTTAGTTAAAAAAAAAAAAAAAAACAACCAAAAACAAAAAATGAATTCTTAATCAAGTTTTATATAAGTTAAGAATTATTTATACTGTATTTTTGAATCAATTTGTTCAGATTAAACTTACATCAAACTCAAATTTTGACTTTATTTGTTTGATCAAATTAAATTACCTGAGTGAAGAAATACACTGTATATTCACTGACATCTCTTAATTCTTTTTTTGGTCAGACAGTGATGTCTCTGCCTTCTGAAGAAAGGGGAAAGGTATTTCATCAGAAAGGGATTTAAATAACTCAGTCTGACTTCTGAACCCTGTTGCTAGAGGTGGCATCTCCAAGAACCATTACAGGAAAATATCGTTAGGAGGTTGGGAATGCAGAGTATCTTTACCACACTGGAGCATTCTGGCAAGTGCAGTCCAGATGTCACAGAATTGAGAAGTTACATGGCTTGGGCCTCAAACTAAACAGTTGTAGTAAGATGGGAGGATGAACACTCTTTACCTTGCCTCTCTCCTGTTAATCTCCCTTTGAGCCAGGTGTGCGCTACGCTCCACGCCCTCCCTAGGCTCTCTTGACACTGGAGAGGCTTCAAGCCTAAGAGCAACTTTCCGTAACATTTGACCTATGGTCTGTAACCATTTACAGCAATTTGTGCAGTTACGGAAGCACTGGCTCTGCACTGTTGCAAACAGCAGAAGGTCTGGCTCCTAGAAGGAGAGAGCCGCATGTCTGTGAGACGTGCCCCCACCACACAGGGGCTGTACAGGTAATTTCTGCTTTCTAATTAAGGTCAGTTGTTTCTCTCCTCTTGCAATTCTACATCCACCAGGTTAAGCTAAACGAACTGAATTTCAATACCTACAGCAAAGTCTTCTATGCTGGAAGAAGAAAAATGAAGCCTCCTCCTACAGCTCACACTCAGATAACAAGGAATAACTAACAAATACCAAAAGAAAATACATTGTACCTGCCTTGCCAGGTGAAAAGTGCCTGGCTGTCCAAATTAGGATGGGGAGAAATGCTAGCAAAGCCCAAGACTGAGGCGTTGAGTAGCTAAAAAAGCACAGTTAAAACAGCCACCACAGTGAGACTAACTGGCTTACTCTTTAATAAAATTATAATACAAAATGCACCTGACAGAACAGGATAACTTGAAATCTTCCTACAGTAGAGGGAGAGAAGAATAAAAACTGGAAAACAGAGGAATTCTCACTACCGCAGCGAGTAGGTTTTTTTATCTTCTCCAGAGCGGTAACTGACCTTCCTTACACATGCTGTCAATTTAATTCTAGAAGTATAAAAGTAAAGACTTACAGTAACTTGCATTACTCAAAGGAAAAACTACAAATCCTTCATTTTTGGACATGACCGTTGACAAAATAAGACTACAGTAATCAGGCCTGGAGAAATGCTCTTCTCCCAAACTGCTCTGTTCTGAAAAGCTGCGTGTATGTTCTGACTTGCTGCCCAGTGTCCCTTGGCTCCTGTCAAAAGACAGTTACTTCCTTTTTCACACAGGCTTTGTAACACCCAGCACTTAACTTCCTTCTTGTTCATTTTTCCAGCTGAAAAACCGCTGCCTCCCTGTTCAAAGTATTCTATTGCCCCAAAGATCTGCATTTCTGACTGGCTGAGCTCACTGCCCTTCCCACCCACCTCACCTACCCTCGAGCGTGACCCCAGTACCCCAGGTGCTCTGCTGCCAAGCTCTAGAGAAGTCTCCCTGATTCTCGGGCTCACTTTGCTTTTGCTATGCTCTGTTCCACTTTTTCAAGCAGCGTATTTTAATCCTTACCTTTGATCTGGAGAAAACACTCCATTCCTGCTCCACCAGGAATATAAAAATTCACCCATGTGTACACTCCACTTCTGTATTTCAAGTCTGTTGTTCCAATCTCAGGTCCTGATAACCACAGGGGACCAGGGGTTATATGAAAAGCCAACTAACCCATGTGGGTCTGATTGCTCCTTTGAGCTATAAAGAGCCTCTCAACAACACTCACTTCATTACCGGGGCACCCAGGATCTGGAGCAGCACAGACATATAGAAATGAAGCAGTATGCAATGCCAGGAAACTAAAGGATGTTTCCTGCCTTTTCCCCTTAAATTCTCTGACAAACTCAAAGGGATAATACTGGAATTTTTGGGCAAAATCTTTCTCCGCAGCTTTCCCTGCAGTTGGTTATGATGCAAATCCATCCAAGTACACGATCTACATGATGTGAGGATCAATGAAGACCGAGTCCCTGCAAATGTCAAGGGTCCTGACTTATACATCACCAAGGGTACAAACACAAAGTGGTTACAAGCTTCCTGGCGCTTTCCCCATACTCCAAAAGTGAGATAAGACCTTTCAAAGTAGCCTCAGCAAACAGACCCCTAAAATCTTCAAATCTGAGATGGATTTGGCACGCAATTTCCTTACGCTCCCATGAAAGACCCAGAGGTGAGACTCTCTGCTTCAGCCTTCTGGTGTAACCCCTGGGCTGTAAGGGCTTGGCCCTTTCACACACAGCAAAGTCCATGACGCTGAACAAAGTTTCTAAATTCAGATATCCCTTTAGAACATGAGAATTAGCTTCTAAAATCATTAAAGCACTTAAAGTTCACTTTTTAGAAAGTTTTATTTTCAGTGATTCATACTTTAGTCTCCACTTGAATATGCGTGCAGCATCACCCACTGCCAAAGAGCACAGTGAGGCAGGGCAAATATAATTGCAATCATTAAACATGCTAAACATACATATTAACTAGCCATCTTAATGCCCAGAACTACTCTAAACTTTATATTTTTACTGAAAAGCCTAGTTCTCTGTAACCAAAAATACAAACCAGTTGTATCTATCAAATCACAAACTGCTGAATGAAATTCTATTTGGTTCAGAAGTGTTGAGTTCCAGAGGTTCCTACAAACAGGCTGTGATTACCAATTTTTTAATAATTATTTTGGTAAATCACTTTTGGCAATATGACCATTCATGCCTAAATCCTCAATTCAGAAACCGTTATTTTTATGATTCACATTTAAGCAATGCAGTAGCAACTATAAAAGCTTAATCTTTATTTATGATCAGTTATACTGCATTTAGGAATGCCCTCTAGGTGTAATCTGAGGGGCTGCATTGTTGTCCACCTACTCACAAGTGGACATAAGAGAACAAAATGCCAGGCTTTTGTCAGAGGTTATTTTCAGCTTGGTGATAGCAATGGCATTGCTCAGATCCCTGAAACTCTCTCTCATTCCCCTCCCCTCCCAGCTTATAGGGCCGACACTGGTGGCCACTGCATTTAAAGGGGGCAGGAATCCCTTGGGATTAAACCCTCTGAGGCTAAGAAAACAGGGAGAAACATCAAGCGACTCGAGTAAGTAGAGTGTATCAGGTTCTGCCAAGACTGTCTGATATAAGGGTTTGGGGTTTGCATTTGTTTGTTGCTGGGGTTTTTTTCTCCTAACAGGTGGTAGAAACAGCTTGTTGCTTGGTAAAGAAAAATGTGTAGGTATAGTACAGAAATGCAAGTCCTGCAGAGCTGAGAGCGGTAGATTCTTTTGGGCTTCTGAGCCTCTTGAGTAGCTACTAGGGTTGCAAGAACAGGGCTGTGGGGATCCTCATTATTGATACACACATTTTGACTACATGCAAAACAGAAGTTTCAGAAGCTTTAAAAAAATGTTGTTACAAAGCTACAGAATTATGTTTTCCACAAATACTTTGTCTTTGTACAGACACTTTTTAAAGCATATAAATGTGCTTTCATACTGTCTCAGATAATAGTATTCTAGAAATAAATAAAAAAAAAAAAAAACAAACCAAAACCAAACCCCTCAAAATATTTAGTGTCAGTGATCAATTGGTTTTATATCAAATAACAAGAAAAATTCTATGCAGATTTGACAGAAAGTGGCTAGATAAGAATGCAAGACAAAAGAATGCACATGTCCATCACTCAAGCATTACAAGGCAGCATAACTGGCCAAGTCTCCCAAACAGCCTCAATAGTTTTTTTTTAAAAAAAAACGTACTTGAAGTTTTTCTACCTAAAGGTAAAATTATTTCAAACAATAAAGCCTTGTATGCAGATAAAATAATTCTGTGTCTGATCTCAATCATCATGGCACCATTTCACAGTCTGTACCAGTTTTGCTTGGCACTTACAAGACTTTGTGCACAGAGAAGCATTTAGAGAAGGATCTGTGTGGAAGGACAAGTGAAAGCTGATAGCCCAGGATTAGGTCTGGAAAAAGGAACAGGTCATTTGTACAGCAGGATGCCGTTTCCCACAGCTACATGAATCAAACTGGACTCTGAGTGTGTGTGGGCAAGTACGTGGTGGGGGCGGGGGACGACGGGCGGGTCATTTCTTAAATCAGAACTAAATACCTTGTTCTAGTGCCAGGGTGTCATATTGTTAGGAGATGCAATCTTAAATTTCTGCAAAAGTGTGCGTCAAGGAAGTTTTAAAAGAAATGTGGCATTATTATGCTAGAAAATAATAGATAATTTGGAAGGACAGAGATGAAATCAAAGGACTGACACCAGACTAGGTGCTTCTATCAGCTTTTCACATCACGTGCTTCATATGAAGTCACTTAACGTCTTTTGTTTCAAAAGGGCTTGTGTAACTTAGTGACCAGCATCAATGAAAAAAAAAAAAAAAATCATTATTTACTTCTCTGTGTCAGTGTGGAAATTCTCATCCCTCCATCTCTATGTCTTGGTTTACTGCAGAAATAAATGAAAGATGCCAGTCATTATGAGATCATAGGGGAGGCTAAACGTATGACACTAACTCAAAAACTTAAAATTTACCTGTATCCGTAGTCCACTGAATGCATTGGAATATAAAATATATGGCTATAAATAGATATCAATACTGTATCTTCATTAAATGAGCTCAGTCTTCAAACAAACACCTTTTCCCTGTTGTGAATCTATTCTGCCGAGAGAGAATGCTTTCTGCAGTGGATTGGATTTTGACAAAAACACCTTGCGGCTTTTTAAGATGCAACGACATGAATTGTGCTTTATACTGCAGACACATCAAGGTAAAACCTAACAGCGAGAGTTAGTGGCAGAGAAAGGGAAAATACTATAGCAGCACTTTATTGCTTCTTTTATGAAGGAAGCTATACCTCGTTAACCCCATGGTGCTGGTGAGGAGAGTAACACTGAGGACGGTCACATGAGTCACTGGTGGTCACAGGACAGGTCAGCAGCGGAGCTGTGATTAGATACCGGAGTGAAATCCTGGCTGCCCTGGCATTTCCCACCGACTTCAGCTGGGAAAAGAATTTCACATGTAGCCTTGATATGTGCATTTCAATGTAGAGTGTGATTTAATTTGCTATTATTACTGTTTATTTATTAGGTAAGGGATCAGTATTCTTTACATTTTTAACTGGGTCTAGCCCAAACAGTGAGCTGCAACAAAAATAGAGATGGAAGGCACCTCCTGTCCATCGGTCTTGATTCAGCATTTCTGCCACCATTCCTACCAGCGGTCACCAAGGCCAACCTTTCCCATTCCATTTATGACTTCAAAGCCACCCTGGAGCACATGTGGTGCCCTGGGTTAATTCTCCCAGCCACACAATAAGTGACTTCTGCAGTCCATCCAGATACGGCGCGAGCTCTAAACTGTCAAATGCATAAGCATTTGGAAGGGAAAACCTCATGTTTAGCATGGAAACACCAGAATTACTTTCAACATCTTTTTCACCTGCACCACACTGTCTAGCACTAGCACTGCCTTTTACTCCTCTACACAACTTCATGGGGCCAGTACTGCATCCACTTCCCATTTAAATCAATGGATCGTAATGGATTTTTGGATTATTTTCTTATCAATAGCACTCTGATTAGAGTGAGACACACACTGTGACAGTTATGTGATATCCAGATTTGTACAGTATGACTAACAGCCCAACAGAAGACAGCTTACATTTTTTCATGCCTTGCAGAGCACAGAAACACTTCAAAGGCTTCTTTGCTCTGAGGCTGGCCTATATAGTAATGTTACAAGCTCTAAATAACTAGAAGCACATATCATTGTCTGCATATCTGATGTGCGTATATTTTACTCCATATAGTAGCTGCATTTTCAAGAGGAACGATACAAGCTGCTGAATACTATTAGTGCAAGTCCAAGAATGCTCCTCCAGCTTAACAGTACTGTGAATGCCTGCCAACACGTCACAATGCTAAAACACTCTGAAGTTTCTCTGTCACATGTTTAATACATTTAGAATGGGTCCACTCCACTTCCCATTAGATCACCAAAATATAACAAGTGCCACGTGGTTATTAGTTGCTGCAAATTCATCAGATTAAGGCAACAAAGTTCAAGGAATTTCAAGGGGATTTACATACTCACAGTCAGTGAAATTAAGTGACATTAAGACTTTGGGTGTATCTTTTGCTTGTGACATATAGGAGACTGAGCTCTATTTGCACGCTGTAAGGATGGAGCTTTATCCACCCTTATAATTTAGATGAGTAGAAAACTAGGAATGCCATGCATGCTGTGGAATGTATTTGATCCTGGTAGTCCTGCAGCGCAAGCAGCATCTGCAGGGATGGCCACTGCAGCTCAGCACTCAGAGAGATGAACAAAGCAAGGGCACGAGGAGCAGGGACTCGCCCCAGCACCTCACCCAGCCACTGAGCCAGCCGCGCAGGCGTACGCTGCCGTTCTTACGGCGGTATCCTCATGGGAACTGTTTTACTGTGACTTCTCTCTCCTACAGCTTCCCATCAGGTGATGCCAAAAAAACATGGAAAATGTGCATGCATGCCCAGTCATATTACTATAATTAGCCTCAGGAGCAACGGCTCTTTTAAGAGCTCTAACCACAGCCCGTAACAGCACAAGGTTCACTATCACACATTATCAGACTTTTTCAGAGATTATTTTTTTTTTTTCCTTCAGCTAATGATGTAATTAGAGCTACTTTCCAACAAGTATCCTGTTGACAGAGATTGAAGTGCTTGGTGTGCCTCTGAGGGGACCAGAAACAGCAGAAGCAGTTTTACAGAGAATGGGGGTACAAACCGCTCTCCTCCCAGGCAGCCACGGGTGCTGCTGCAGCTGGGGAGGGATTCCACTGGTGACTTGATTCGAAAGGGAACACTGTGAACACAAAAATCTCATTTTAGTTTTCAGGGAAGTGCCACAAAGCTGATTTTTGTCTCCCATCACTCTTGCTTCTCTTAAAGTGTTTGAAACATTACTTGAACTCTTATAGAAGAAAAAAATGGCACCAATACAGAAGTACTTTAAAAACAGGGGAAAATATAGAATGGTGGAATGAGACGATAAGATTTTACCTATGTGAAAGACTTTTCTCTGTTGCTTTATCTCCCATTTGAAAGAAATGGAAAAAAGGTTTTAACGGTGCTGCTCAGCAAAGCCTTCACTGAGTAAAAAGGGACCAAATTCATAGTCTGTTCCTTGCGTGCAGTTATTTTTGTTTCTGATTTCAGCTACATCAGATTTTTGCTTCTCACTCCCTACATTACAGATAAACAGAGTTAGAGGCAAGCTGAGCCTTCTCTTCCTTTTTGCATCACTACCATTTTCTAACCATCAGAGCAGTTCAGCTCGTGAACAGCTTCCCAGGAGAACTGTTAGGGTGTAAAAGAGCTGAATGATGCCATTGCTGTTCACCAGCAGAGGACTGGGCTGATTGAGCTGGGGAGGTTGTTCAGCTGAGCATAAATCAGTCTCACAAAGAGGAGGAGAGATTGCATCTTGCATGACGATGACAGGTATGCTGTCTACCCTGTGTAACAGTTGCAACAGCGACTATGTAATTATACAGTGTTAAGGATATACTAATAACCACTTTATTAGAGTGCAGATGTTTCGATATGCTGGTATCTGCATTGTTATCAAACACTAATAGTAAAACCTGCCCACGCTGCTCTGCCTTCAATGCCACCGCTTCAGCACATGCACACACTCCTACGCTACCTTCCTTTTGCTGGACAGACATGCCTTTTATACCAGTGCAAGATTTTTAGTGTTAGTTGCCAAAAAGAATTTCCAGAAAAGTTCAGCTTGCAGACCTGGCACACAGAACTTGGTCACTGCATTCCGAAATTCAGAGGACAGACTACTGAAGTCACTGAGATGATGATAAACATGGGACATGAGTGTCCAAAGTACAGACATAGTAAAATGTTAGTATAAAATGCAAGCTATCAAAAGTACCAGTTATGTTACATCACTGATACAATAAATTCCCCTCTCTCTCTCACTTAACCTCAGAAGAAAATTCTCAGGCAGCAGGCCTGATTCAGCATTCAAAATCCTTCTCGAAGATAAGAATATCTCATGGTGAATTTAATCAAACACAAATAGCACAAGTGGGCTTCAGAAGGACTATAATAAGAAGGTGACTGGTTTTCCAAGAAGGAGGAGGAAGGTCTGCGCCAAGAGCTTGGAACAACCTGATAACGTGATGTGCAGAGGACAAGATGACGTCCCAGTCTTTCCAGAAATGATGACTCAGACAAGGAAACAGAAGGGCAAACCATAGGTTGGGGTTGTTTCAGATGTGCCATAGCACGATCATCAGGAAGGGCATTTTGTGGGCCAGCCGTCGGGCGACCCAAGCTAGGCTCCTGGCTCCAACACTGCCCTCCTGTGTGACCTTGGGCAAGTCACTTCAGCAGTAACCCGAATGGCAAGAATTGCAATAGTAACCACTATTCTTTTGTTTTCCTCTGATGTTTAGATTTTGAAAACAATTGGCAAAGCAAAACACACCTTAAGCACCTTAGGAACCTGTCTATTATTACTTTATAATGGCTGTGCAGCACAGTGATCTTGCAGCTGCTTTATGAGAAATTCAGAAAAGCAACAAACAACTTGTTTCTATTAAAGTGTCCTCTGAAAGAATATTGTACATTTGTTGAACTTCAAGGTGGAATTAACCAGGTAAGAATTGTGTAAAATGGTCTCAAACTGACACAGAAAACTTCCTTTATATATGTCACCGAGGAAGCTCATGTGGCACTGGATGACCTAGCACTTGCTTTGGAGAGGGTACAAATAGTACTATATGCTGTCTCTTAACAGAGAGCCCAGGTAGAATACCTTTCTGTAGAAAATTTAATGGCAAATACTGTTCACACTTTTGCTTAAACTCCAGTAAAGCTTCAAAGCACTTCTCAGCTTCCATTAAAAATCACCTTGCAAAAACAGATCAGCACACACATAAAGTAAAAACTGAGGGAAAACACTATGCTGGGATACAGGGGAAGGCAGGAGTGAAAGAAAATTACTGTTTTTTGGAAAATAAAACCTAGATCCACTTCTCCAGAGGGCATTTGGATGATCCTAGCACATTTTCACTAAAACACCTCACCATCATTTCACGTATTTACCATCACAATATACCAAGCTAAGGAATATCCTTATTTACATAAGAGGGTCCCACAGGACAGAGGATTTAGACTGCCCCTGCTTCCCAAAAGCACCAGGCCAGCACCCTCCCTCATGGGTAGGAGACATTCCTGCTACCACACAGGCACATAGTATACTGCATGCATGCCACAGCAGCTGACTGGAGAGAGGGAAAAAAATAATAAATAAAAAAATTATATAAATCAAGTCGTTCTGTTTGAAATAATCACTTGTGCTGTTGTATTTATTTATGTAATTCCATTTCTAGGCTACCTTTCAGATATAAGGATGCCGAACTGGGGAGGTGGAGCCAAATGCGGTGCCTGTGAAAAGACAGTGTACCACGCTGAGGAAATCCAGTGCAACGGAAGGAGTTTTCACAAGACATGCTTCCTCTGCAGTAAGCTGAGCTACACTGTTTTCACAGTATTTCCATAGCTCTGTGTAAAACTTTCATCAAAGCTAGTAAATTTACTTCTGAACTATTTTGCATGCAATAAAGCAGCTTGTTTCCCCAATTCATGTTTGCTGACAGGACACCTACAGCAGGGTTTTAAACCCCCTTCGCAACAAACAGGACGGTAGAAGCAACTGGCATAAGACTGAATTTCACCCAGAGCAAGTTTTGTAAAGCTTATGCATCTTACTTCTGGGCAAGTTTGAAGCACAGGGCAGTCACACGTTAATCATCCTACCTAAAGCACGGTGAGAGGGAGTCTGGTCCAGCACTCTCTAGAAACCAGAAGGTGAAACCTGTTTCCCATCCTTTTAGTAATGGAAGGATGGAAAATGACCATATGTGTTTTCAAAGCAGCAGCCAGTTTTCTGAAACTCCACTGTGCCACTTCATAACAGCTCTTAATAGTCAAACCCAGTTTTCTAGCCCTTTAGGCCAAGCAATCTGCCTCTCAGGTTCCTGGCTCTTTTTCCAAACACGCATCGGATGATTTTTCTTAGGGACACCAGAGTGCTGTAGGATCACAGTACCTAGGCTGATCTTCAAGAAACTATACCTTCTGTCTCACCATGTAGCATATTACAGGTTTGTTTCAAGTTAAAAAGTCTAAAAGACCTAAACAAACACCACTCATATGACAGAAGTACGTCTTATTAGGATATTATAGGAGATGATTACTTCTATGGTGAACCCTACCATTAATTAATTTCTCACAAGAAAGCTGAAGGACATTACCACGGTGTCATCAAAATCTCCCACCAACACCCTAGAAGTACCTCAATCTCCTCCTTCCCCATATTTCACAGAGACTCATTTTACTTACTTTTTTACTCCATGCACCTCTCATGTTTGGCAAATAGCTTCCAGGCATTTTGATTTCTCTGTGGACAAGCTAGCATTTGAAAAATTAGAGAGAAGGTATCAGTTCAGATCTGTTCACCTTTTGTGGAGAGAGTGAGCAATTTGATAATAACTAAAGATAGCTAAACAGTTTATTTTGCAGACAATGCTTGAGATTTAGTACCTTTGCAGTCTGATTTCCAGCATGACAGCTTCAAAGTCATGGAATCTAATTTTTCACCCTCCTTTCCTGGACGAATAAAGAATTTTCATTTGGAGGCATGAGATTGATATTACGTGCTCAGATGACACAGTACAGCGCTATGCAAAATCAGTCCAAAGGACACATTTGGGTTGCCTTTGCCTTTCTCCACACTCCCTGAAAGCGATGCCTGAACAACTGAGTAAGAAACAATTCCCTCAAAAAGTTTTCAGGTAATCAACAACCTTCAGCTGATTCTTACAGAATAGTAAAAATCTCAGTTTTGTGAAAACTAGAGACTTCTTACTGCTTCCACGTGCTGCCTACAACAGTTAATACTAGATATCAGAGAAACTATAGGGAGAGGGACATGAATGTGATAATTTTGAGAAAACCTCTGAGTTACACTTGTGCTTTAACAAACTCTATAAACTGATATGGAAAGAGATGACAAATGAGTAGACTCTCCAGTGTCTAATCAAAATAAAAAGCTGTCCTGACAGGGCATAGTTAATAGTATTTCTCTCCTACCTAGTATCGGAAGAAGTTTAAGCTTCATTCTTAACGTAACTGGTTTTTGTTTTGTTTTGTTGGTTTGGTGGTTTTTTTTTTTTGTTTGTTTTTGTTTTGTTTTGTTTTGTTTTTTTGTTTAATGATTCATGATAAACAACATACACCCACTAGCTCTGCTACCTGTTTGGTTTCTTGGGGGGGGAGGTTCTTTGGTTTTGGTTAGTTGGTTGGGGCAGGTTTTTTTTTTTGTTGGTTGGTTTGGATTTTGTTTTTGTTTTGTCTTTTATTTGCCTCTTGTATTTGTAAGTCTGATTGAAATTTACTTCAGATTAATTAATAGATTAGATACTAAAAAAAGTATTCCAAACAGGAGTATGTTTAAGGTCAAAAATTAAAGACGCATCTAAGCCCAGTTGGCACAGCAGAGTTATGTTAATTGGCTTTACTTTTCCCGTGATTCACACACATTAATCAGCAGCTCTGGACCACTCAATATCATGTATCATGTTCATGGGCTTTTCAGTGAACCAATTATAGGATTTCATTTCTCATCAGAAGAAAAACAATCCTCCCTGACCTAATCTCAGGTATGGAAATGGCTAACCTATTTAGCAGAGGTTTTAAATATTTTTGTATTATATATATTCAAAATATACTTTCTATTTTACATTATATTTGACCAGACACACAAAACACATGACCACAACAACGCACCATTACTTTTTGACCAAAAAAGTCCAATTTGGGCAAAAGTATAAACAATTCAAACCAACTCGTTAACACAGTAAAAATCACACCAGCCAATCTATCAGTCACGCTCTCCGCTCTACAGATTTCCCCTACAAACACCACAAGGGAGAAACTTCTTGGCAACAGACCCTCCTTCCCGGGCAGATTGCTGTTTACCTACCTTGTTTCCCTGACAGCTTTTACTTAAACCCGCAGCTGTGATGGACATTTGGCAGGATCTCGCACCGTCAACCTGAGACTTCTTCGTGCCGGCTCTCAAGCGGTATCTGTTGGCAGATGACGGGTCTCCAAGTTATTTCAACAATAGCACTTCAAGGGCTTTTGCTCCATCTGTTGTGGTGAATTGATACTCTATCCCTAAGGTGCCAGAAATAGAAACACTATCTACTGCTAGAGTTTCCATCATCCCTTAACTCCCTTAGCAAATATAATTATCATGTCAAAGCAGAAGAGACTGGAGCACCATGAGATAGGGTTCACACATTTACAGAAGCCCCACATTTTATTTCTATTAACTATAAAGATTCTTGCAAATTATTTTCTCCTCTATGCACTACAGTGACAGAATTAAAGCTGCTGTGGTTCCAGTATCAGCTTAAATTCCTTACTGTAGATGAATTTTAGACTCACAGCAGGACAATTAAAATAAACATGGAGGAAAAGGGACTAATCAAACAGCTAGCTCTTCTAAAGCTTGACCTTTCAACCACTTCCAATACTTCTGTATTTCATGGGTTTCTGCAGTTTACATGAGCTAAGAAACTTCATTTTGCCTGTCAACAGCCCATGCATGACTGGAATGCCCTCTGTGGGGCATTCACTTCTTCAAGAAAAGTTGGAGAAAAAGTCTTTGCCTGCTTTTTTTTTTTCCCTCTATCAACCACTGTTGACACATGAACAATTTTTAAGAAGTGTTGAAATTTTAATTTTTAAGCATACTACAAAATCCTGATTTTCTATAGGCATTCCAAATGGAAAGCTTCAGCCTCTCTTGGTGGGGTGGGAGCTGTCTCACACCAAGTTCCCAAAACAGTGCAGCTCACAATCCCCACGCACATCTGAAGTGTAGCTACTATTTTTTTCCCATTTGATATTGTCCAGTTTTCATCCATAACCAGCAAAGAGATCCACACTGGACTGGAACCAGAATTCAGCCTCTAAACGCTGACTGGGTTTCAGACAAGCAAAGCACAGGGAAGAGGGTAATCTAGATTGCACAGCCAGCTGATGAGAATAACCACACACAAGACCATCCTCAGCAATGCTGGTGAGCTCTAGGTGTGGGTTGTGTTTCTCAAAACATGGATACTTGCTTACAGAGATCCCCAAATAAGCAGCTGTTAGCACTCATAACCTCTGGTCTTTCCAAGCTGAGGCTTGGTTTCAAGAGGTGCCACAGATAATATAATTTCTATTCCACTGCGAATGTTGGGCATTCCCACAGCACTTTCCGTCCAGAGGTCTCCCAGACCTCTCCTAGTGAGCTAAGATGAGCAGTATTTCTCTATAATGAACACAACTAGGAAGAGCTCTCTGGTTTTGGAATGGCTACAGTCATACTCTTGCCATCCTGGAGAAAGTCTAACAGAGCTGAGACAACCAGTTATTTGGGATCATTGCACTGCCTTGCACTACAGCTAGAACAAATAACTTAAAAAAATCCATTCTGTTTGACTTACTTTGGACATCCTACGTATGTTATATCCTCTTTTAGAAATATGCCACATGAAAACAGTGTGGGCTGAAATGAGAAAGCCACCACAGGCTCAGAGTGCCTATTTTGAAGAGTGCAGATGCACAGTAGAGTCAACACCCCGGCAACCTCCTTTTTTTTTAAAAAAAAAAAGATTTGGGAGTATAGGATAATAATCTCCAATGCATCTTAAGCTTCACAGATCTAGACAAACTGTCTTGACAAGCTCACAGTTTTCCTAAGGTTGGAGTATAACTTTAGAGTGACAGCAGAACGTGTTGTGTGCATGCACAACTACTTCAGCAACATCCCAGTGACATTTTATACTGACTACAAGCTAACATCCTCCTTTTCCTGTATTTCTAAAGATAAACAAAAATAAACACCAATTGTATTCATTCTGAACCATCTAAATTAAAATTTGAAAACCCCAAGTGTTTATACATGCCTCTTTCTTCCTGTTTTCAGTGGCTTGCAGAAAAGCTCTGGACAGCACCACAGTAGCAGCTCACGAATCTGAAATCTACTGCAAAACCTGTTACGGGAGAAAATACGGTCCCAAAGGTATTGGCTTCGGACAAGGGGCAGGATGTCTCAGCACCGATACTGGTGACCATCTGGGCTTGAATCTGCACCAGTGAGTTAAATCCCACTGACAGCACCTTTTCTGGTACTACTTGTCACTTACTGGGGTAGTTATTCTATTCTGTTTCCATAACAACATCATAAGCAGCGGAGCAGACTTTCCTACAACCTTTCCTTCAGTAGACACAGTAATTAACCCATTTTTAATGATGTTCAGTCTCTTTAAGCCTTCTTTATAAATTATCTCCTCCTTCAATGGGCAATTATTCTGCAGCAGCAGCCTTTATATGCCACCACAGACATAAACATTCACTGCAATTGCAATTTGCCAGTAGTAGCACAGTGATAAAGTCACATTCACCATAGACGGTGAGAATTTTATTTTTTTTTCCTGTCAGAGGCTAAAACACAGTTAGGTTTTACTGTGAGTGAAATCATCACACTACCACACACTGTTAACTCTCCTCTCAATGGGGGAAATAACATTTCTAAATCCTCCCTGTGGCTCAAATAATACTTACAAACACAATGAAAATATGTTTGAACAAAGGAATTCTAATAGGACATCATCTACCAAAAGCACATAATTATCTCTGATGGTACATTTTTATCGTATTTTTCTATGATTCTCTAAGCCGCACATTTCCAAATCAACGATGCTTTCTTCTGGTATAACTGTAAGGAAACCAATTAACCTATATGCTATGCAAGAAATAAAAGCTTAAATAACATATTTAACTATAGTTGCTTTTAAGATATAAATCCATTACAGGCAGAGTTCTGCATCAAAAACTGTTGCGTCCTGTAGATTTAATGACCTGTTGCAGTCCAGCAATCTGATAATTCAGAAGTCATTCTGTGAAATGCTCCAAGCTACCACAAAGCCATAAGGCACCAAGTCCAGAAGTACAAAGCAAAGCTACTTTTCTGATGTGCTTCTGACCTCAGGCCAGCTAAGAACCCCAGTTCCCTGTCCAAATGTTACAGTGACTATTGAAACAACTGCATGCAAAATCTAAATTTTTATTTTCCACTTACTGAGTACCAGCAGATAGGCAATTACAAAGAAAGGTCTTTTGATTGTCCTCTTGCCTAGCAATAAAACAAATCTTTTTCACTTTCACTTTTCATTAAGCACAATCTTTTCTGCATGTCCCTGTTGTCAGCTCCAAGCACTCACCTCAAAGCAGGTAACAGCGGTTACAGTATCAGCTTTTCGTCACACAACACAGAATTCAATAGAATACTTGCATTTCTTCCCCCCGCACTTTTTTGCATGTCTAAGACCATTAATTTAGTATTTCTTAACCCTTACCAAAAATCATTAAGTCATATTTCGAGAATGAAGATAACATTTTAAGCAGTATTTTAAAACACTGAAAACTTTGGTTTTAGGGGATCACCAAAGTCTGCTCGCCCTTCTACACCGACTAATCCTTCAAAGTTTGCCAAAATGACGGTAGATGTGGATAAATGTCCTCGTTGTGGCAAATCAGTGTATGCTGCAGAGAAGATCATGGGAGGAGGAAAAGTAAGTAGTTACCACAGCACTGGAAACAAAACACACTTTTATAATGATAAGCTCAAGCTAAGAGGTACTTCATCTTTTAAATTTCTACTCATAGTCTAGATGAAGGAAACATGAGGATGAGTTAGTAAACTGCTAAGATGTGTGATATACTTGGAGGTTTAAAACCATGTGCTGTTCATAAGCCACCTTCAACTACTTGCATCTTGCTGATGTCTGAAAAACAATCCTGGCTACCATACAGGCTGGCTCTTCTACCACTGTTACTCTATCACCATCTCTGGGGATATTTATAATTTAAGCATTTATTTGTAGTGGCAACTGCAGATGTATTAATGAGATCCTGTGACTAATAAAACAAAAGCCTGTCTCACATGACATGCTAGCTCTCTGCTCTAGGAACTCTCACTAGAGTATTATCTCTGCACATCAAAGAAGTGGCCAAAACAAGACTACTATCTATAGCTCCCTGCTTTTTTACTACACCTCCATTTATTATACCATACCAAGATGTTATTAAGTAATTTTTAAAAGACTAAAAATGAAAGCTGTAAGAACAACAAAACGGTTCTAACCTTTTTACACCATGAAAAGCAGTAGTTCTTTGTTTCTTGTATCTGCTAACTGTGCACTTTCTGTAATATATAATGAATTGTCTTGATTTCCTCAGCCTTGGCATAAGACATGCTTCCGCTGTGCTATTTGTGGGAAGAGTTTAGAATCTACGAATGTTACAGACAAAGATGGAGAGCTCTACTGTAAAGGTGAGAATTGTAATGAGATGAACTGCGTTATTGAGTCAATCTAAAATTAGCCTTTTTAGACCTACTATTGCCATCATGATTTACCTTGTTGCATGCTTAATACCTTCATGAAATTTCATTTTAACTTTTCTTAACAACTTTCTGAAAGCGAAGGAAAGAGCTATGGTAATGTTGCAGTTGCATCTTCCACTATTAACATTTACATTTTCAAGTTGTAGTTTTTCTGCAAATACAACATCCTCTCAGATCTGTCCTCAGCCCTTCTAACAGTATCACCGGCCATACCTGCTGGGCAGACTCTTGTACCTGCACAGTCTCACTCACTGAAAACAAAGAACAAACCCAAAAAATCCACAGAGATACAGATCTTCAAAGGTCATCTGTTTAAGGTCACTGTCCTAATTTGAATTCTTGCTAGTAACAGTTAAAAGATACTTCCCCTATACTGGTAGCATATAAGATGACGCGCAAATGCTAAATTATACATCCAGATTTTCTCCTCAGATCAAGAAAGTTCATGGACTTCACTTGACTCTTAGAAATAGCTTAAGGGGAAAAATATGCAAGGTTTTTATATCCTAGGCTAAACTTTATACAGAATCCTGAAGAAAAATATTTAAGTTCCATGACTTTGGGTACAGTTCAACAACTGCAGATGATCAAATTAGCATATCTGGAGAAATATGCTGACCATTACTATTTCCTTAGCAGAGTTGTGTTAAATAACTATGCACACACTTAGCAATATAGAGTGAAAGTGAAGTAGTATAAACTACCATCAGCAGTTTCTGAACTATGCTCTAGTTTTAAACCTCCTTTGAAAACCTCTGACGTCTTACTCATTCTGTATTACTCACACAGAACAAGTTTTACTGAGTATTTTCATGCAGGAAAACATCTTTATACTTAGATCTTAAACACACAGAGTTTTTAAAGGGTTTTTTTGAGAAGATAGATGTGACTTTTGTTGAATTCAAATATGTGATTTCAGTTTCACTATTAGAACCTGTAGACATTTCTGAGAAAGACATTATTTCAAATTTCCTTCCTTTTATTAACTTAAATTTGGTAGTAGTACTAAAACCAAAAGTAATTTATTTCTACATTAAAACATTCAGAATACCATTTACCTCCCCCCTCCTTCTTTTGCAGTTTGCTACGCAAAAAATTTTGGTCCCAAAGGAATTGGGTTTGGTGGCCTCACTCAAGTGGAAAAGAAAGAGTGTGAATGAGAAGAAATGGATGCAGGAGACTCAGGCTGCTGTTGCTACCAAGTGATAGTTGTCAAGTAAAATATTAAACATCACATATTGCTAAGAACCTAGGGCATTTGTTTAATATTTTCCACATTGCAGGAAAAACTTCTGAGCTTATATCTTAAGAAATTCTTAGAATAGCTTAAAAAGGTACAGTGATAAAACAAGATTCATGTCTGTTTTACAGTAAATAAAGAAAAACATCATGGAAGATTATTGCTTCTTAGTGTAGTATTTACCATGCTTTAGGCTGGATTTTTGAAGACTCAGCATACTGTCCCATTAAGGCAGACAGAGTTTATGGAGTGGCAAGGGTCAGAGCGTTCCCATTCGCTTCGCTCAGCATGTTATGCCATCTCTTTCTACCAATCTCCTAGTGGTATTTTGAACACGTTGACATTTTGTTTTATGGCAAAGTAGATGTTATTCACTTTGAGACAATTAAAATGACTTGATATTCTTTCTCTCAAAGGGAGATATTTCTGCAGAACAGCATTTACTTAGAATATAGTGTTTTAAGTTTTGCTATTGTATGTTTTCAAGCTACAATAAAGTACTGTTACTGCTCCACATTACTTCCACTTAAAGATGCTTTTGCTTTTATGTTCTACAATGTTGCAGATAAAGGTGTTTCACCGAGATGAATAAAAACCCCCATTTCTTAACTACAACAACTGTGCTTCATTACATTACCTTACTCTTACATTGACACTTCTAGATGGTATTTAACCTTAATTTTCTGGTCGTGATCTGTTTCCGTGCTGGTTTTCATTATCACCAACTTTGATTCCTATTCAAAACCACACTGCCCAGCTAGCCACTCCAGACTGACTTTAGAGCCTTTTCTTGGGAACACAGCTAACGTCTAGCTGTTAAAGATGTGTGCATGCAGCTAGGAACAACTCCCTCTTTCTATATAAATTGTTATTTTCCATCATCAGCTTAGCCATTTTCATGCAGTAACAGAGAACATATACATTCAAAACATAAGGCAGAGAGTCAGGATTTTTCTTATGGTTTTGTGTTTGCCTCTTCTTAAATATCTCACTAGTCACATACCCCTTGAATCTATTTCAATCTCTACAAATACACTTAAAAGCATGGAAGCTCTATTGTATTACATGTGAACCCTTCAAACACAAAGACGTAATAGAGGTTTTAACAACATAGGCAACATTATAGGGTAATTGCAATATTAAATTTTAAAATATAAACATACCCCTTAATTTTCAACTGTAATTTTCTTTTACTATGTGGAAAATAAAACAAAAGGTACCAACATGGTTTGAAACTCTGCCCTAAAAACTTACGTTTAAAAAAATATATCCTTAGTGTCATCACATAAAATTGCAATTAGTTTCAGCTCAAACTATATATACACACATATTGTGATTGTTTCATATAGAAACCTGCTGTAGCTTATGCAAGATAGGTTTAATATTGGAAACAATAATGAAAATAAAAACAAGAAACTTCAGAAGCAGTTGTAAAAATTAACAAAATATCCAGTTTTATTAAGCTTTCAGCTCAACTGTTTTCAAAATTACGCAAACCTTCATACAGAATGAACATTTTTCTCCTTTGACAGATGAAAAAGGTTATATTGCTTCGTCCAGTCAACTACATTGGGTTTCAACATACCAAAGCAACTGCACTGAAAAAAGTCTGCAAGATTCTGGAAGCATCCAAGACTGAAAAGGAAAAAAATATCCATTACCAAACCTAAAAAAAGATGACTGTGAGCATCAAAAATACACATTCACCCAAGATAGTACTTAAGATACAAGGCTGTCAATGAACACAGCTCTGGGAGAAGAAATATAAGAATAGTTCTCTACTGAGCATTATTCCTTTGTTCAACTTTTACAACCTGTAGGACATAAAAGAGTGAGAGCAGAGTAAATTCAACTCAAATATTTAAAAGTTAGTACTTAGTAAGACCTCCTCTGTTAATACATGAGGAAACACAGAATTTCAGGGTAGCAGAGAAACCTTGGTATTAATTTCTGTATTGAGCTAAGTATTGCAAGAGAAGTCACAAAGGAACCAGTTCATACCTTAATTCCCTTTCTGAACCTACAGAACAGACAGAGATTGATGAACACAATGGACAACACCCCCTCACCCCCAGAACACCACCTATTGATAAAAGCTATGGACTGATTTTGGCACATCATCTTCCTATACACACAGCCATGCAGAACAAACCCCAGTAGCTCTTACACTGGCCATTTATTTCCTAGGGCAAAGGAAGTTCTCAGCAAGGAAAATGAGGTCCATTTCCTTTTCTTAGCACAACTCATAACAGGCATGAGTAGCACATCCATAGACAACTGTTTTTTTTGAATTTATGAAGCAAATCCATACTGAAAAGATACAAGCTCAAAACACACTATTCATTAATACGCACTTGTATGGAGTTCTCCTGAGTGCAACAGGATGCTTCGAAGATTTTCTCTGTATCAGGAGATTCATTCTTTCATGAGAAGTCAATCCCAAGAACACAATCTTACCGAAAGGAAAATATAAGTAACGGTTAAAACTGGAAGACTGCAGATTTAAATTCTGGTGATACCTAAAGACAGTATTGAGTAGGGAAGGAGGGAAAGAAGTTGGCCATACCTAACAAGTAAGTAACTGCTGCCATAATTAATGACAAAAAACTATGTTTTTAAATGCCATTTGGACTAAAACAGTACCCAGCAAGCTGTAACATTAACACTTTCACTGAGAAGGCAATCTTATCCAGGATGACTGTAAAGACTACACTTTTACAAATGTCTATAGAAGAGTAAGATCTATCCCCCAAAAAAGACAAAGTATCTTAGCAAAAAAGATAAAGTAGATGTCAGAGACTCAACAATAACTTCTCCGTTTTCTTGATTCCATTTCTTCATTCACCAAGTTGCACAATTACGCTTTTTTTTCTGATTTTTGCTTACCTATTCCTTTTTACATTTTCACAGGTTTTTTAGCAATATTAATCTTATAAGCCCTTATAAACGACTGCAAGCGTCCTTTGTTGACTGACACTCTAAATATCATAAAGCGGTACACTTACAAATGTCTGTGTACAAAATACAGTAGTTAATTGTAAATATCCTACCTCGATCATTTTTTTTTCCCAGCATGATATCTCAGTGTCTTGGACATTACAGAAATCTAGCAGTACACATTTTAAATTGTGGATTTTTTTTTTCTTAAACAAGATGTAAAACAAATCTATAGCTCAGTAAGCTTCACGTGGATTTAAATGACACATCTTTCCTAAAAGCTGCTAAACAAGCTGTTTTCTAGATGTCTTAAGACAGCTCTTCTCAACCTTGTTTGCATAGCCAAACTCTGAGAAAAACAAACAAGAAATCTGACAGTCTTCATCAGGATGAAATCCAAGTTATATATTTTTATTGTAGCAATGGGATTTAACACAGTCTAGTGACACACAGCTGAGCTCTGCCATAGAATTTTCAGTTCAAAATTAATTGTGCTATTGAGCTTTTCTGCCATTGTGGGGTAGTAACACCGGTTCTATTAGTCAAATGAGTGTCTTGTCTTTAAATACATCTTTTCATAGGTTTGGAATTTTTGCTAAATAGTAAACCCAGAACTCGATTATGGGAATGATTTGCAGACTGCGATCCTACTTTAAACTTGTGAATGCTGAGTGCACAAGTACCCATGAAACTTAAAGGACTGCCCTGAGATTTAAGAAAAGCACCTAAATATGACCTGAAATAGTCAAGGAAAGCAGAAACAAAGTTTCTATGGGAGCAAATCATCTAGGGAAAAGTTTTAATATGTTGACTCTTTAAGAGAAGAGCATAAACTGAAGCAAAACAATACCTGATAAAGCTGAACCATTAGCCACAAAGAAGCCCAAGCAGTATGAAAACAGGCTATTGCGAAGATGTAGGAAACCCAGGGAGAACAATGTATTATCTGTGTGAAGTATGTCCATGCGCCATCTTGATCATAACTTGTTGCACAATGGTTTGACCAATCTGACAAGATGCAAAATCAGTCAGTTATGTTTTTAACACAGGCCACTTAAGAACCGAACAAAGATTATTTGCACAGAGTAAGTATTAGAGCAATATGCTCTAGAAGCATCACACATAATATATTATGTTCCCCAGTTATAAGCGCCCACATAGACACATGACTGCTTGCAATTCTGGCTGCATAATCTTCACATTATATGTTCATATTCTACAGTAGAAACATTCAAGGGCCACAGGCTATGCACCTTTTCTGAAGTTAAGTAGTGATATTGAAATAAGTCATGATCTCTCACTGTCAAGACTTCTGAAATTTTGCTTCACAATTATTTGTAATTATAAGACAAAAATGTATCATTTCTCTTGAACATCAGCATCAACAAGATGACATTATGGTGACAATGCCAGAAAAGCAGTATTTTACCACTGTTAAACAGATGGAAACTGTGATGTCCAACTTCTCTAGGTTTATTAAAAGATACTTAAAGCCTACCACATGTCTTTAACCTATAAAAAAACCCAAACAACTAAAATCAGAGCAACAATGTTTTTGCTTCCCTGTCGGTACTACAATACACAAGTTTTCCTTCCATGTTCCTTCACACCCAGGAAATGGAGAAAATAATGTTTTTTGCATACATTAGTGTCCTGGGTTGAGTGAGTGGTGGGGTTTGGTTTTGTTTGGTGGCGGGGGAGGGGGCTGCAGGGGCAGCCCCCCTGTGAGAAGCTTCTCTAAGCTCCAAGTCTGCCCCACCTCTGCTTGAAAACTGAGCTAATCAGCTGCGCCTCTGCAATGACCTATTTAAGAAGGGACGTGGTGATGTGCAGTGGGACTTGTGAGGAGGAATTGCTGCAGCTGAGTGAACACCAAGGTCAGTGGAGGAACGGAGGAAGAAAGGAGGGGGGAGGTGTGCCAGAGCAGAGACCCCCCTGTATCCTGTGGTGAGACGGCAGGGCGGCCCCCCCACCACCACCCATGAAGATCTATGGTGCAGATGTTGATTTGTGGCCTGTGTTTGTTTTCACCTGGCTGAGCAAAGTGCTGTGCCTGAAGAAGGCCGGGGTCTTGTGTGAAAAAGTAGCCCCGCTGCTGCAACTCAGTGCTGGGAGGATTGCAGCATGTGGGGGTGCCCACGACGGAGCAGCTTGGGAAGGGCTGCAGCCGTGGGAGAGAGACTCCTGTGGAAGACTGTCTTCTGGGAGAGAGGGACCACGATGGAGCAAAGGGGGACAAGTTCCAGAAGCTTCCCCCACTGAAGATGGAAGAAGCGGCAGCATTGACTGCACCCCCATTCCCTGCCCCTGCACCACTGAGGGAAGAGGTAGAGATATCAGGAGCAGAACTGAGCCCCGGAAGAAGGGAGGGGAGCGGGGAAGGTGTTCTCAAGATGTGGCAATGCTTCTCACTGTCCTACTCTGTTACGTGTTGTTAGTGTCTGTAATAAATGTATGGGTTTTGTTCTTCCCCTAATGAGTCTGCCTTTTGCTCGTGACCATCTGTGGTGGTTGGCTGTTAACCCGGCTCAAACCACTGCAATAAGACTACCACTGAAACAGAGGAAAGCAACTCATCTTCACATGAGTGTCATGAGTCCTCCACTGCCATGGCTGGTTCACTTTACTCTACACTGAATATTGACTCATTTCAATATAACATCAAGTAATATAAAACTAAAATGAACACCCTCTACTTCTTAGTTAAGAAATTAGTGCTTTGTTAATTCATTCTCAGGAACTACATTATAAGGGCTCTCCTACTCTCCTCCGAGACATTTCTTCATTTTCCAAACTAACAGTTTGGATTTATTAATGAGATATACATTTTTCCTCTTTCTAAAGTTATCACTACATTAAAAACAAAAAGAATCTTTTGCAAGTGTTCAATATAGACACTTCCAAATAATAAAATCCATAAAGCCTCTGCATTAATGTATTTACAAGATTTTTTTCTACCGCAGTAAAAAGTATTCCAACTAGAACCTGAAACCTGACCTTCCTCCACACGACCAGTGTATTTTCCAACAGACATCTCACTAGAGCTGTATCTTAGTTTCTACTCAACACAAACATTATCAGACATGTGACCAAAGACTGATATGATATATTTTCACGTAAAGACAGAATTACAAGGTAACATCATTGCTTAAATATGGTATGATTTGTGCAGGTATAACTATACTTGCTGGAAATGAAACACTGAAAAATAAAGACCATATACACACACATCCTTGAAAGCTAAAATAAAATAAATTCATGGATACATACACAGAAGAGTTCCATGAAGCAGCCAGACACTGGTAATAGTTAGGAAAGACAGAAACAGTAGGTAGTAACGATGGTTCCCAATACCTGTATTAGAGTCAAGGAGAAGAAAAAAAAGAAGTTTGACATTTTAAAATCCAGCAGTATTTCCATTTCCCCTTAAGTTAACAGGAATAAACAGAATCAAACCAAATTTTTACAATAACCTCTGCTACCCTCAAAAGAGTTTGGCAAGGCTAATATCTTCCTCAACTTTTTCCTGTAAGCCATCCCAATTTATGTAATATAATTAATTGTGATAAAGTCAACTAGGATTAGCCTCTCCTTCAGAACATGCCTTCAGCTGTTTTAGCCATATAAAGGCTAATTATGCAACCATAACTCTCCCCATGCACAGTACAGTTGTCTCATATGACTGAGAAATCTAAGCTATTCAATTGTTTGACCTTTGTGTGCTTAAGAAATGCAAACACATGCATAAGAACCCCAGACTTCAGTCAGAGAAACTGTTACAGGAACATAAACAATTATTTTTCTTTAAATTACAATCAGTATTGCTCAAAGCTTTGAAACAATATATCAGAAGCATGTTTCACCACCTTGTAAATAGCAAACACTGTAAAAATATTCCCAAGTATTTAACATTACAAAAAAGCTATTGGCAGAAGAATATGATAAAAATATATTGCTACAGATGTAAAGCTGTAACCTTTCTATCTTGAGCATCACCAGTGATGAGATGGAAAGGAAGAAAGAAGGAGTTTCTGAAAGAACCCGAGAACTAAAAAAACCCCCACAGGGTTATTTCGGTGGCCCAGTTGCTCCACTTCACTGTGTCTGATAGCAGCAACAGGCAACATCAGCTCAGGAGGAAATGCCAGCCTGGCCACTCTCGAGTTGATTCTCCTCACCCACACTTACTGCACTAAGATGTCAGCGTGCATACTTGCCTAGTTCTTTTAGTAACTACTTTTGGTCACACTGTGCACAAGTTTTCCTGATCTCTTTCAGAACCTTCTGATATTGCCTTTATCTGCACTTACAGCAGCAAGCTCCAAAATTTCATTACTTGCCATGTAAAGACATTTTTTCTTTACCAATTTTCAATCCAATTGCCATTCTCACTAAGCCCCTCCCCAGTTCTAGTATGAGGTGCTTGGTGAATAACAGTTCTGCATTCACTTTAGCCACCACCTTCACTGGCTGGTTTTTTTTTTTTTGTTTTTTTTTTTTTTTTTGTTTGTTTTTTTTTGTTTTTTGTTTTTTTTAAAAAAAGTCTCCATCAGACCCCTTGTTTCTTCTTCTATCAAAAGAAAGAGTCCCAGACTTTCTCATTTCTACTCTTATGGAGACCACTTCATTCCTTTAGTCATTTTAGTTGCCCTTCTCTCTGCCATCTAACTGATTTCCCTCTGGCACCTATCAGTAGCCCCTTCAGTATCAACCGTGTATTCCTGTATCAGGTGTGCTTTCTCTCCAATTAGATAAATGTTATTTCTGACACTTTTAAAATATGTGGTATTTTCAATAAAACATGCTTAACGAACAGTCTCACCTATGCACTGTCCAATCCACAGAGAATGCTGATCGTATCTCGCTACACATGACTCACAAGCAAGGCAATGCATAGATCTCAAAGGCTTCCTTACCTAGCAAAGGATGAAGGAAAATAATACAGTCATACCAAAAGCATCTATTTTACTCAAAGTTTAGTGCATCGTCTCATGGCCATCATCATATTTTGTACAATTACTATATAGCAAACCTCACAACACAGAACTGTACATCTTATTTTTACAAAAAAGAGATGGAAATAATTATTATTTTATTAAGATTAGATTCCAAGGATCTCAAAGCATCTCTCTGGTCACTGTCAAAGAATGGAAGAAATTTAAGTAACGTAGAGCAAATGATGCATGTAATACTTGCATGACAAGCAATGAGAAGAAAGTTTTGCACAGCAGTATTCAATAAAAGTCATGTTCAAAAAGAAAACAAATACCAAAGCCTCACTTACAAGACACGATGTGCAAAATGTTCTGAAGTCCAAACAACCTGCTTCTGCAAGAGCTACAATGTTCTGAAAGACAAGGTAGTTTGCGTTTACATGCGGATCACATTTTCAGGGAGATCGATGAAGATTTTTACATTAGGCCTTTTGCAGTTCATACGCATGTCGGATGCCAAGCACTGACAGGAATAAGTACTTTGTATTTTAAAATGTTCATGAGAAACACAAGCCAGAAAAGACTAATGCAACTTCACTCATGCAGCATTGTCCAGAAAAATACCTCTATGTTGCCAAAATTAATAAATAATGTGAATATTATTTTAAAAAATTAGATTGTATTAAGATACAAGGTACCTCTCACAGTCAGACTTCAGAAAGATGAGGAGAGCCGCTCTACTTACTGTTCCTTTGAGTACTAGACAGACAATGCTTACTAGTTCTGTGGTAACAAGTTAAAATTGCAGTTTATTCTCTCTGGCAATCTGAAGAAATATAACCTCATGGAGAGCAATGAGATCACTAATGAAATGCTTCCCTGAATCCAGAGGCTGGGGAAACCAAATACTAAATTCTCTACTGACCATCATTTCTTTACACATTCTAAAATAGAGCTGGGAAACAGCATGTCATCTATACAACGCTTAAGCACAAAAATCAAAACATTATACAAATCTTCCAAGTGTATGAGCAAATTTAAGTAATTTCTAGCCTTTGGTATGTCTTACGAGTATGAAGACTTGTAGGAAGGCAATGTGAATCTCTCTTTCTAATCCTAGACACTGGAGTGGAAACCATGCAAAATGTATACTTAAGTTCTATGTTAATTTGTATTGCAGGTAACATCAGTGGGTCTGTACAATGTTTGGCCAAAACGTACATGTCAATGAGATGATGGAGACAAACAAATTATGGCAGGATGATGAAGATAAGGAAACAAGCAGTAGAAGGATAAATTATCTACGACCTATGTTGTTCAATGACAGAGGTAAAAACTCTCAAATGAATGAAGAGTATTTAATTGCTTCAAAGTCTAACAAAGCTGCACATGATGACAAAAAAATCAACCCAAAGCACTTGTGTTGCACCAGGTTAGCCCTTCCATTTGTTTTTACAAAATCACCTACCTCTTTTCTTTCTTTTTCTGAAGTCTTAATATATCCAGGATCAGTTCTCCAAGTTTTATAGAAATAATAGACAAGACCCATCATGCTGAACATGACAGTTATTTCAAGAATTCTGTTGGTTACATGTAATATTCAGGTTAAGGAATATATTCTTGTACCACTATATGTAGTTATTTCCTACAATTCTCCAGCAGACAAATTATTATTATACATGCGAGAGACTATACAATCATTAGGCATGTAACTTTTACACTATGGACTAAGTCAAGTGAAAGGGGGGGAAAAACATGTCAAGGTATCTCTGTACAGCAACAGAGCAATGTGGAGCAGAACAAGTATATAGCAATTAAATGCAAGCATTGAACTTGAGAGCTTGGGCTCCTAAACCCAGGATTTTGAGTCCATGATGCCACCAAGGAACAGAGAGCCCAAGCTTGGATCCCATCTCCAGTGACTGCTCAGCCACTATATAAACTGCAGTGTGAATAACTCTTAAGAACCAAGTACTGCACCCTCAAGGTTGTTTTGTCTTATGAACTAAAACCACTGTGAAGTAGCTGTAATTAAATTCAATACAACAAATTATGAAATACTGGTGCTGTCTCTAACCAGTCTTACAGCTGTGTTTGTTACAATGAAATTGCAGGGTGCACTTCCATAAGTCAAAATGATTTCCAGTGGATACTGCTGGCCTCTTTGCACTTTTACTGTTTTTTGGAGCGAAGAGTAGACCTTAATTAGAATGGCTGGATTTTCATTTAGACATAAATAACAGAAACTAAAATACTGAACACTTACTACACTCAGATCTATGACAAGTTTCAGAAGGAAAAGATATTAATGAGGAAAAGGGTTAGGCAGTGAAATGAAAAACTACTTGCCTGTCTCACCAGGCTATGATCAGACCTTCAAGAATACTGCTATACTCACTATTTTCAGCTAAGTGTCTGACTCAAACCCCTATTGTTGGAATTTTTTTTTTCTTTTAATTTAGATGCCACCAAAAAAACCTTAAAACTTCACAACGCAACACTGAATAAGATGATTTTCATTTAGACAAGCATATGCGTGTATCCCCAGCGGGAATACACTGGATCAGTTCATCGAAGTTAATCCTGATAATTCTATTAAGAGCATCTTAATTGGAAACTGTACAAAAGAAAATGCCATTTCAAGGATGAAGTAATTAGAAATTAATTTTGTGTGGCAATATATTACAACTGTAAATTATTTCATACTAAACCAGCTACAAGGATCTGCCTAACAGCCTTCTCACAAAGCATAATCGATAAATAAATAGATGCCACCTGTGTAATGAAAGAGCAGAGCACAGAAAAAAGAGTGTAAACTACTCAAACATGTTTGTACTCAGTGCAAAGCCTCTTCAAAGAAAGTAAATGAAAGGTAGACATTAATCCACTGTATACTAAGGCTGCTGCATAACCTGTGAATAAAGACTGTGAACTGGAAGATCTATTTTGGAGGGTCATGAAGAAATTTGTTCCTTTTTTTGGGGGGTGGGGGTAGGGGAATGGGTGGGTGGAGTGGCGAGGGAAGGTCTTTTTACAAGCAGAAGCACAAATGCCACTAACTGCCAAATCATTGTCATTTTCGAAAGAAAAAATGCCTTAAAAATTATTATTAATGTATGTGTTACCTGCTTATACTACATGCAAAAATACGTTACTGTATGAGAGTCTCAAGGAGGAATACTGAAGTTATGTGGACATGCTAATAGAGACAAATAGGTTTATAACAAAGATGTTTTCATTTTGATATACCAATAACACATGAAATAGTTCAGAATTGTACACGAGTATCTGCTAAGAGTAAAAGAAGGTACAGATTTTTTGTCTGTATATAACTTGAAATTAAGCTCAAAGTTACTTTACCCCTGCCTCATGGAAGCAAATCAATCCTACCAGACGTTAACAAGTCATGTGGAATTATCTGGGACTGCTCATTACTAACTGTGTGACCAGGCTTGGATTTATTAGGAATTGTAGAGAGAGCTCTGTTGCATTTCTTGAGTATAAAGGATATCAGGCAGGAACCAGAAAATCCAGGTCACGTACATCCAAAAAACTGAACTTAGCAGAAATGCTGTGGGAAAATACCTTAGATTCTTGAGCCCCACACATAGCCTGGAAGCATATTAAAAAGTATTTTTTAAAAGTTAAACTCCAGAGCGTATGAATTATTTATTTAGTTCTTTTTAAAACTTCACACACACACCATACCTCAAATCTCTCAAAGCAGTCAAGGATTGTCACTCAAAAGCATTCTTTAGCCAGACGCATATGGCGGTAACAATGCAAAAATAAAACTGAAGAGTACTTTTTTCCAGCCTGATATTATACATTAGAAGTGCTGTAGCATTGGGTGAAAAGTGCAATCTCTGTCTATCTGCACACTGGTAGCATTCCCATTTCAAGGAATACCGACTGTTGCAGTAACTGCTGAAGTAAACAGGAAACCTACGGAACACCTTAGGATAACACCGGGAGGCCTGGGGAGCAGAAGGGGAGGGAATGGTTCATTGAAACTCATTCTGTATCACAAATACAGCAGGAAATGTTGAGATAAAGCACATATCTGAGCGTTGTGCATTGCAGAGTCTACCTGGTACAGACCTTCACTAACGCTCTCTTTATCATCAAAATTAGCTAACAGACTGCTTAAACGCTTCAGTGTTTTTTCAAATCATCCGGTGATGAGAAACTTACTTTGCACACCTGAAGACATTTTAAAAAGTACATATATTTAAGTCCCTGACACATTGTGCGACCATTTCTCAGAAGTGACAATAAACTCTGACAATAATACTGCATTCGATACTTTAATATGGTGTCTATAACAAATAAATACACATACAGAGAGAAAAAGCCACAAACCTCACAAACAGAGCCTTCCCAAACAGCAGGAAGAGAAGCAGACTGCCTTTCAAAAGCCAAGAATCAGAACTTAAGTTCATTACGTATCCAATGGCCCACATCAATGTCAAGGAAGACGCCAACAGCAGGAAGAGCTATTGAAATGATTACTGTTAAAATATGACAAAGTTTTCAAGCAGGACTTGCTTCAAAGGTACTCAGATAACATAATAACAAATGCTGAAAGACTCAAGGCAGATAAGACAAAGTGACACATCAATACACCAAAATATGTGTGTGTGGGGGGTAAGACAACACAAAAACCCCACCCAATCCACCGCTATGTATTTTTCAATAATTTTATTTTTGTGCACCCTATTTCAGAAACCTTAGAAGATCCTCTCGTTAGAAGAGAGTTGAAGTGCGTATTATTCTAAACATGGAATGCTGTAGCTCTACTTCTAATAGTTATTACTCAGGAAATTACCTCATATTTCTCTACTATTTTCAGTAACCTGTTATTTCTTCTGCTTCTCATTCTTTCTTCCTCTTTTACCACATAAACAATGAAGCGATTCAGACTTTGATAAGCAAGGTCAAGCGGCGTCTCTCCCTTTAACAACAGAAATGTTTACTTTATGCACTTGACACATAAATGCTTTCCTTTTTAACAGAAGCAAGAAATAAAAAATAGGTAAAACATGAATAACTTGGCAGTTATTTCTTCCCCCACACACCTTTTTTTTTTTTTTTTGAAGGCAAGGGTAAGCTAAATTCAGAGTTTTAACATGCTTAATTCAGTGCTTTGTAGTTCTACAAAATTATACTTGCAACCATATTGCATCCATATGAGTTATTTGTTGGACTGTCTCCAGTAACCTGAAAGGCTAAACTGTCTGCTCGAATATTACCTGCTTACTGAAAGGAAAGGTTTCTTGTTTACAGTAACTTTTTAAAACCAAGCAGCAATATCCTAAGTCACATATACAAATGAAAAAAAAGTGGCAGATGGAAAAGCTGCACAGTTTAATATGCAAACCCTGAAAAACTACACCGTAAGAATATATCTATATAGTCATAGGAATCAAGAGTTTCAACATTTATACTTCTCACTATCAGTTTTTACAAATATTAGGACGAAGACTTTCTTATGTGACTAGTCCTTTTGAACATAGAAACAGGCCTTGTCAAACACTGGTTTTCACAGGACAACACACACATCCTTTTAAAGGCTTTAAGAGTCTCATCGGACACCAAAACATAGCTATTTTTATGGATCTGGCCAAAGTTGTTACTCCTCATGACAAGGAAACAGAAATAGAAAACAGACAACTAAAAACACAAACAAAACCAACCAATAAAACAAAAGAAAAAGCCAACCAAGCCAAAAACCCCACAAACAAAAACCACTGTTTGTACTGTGTGACACACCACAAGAAAGGTGCTAACTCCTTTTGGGAAAGACTAACACCTGCTCTTAGCAAACCCCCCGTTGCAAGGGATATCCAAAGTGGAGAGGACTCAGAGTCTTCTTTACACATTCATGCCACATGGAATGAAACATCATGGAAGAAATTGTACCTTGGCATTTTTTATGTCCAGGCTAGCGCCAGCTTCCAGCAACAGATCCACTGCACTAGTATTTGCTGATGTTATTGCCCAGTGCAGTGCAGTATTCTTTTGAACATTGTCTACAGCATTGAGAGAGGGGTTAAACTTTAAGAGAAATCTCGTGGGTTCTGGTCTAGACGAAAATAAAGTATAAAAGTTAATGAACAGAAGATAATCTATACTGGAGATGAAACTTTTGAATACCTTATCAAAACCACTGTTCCCATCTATGAAACAACAGTAGATATACAGTGTATTGTCTCAGAACAAGCTCACGAACAATAGATCCGAGTTTGTAATTCGGGATCTGCCCTGAAGGTTTATCTTCAGACTACATCATCTTCCCGTTTTAACAAATACAATTTATATACGCAGATTGTATCTTTCTACAATACTGTATAGATTACACAGAAATATATAAGCTTACGTCTCCACATTGTATTTATTCCAAATGCCTTTTACTCCATCCACACCCATTTATTTTCATTTATGGAAAAGCACATTAACACTGTAGCTGGTTCAGCTGCAAACCTAAACCCCTTGAAGAAATTCTTTTGACTGTCTTTGCTATACCCAATTCACTACTTCCTAACTCCTGATGTCTGAAATACTGTGTATTTTAGTACAACTAAAAGGGAAAGGAATGTCAGTTTAACAAAAAGTTTTAGTAAGAAAAACTTCACCTCATTGCTCCTTGGGTACAATAAAATATCTTCTTTTTAAGTTATTCACTACTTACCCAATTGCTTTTTGTGCTGATAACATTAAAGGTGTTTGTCCATTGAAGTCTGTTGTGTCTATGCTCTAAATATAAGAAAAAAATAACAATCAAGTGATTACCAGTGATTTCAGGAAAAAAATTAGGTGGTCAGATTTAGAGCTATACAGCTGGCTTAGCTTCTCTAATGGAAAGAAAATGGAAAGAAAACAAATTATATCAGCCAAGAAGCCAACTCCTGTTTAAACACTTTTTCCCCCCTCTGTAAATCTTGCATGCCATTCCTTTCAGAATAGGCTGAATGTCCACCACAAATATTTAAGGAAACCATGTTAACCATATTTCTTGTCCTCTTTTGTGCAAAACCACTATTAAGTAGAAAGCAATGTTAACCATCCTCCTTATGTAAACAGAGGTATGTAAGAGAATGTCCAAGTACATAAAACTGGTCTATTAAAACAACAAAGATCGATTATGTGTCTCAAACATAACATTCAAACGTCTAATTTGTGTTGCTTAATATTATTCCTCCTCCTTTACAATGAAGGTTTCCTTATTCCCCACCTCCACCCATCATTACATTAGAGCAGATCTACTGAAATGTTGAATCACTTGGATTTTTTAGTAGAGGATAGGTAGACTAACAACTTCCTTAAATTTGTGATATACACCACCTATGCTTACATTCCACAAGTCAGTTCCTTTACTCAAGGGAGCTCTATGAGAAAGAAAATAAACCTACAGAATTTTTAAATCTTAATACGCAGTATTTCAAAGAAACAATCCAAACAATAAAAGAATTCTCCTTTGATTTTCATTAGCAAATTGTTACACTTGTCATTAATTCTACTTACTTCAGATATAAGCTAAGCAGACATCAACTAGATGGATACAACATTTTTTGTTTGGATTACAGGAAACATAGAAATTTCTAATAGAAAATTTAGACCTAGTCTGATCATCTATTTTGTATGCTTCAATTGATGAGCAATTAATTGCACAGACTATTAGTTACAAATCTGTAACCAAACAGTAAATATTTCAGGACATATATACACTTCATATTCTGCTTCTTGTTATGAGGTTTTAAAAGCCAGTTGTTACATACACAGCACCACAAATCTGCATAGCCTTAACAACTCTCATGAAACACTCTGAATTTTATGTAAATGTGTATGTGTAGGGATGACAAGAACAGGGGAGAATATTAAATCTATCTATCTATCTATAAAAATAATCTTAAAATTCTCTGAATTTACGGCACGGGGAAATAGTTGTCAAATACCTGCTTATCATCTAAAAAATAAAACAGTCAATACTGAAATGTATCATACACACAGGCAGCTACTCCTAAGTAGAAAACAATTAGTTGGGACATCAACAACATACCTGGCCTTTTGATATGAGGTAAGCTACAATGGGCATGTGTTGAAACAGCACTGCTAAGTGAATGCTACTGAATCCTTCCCCATCAATAAGACTGGGATCCGCTCCACATTTCAACAATAGTATGACCATGGGCAGGTGGCCTTGTCTGTAACGATATATGAAATGAAACTACAGAGATGACAAAAAAGCTGGAGATTTTAACTAAAGCATTGCCTTAATAATTCTCCTAGATACCGCCCTAAAAAATTTCCTTTCAGATTCCTGTGGTTTTGTTCAGGAAATGACTTTTTTTAAATTAAAAATTTTTATTTGTATTAAATATATACCTTAACAAGTCAGTCTAAGGCAAACTGTTAATTTACAATACAGTGGTTATTCTACAGTAGTTTCTCCTGTGAGCCATCTTTCTCAGAAGAAGCACCTAACTGTTGAGCAGAAAATTAAGATTGCCCAAAAGAAAGCACTGATCTTCCAATGTGAGAATTTGCACTTGGAGCAGTCAGGCCAGAATATTTATTTAAGGTTATGTTTCTCCCAGATGAGCAGTACTTTGTTCTTTTGATCATTTTACTCAAGTCAGAGTTATTTTACTAGAAGCCAGAGTTGTATGACTTTAAATTGCATCAGGTCCAACAGATGTATAGAGCAGATATAGATGTAGAAAGAGCAGATCCAAAGAGGCATTAGACATACACAAGCACCAAGAGCTATCATCATCCAGGAGACACTGCACATTTGTGCTGGCAGTTATAAGGAGCCCAAGAGAAAAAGCTAATGCCACCGGGAGATAAAGGCCACAGAGCTCTCTACATGCCTCCAAACAAGATGATGGCTTACACGGGTGCTACTCCTACATGCTCATGCTTTAAGGCCTAGGACTGGCAACACCAAATCTTACAAGAGCACACGAAGGGAATCTAGTAGAGAAGCTAAAACAACTGAAAGCGTATTATCTAGACAGGCTGAAGTCTGAGGGGAACTGTGACCACAATTTTTTCAGACTTGAACTGTGCCCTGATAAGCATCAACAGCTAACTTCTGTGCCCTAACACAGCCAAATCTTCTTTGCTCACTAAGGCAGAACTCATGAAGCAAAGTCTCAACCGTACTGTTTCATCCCTAGGGAAACTTCAAAATGTGAGTTCAAGTGGCTGAAACAGATACACACATGACAACTCTGTGGCCTGCAAAGTTGCCACGAATCAGAGAACAGATTGCCACATTATTATGGAATGATAATGTATGATAATGCTGTGAAATTCTTTGTACCTCAATAAAATAACCGTACCACAGATTTTAAGATGACCATTGCTGTGCTACACAAAATGCTACTATAAGTGTTAATACCAACAGATTTACAATTAGTAGTTGCAAGCAGCATACCTAATGGCCCAGTGAAGGGGAGTTGAATTCAAATCTCCACCTAGCTGATCCACTATTGCACCTTTGGAAATATAGTATCTGTATAACAACAACACAACAAAATTAAGAAGAGACATAATAAAACACTAAAATATTATACTAAGGATAACATAGCTCACAATAAAAAAAAAATCACTAAAGAAGCAAATGGATAAGAGTATTTTGCAAAAAAGGATACTCTTTTGAGAAAATGTTTAAGAACAAAAATATAGCAATTAGCAAGGCACTTATAAAATCAGCTTTAATCTTTGTTAAACAAAACAAACCCGGGAAAATATAATGATTTCATGTACTGCATGATTTCAGATATAAAGAAACCACGGTAACTTTACATTTCAATGGCATTTTCACAAAGGTAAGTGGGTTAAAATTTGAATTTTATGCCTTTCTTCTCAGGCAGCACATTCCTTTGTTCTGAAGTATAATAGCAACAAAATGATTATAAGTAACTGTGGCAGAATACTTGTGTTACTTTCGCAAGGACTCCTGAGCTTACTTAACCAGCTCCTGTCTGTTGTTTATCGCCGCCCAGTGAAGAAGAGTCACATTTTCTTTGTCTGGCTGTCGAACATCATATCCTGCTTCTACCAGTTCCTTGCATCGCTCTATTATTCCATACCTTAAATGAAAAAAAAATTGTATATACTTATCATTTACTTGTTAAGTATCCTTCAGTTTAGAGACAGCCACATGCTAAAGAAAAATTAAGTCTCAGTAAGCATCACCCAACAATTCCTACTTGAGAAATTCCACATTGCATTCAATGGACATCTTGCAAAAAGAGCTGAGCTGAGCCTTGATAAGTAGAGTCTTCTACTTCACAAACCTGTTTGAGATAGAACTGTTTTTGATATTTACCATAATACCTTCAAGTGATTTTTCTTCTTTCAGTACAGGAAAAATTAGAACTGTAAAATTTTAATTTGTTGAAAGATTCAACCTGGCTCACATTTGAGGACACTCTTGTGTATTTCAGCTTTTTGTAGGTACAAAACATACACTTACTGTGTAGCCTTGACAATATCACAGGTGCTGGGGTCTTCCACAATCGCATGAGGTCCTGACAACACCGGCAGATCTTTATCCCCATGGGCGCTACGGCAGTTGTGCACATGAGGTCGATGAGGCCCATGGCAATGGTTTTTACACTGTTGGTTAAAAAAACCCATCTATCAATAAACGTTATTGAGACAGGGTACACCACACCTCCCTCCTTACCAGACGCACATGCTACACTTGTCAAATCGCGTTAATACAAATAAGGAAGTCAACTTAAAACACCGTTAAAACCACTTCACAAGAGCCTAGAATGCAGAAGGGAGATGGTTAAGGTCCATCAGGCCAAATTACGAAGGCGTTAAACACCTCGCGGAGCTGGCTCCCCCACACAACACCCTTACCCAACGCTGCCACGCTAGAAATTACAACCCACGCCCCTGAGGAGGTTTTGAAAGGCGAGGGCCCTGCGGCGCCCACGGCAGCCGCGCACAGCGGTGGCCACAGGCGAGGACCGCGGGGCAGGACACGGGCCTCGCTGCTCGGTCCCGGACACGGCCCGTCTCCCTCAGCCCTCAGCCGAGCCCCGGGCCGCTTCCCATGGACCGGCCCCGCTCCACCCCGGCTCTCCCCTCAGCCCCAGCCCGCCCTCAGCGCAGCCTCCCCGCAGGCCCCGCCAAGGCAGGGCCGCCCCCTCCGCGGTCCCTCAACCACCCCCCTCACCGCCGGGCTGCCGCCGGCCATCCTGCCCCGCAGCTCCGCGCTCGCCCGCTGCCGCTTCCTGGTTACCGGCGGCGGGAACAGCCGCCGGGGCGGGGCCAGGCCCGGGCAGCCGCGCTACCGGGCGGGGCGGCGGCGGGGGCCGGGCCCGCAGGCCCGGGAGAGCCGTCCCGCCCGCGACAGGGTTTGCACAAGCGGATTAAAACGGCTCCCGGTTTTCTTCAGCCCTGGCTCGAATGGCTCCTTCCCCTTTTCGTCAGCAACGCCACGGAAAAACTTATTCGGTGCGTGCTTCCCGCTTCCCGCGGGGCCGAGATCCCGCTCCTTTCCCTGAGCCGCGCCTCGGGCAGCAGCAAACAGCTTCGGCAGGAAGCGCTGCAGCCCCACGCGCTCCCTCCCCGGTGCAGAGCGGGGCTATAACCTGTCCCGCCCACGCCGCCTTGTACGACGCTTGGAACCAGCCCAGAGTACAAAGGCCGACAGCTCAATTGTAAAACATGCGAAGGTGTTTCCCATCCTTGTCAGTCTTGTAAGCGTTCTGACACCTCATAAAGTTGTAAGCAAACATTACAGGATGAAAGGCAAGCAAAGAATTATCTTAATGCTGAGCACATGTAAAAAAAATAAAAAAGCAACACCTCATTTATTATTAACACTTACTAACCACTACCCATGCACCGGTTAAAGCAGGGTGGGATAGATGGAGCAAGCAGGCTGTAATATAAAGCATGTACAGCGGGAGCAGAATAAGAGTTATTAGGACAATCTTAAATTCATGCTCTAATTTTCAAGGGTTTGATGTTGCAACCTTAAAAGCATTTGGCATGTCTTTGTATGTGGTTTACTGCAACAATTTTTAAGGGGGAGAAAAAGTATTTTCTTTCTTGTATAGACATAGCAAGACTCTCACCATTAGAGCAGTAGTTAACATTTCTGTCAAAAAAAAAAAAAAAAAAACCATTACACAGCAAACAGCCAAACCAAGCTGTTACCAGCTATGTTGAGAGAGCTGAAAATGCTAGTTAGTTAACACTGTGGGCTGGTGTCAGCTGCAAGATGCCTCTGTTCCTTCCTTCCTCCTTGATCCATGGAACATCTCCAGCTCAGTGCAGTGTCAACTGATGGAGATCGGTCTACGGAAAAGTGGAGAATGCTGGAACCTTAGAGCTAGAGTGGCAATCAAAATGCTTTACAACCATGAAAACGGCTTTGGTTTTTTATGACTGTCACTAGCACCATGTACTTTATATAAACTTAAGATGAGATTTTTCAATCATTTTAAATACGTAAGCTGTTTATGAGGTAGGTAAACATTGCTCAGAGCACTTACATACTTTATTTGCTTTTCCTGCCCTTTTTACCATTTGATCTCTCTCTCAGACTCCATCCTTCCACCCTCCTTGTTTTTTTTTTTTTTTTTTTCAGTTCTAATCCCTCTCTCATCCGTGCTTGTCTGTAAGGACAGACAGCTACATTGGGATCTACAATACAGGCTGAAAGAAAGGCTCAGAAAACCACGTTCCAGGAATTCCAGTGCTCCTGAGCACGCTACAGCTGTATGGTAAGCTATTCCCCATCAAACTGTTTTCATCAAGCACTGTAAGCTTACTTCCCTGGCCTGTGCTGAGCTCACTTTTGTGGGTGATGCACCCATGCCTGTAACTGCCATCACTCTCCTTCCACCACCCTGTGAAGATATAAGTTGAGCACCTCTTACTCATGCTGTGCATTTAGGGCTGGAATATCCTGAACTGCATAGTTTAGGCCCCCAAGCTGACAGAAGGAACAAAAATACGCATTTTTTCCATGCTCAGAGAAAAGATGGCTAGATGATTTTATAGTCTTTTTATTTCTAAATTCTTATTAATCTTAGAGTGTTAAAAAAAAAAATAGGATTTAAAAAACTACCTGCCATGGAACATGTTCAAATCACCCAAGCAATAACAACTGTTACTTCTTGCTGTTAAAATCAGCTGAAACTGCAAGTGTTACTACTTGTTCAGTTAAAGCTAGTACCTTAAGGAAGCAGTTGTGAATACTGTGGGCATCTGCTGTCCTCTGTGGTGACCAAGAAGTGGGTGAAAAACAGAAACCTAATGCAAACAAAACTAAGAGTGTTCCTTCACGAGAATATTTGGAATGAGTCCAGAAAAAAGAATAATTCTGAACATGGCTAGTAGAGGATGCTCACAGTGCATTAGGAAAAATTGCTTTATTCCAATTAAGCAACTATTTGCTTTCCCAACATTATTGTGGAAGAACAAATGTGGTTACTGATAGTCCGCAAGTTTGGCTAGCAATCAAGATGATGCAGAATGAATGCAAAATCAGATTCCAATTGACAGGTTAATACAGGTTTTCCTTACATATGCAGAACTGCTACATAAATAGATATTAAAGCAGCTCTAGTTAATAAAATATTGAGAGCTTTAATTTGGCTCAGTGTCACAAGATGTTTTATATGATTTGAATACAGAAATCACACTGGGGAATCTTATGAAGAAACACTCGTGTTAATTTTAAAACACCACAAAAAAATTGGGTAGGCATTTTGCTACCTGTGTACGTAATGGATCCCAAGAAATGCAGAAACACAAAAATAAAACTGAAGAAGAGTCTGCCTTTTCCTATTTCAGAGTTTGGCATACAAGAAGTTACAATTTGTTACAAAGAAATTAGTTTGATACAGATTTTCTGCATTATCTGAGACTATTCACAAACCTTAAATCACTTGATACGATGTTGTGTGACAGTATGACATTTGGTACCAATAATTACAGGTGTATGCGGGCAGTTTTCAACTTAGTCTCTTTTAATCTTTGCTACCCGTGGATCTCACCGCTAGAGTCATTTCTGATATTAAAAAAACCCAAACCTTTCCAGAAATAGGAAAAAAAAAAATCAAGGCTTTCCTTCCACTACATCTACAGCTGTGCTGACAAAAGAAGCCCTATTTGATATTGCTGAAACCTAGAGCAAAGCTCCTAGCAGAAGGCAAGATCTGGTGCTCAGATAAGAGATTTCCATTTTAAACTGCATGCTATATTTATTCTATTTGTGGGTTTTGGAACATATAGGTGTTACTGATTTTTTTTTTTTTTTTTTTAATAATCAGCCACTATTATCTCACAGCATACAGTGACAAACTAAGTTTAGACAAACTCTTTGCAGAACTATTTGTGGACAATAAATTGAGGCATAACTGAACAGTTAAATATTTTTCTGTGCTTTGCTGTGCTATTAATGCTGCACTGTTAACACATCTAATTTATTTACACTCTCTGAGTAAATTTGCTTGAAGTACTTAGGTGGTTGCATGATTAAGAGCAACTTCTACTCCTTTACAGTCCTTAAGAGACTAAAAGACTTGGACTAAGTGCATTGTTATCAGAAATCCTAAAACAATCATTCTCCATCCCAAACAGCCTTTTCCAATTGACTGTGCTTGTGATGAGTGTCATTTTGATTAGGTAACAGTAAAGAGATACTTTGGTATTTAGCAACTTTCAAATAGCATTTTGCATTCACTTTACTGGATAAATGACAGAGAAGCAAGTATTAAAAGAAGCCATTAAATGAGATCAAATTATATGAAAATTGCAATTTAAATAGTACCATGCTTTTTTATTATAGCAAAAACATTGTATTATGTGTTTTATATTTTCCCTTTTTGCTTTTAATACTCTTTTATGAAGCACAGGAAGTAGTAAAATTTTGCACATAAGTGTTTATCTTCTGAAGAAAAAATCAGAGGGCACAGATAGCATTCAGTTTATATCTAGAAGCCAATTCTGTATTGTGTATCTCCAAACAAAAAACCCAAACACCAAAACCCAAAATCTTTTTCTAATTCTACTGTACAAGGAGTTTTTATGGAGCCGCAGGAATAACACCACAGTCCTGCCATCACAAGGATCACTGTAATTCTACCTCCATTTACACCCCTAAAATAAAGCTATCAACTCTGTCTGTAACATTTTAATATAATGCATTGTATCTGTCCTCAGAATAATTCAGATTGCTTTTCTACATTATTTGTGCACAGCCACTCACAGCCAGAGGTGGTACAGGGGCACTGTGGTAAAAGACAACCAATGTACTTAAGTCTCTGAGTTCCCAGAGGAAAAATAAGTCCATGAACATTCGCCAAGAGTTCTGCATTGCCACTTGTCAAATAACTACCAGCTATGTGCAAAGGTACAGATTGCCTCTGCACAGGATTCGGAGGCAGATTTCTAAACTTAGACAAAAAGCCAGAATGCCATAGCCCCAAGAAAAGTACAGTTTGGAGATGCTTATGCATGAAGTTCAAATACTGTTATTTTATCCTCAAAATGTTTAGTAACTCTCTCCATCTAATGTAAACAAGAGCACCAAACAAAACCACTGATTTTGACTGAGCTGTTGTCTATAAGGCAGTTAAAAACAGGAGACACTCAGTGGCTCCCAACAAGTGAGAAAGAGACACACAAATAGTAAAAGTATTCAAGAAAACTAAATGTGTTGAATATTAGGTTGTGTGTACAACTTTCCCTATATTTCATAAACAAAACTAAGCACATACAGTACTGTGTGAGTTTTAACTAATAAAACCGTTATGTAGGAGAACTGATGTTTTTATGGTTAGGAAAGCCCTGATCTGATGAATGTTTTCAGCTACAAAGCAAGAGAACGCAGTGAGACAAGGCAATTTCTTTCCTATGCTCCGACAGATAAAAAACAGAGACAGTGTCGCCTACAGACTGAGGTCATCCCAGAACTATCAAGCTGCTGCCCACACGATGACAAATGGCACAGCTGGAACAGATGCTGGTATACGCTTCTTTCTTCCTCTTCATTTTTAGATTGTCAAGACTGTTAAGTTGCATTACAAATATGATCCTTTAGATAAATTAAAAAAAAAAAAAAAAAGTATTTTCCAACACAAAGCTGCTGGCATGAGGACAGACCAGTTATTTGAGAATGCAAGAGTTTTGCTTCAGAGCAGCCTTGCTTCCTTGTAGCTGACCATACTGGATCTTAAAAAAACAGGAGGAAATGTTTAGAGTGTATGCACAGTCTGCCTTTCACATCACCACAGTGAACCACTTAGTTTACCTCACTAGCTACAAAAAGCATAAAACCAGTGTAGCAACAGTCAGTTCAGCCTCATGAAACGATATAAATATCAGAAGAGACTTAGTGCATCATTGTTGGTCAGAGAAGCTTAGCTAATCCAAAAGAAGGAACTGCATAGTATAACTGAAGTCAGAATTTATTCTGTCACATCAGCTTAACTTTATGGGATAGAAATACATACATGTTTTGAAATGCCAGACTCTTAGGCTACTCAGCTCTGCTGGAAGCACTAACACAGTTAAACAGCTGAAACAAGAAAGCTAAACAGAAGCAAGTCTGTCTGGGGGATAAAAAATAAATAAATAAAATCAAAATTTATTTATCCCATACTCACAGTTGATTTTGCTGAATTGCCATGAGCTGTCTTCTTTTTAGATGCATTCCACATATTCATTTTTTCCTCTTTCTTCTCTTGGAGAGGAGGTAGCAGCAAGCATGCATTATACATTCAAAAGCTGACGCTTGTTTTGGCTGGAGGAAAAAGGGCAAAGAAAGAACATCCCTCTCCACTGACAGGAACTGAAATTTTTGCTAGTCAGTTTATAGCAGTATGAACCTTTCAGTTAAAACTGTGCAAGAGTTTTCCTACCGCTGATGTGTCTTTTTGTCAGCTGGACTTTTATACACTAGAACCCACAAAGCCTTCAGGTTATTACATACACTGAAATGCTTAAGAAACTATTTCATAAGCAAATGTAACTAATACTTAAGGAAATCACAAGAGGAGGCATCACTCCAATAACATAATTTTATGAGAAAACACTAAGAAATTAAGTATGTTAGAAGGAAGGGACATGTTAACATCTGATATCTGTCCTCAATGCTAGAGTATCCATTTCCTTTCTCTTACTCTCTGTCTCCAGGTAGTTACAGCACAGTTGCAAATCACTTGTTAGCCACCACAGCTGCCTCCCACACGCCCTGAGTACGCTCAGGACTGCCTGGTACACTCAGTGACTGCACTGGAGCCTTGCTTCTATTTCACTTGCAGGGGGAAAGGCTATTTGATACGCAACCTGCTGAGTTACAGAGAAAACCCACCACTAAGTGATCCTCAATAGTAACACCACCGTGCCAGCTGGAAAGCCAAACATTATGATAAAATATACTTTCCAGATACTGAGATAGTTACTTATTACCACCTTAAGAAAAAAGAATGGGCCCATTTCAACATATTCTGGGAGTTTATGATAGCCATTTGCTTGATATATTCATTTTTCAGCACAACTGAAATTCTGGCAAGGCTAGTGCCTTTTTCTTCAGAAGTGATCAGTCTTGCAGCACCACCGGCTGTAGACATGTGTTCCCCTCCACCAGTACATTTTTTTTCCTGCCTGCAGAGAGGTTTGTCTCTCTAGAGAGTGGTTAATTTTTTATACATAATAAAGCGATAAATTCTGACTTGAATTAACAAACTGCTTAATATGTACTTGGGTCACCTCTTTAAGGGCCTGATTCTCACTACACTGAAATTGATAGTAAGGTTTCTTTTTCAGTGATGAGAGATCAAGATGAATACATGTTTATAGACACTGATGAACTGGGACAAGTACTACTGCAGTGTGAAGCATATGTGAGAAACTATGAGCTAAGTATATTGTTTATTAAGACTTAAAGGTCGGATAACAAGAGAAGGGGAGATCGCTCATGGAATCATGTGTTGCTTGTGCACACATGGCCAACGCTGCAAATCACAAGATATTCCAAGAAAACAAACAGAAGAAAAACAACTCCATAAGGATATCATCGACCACCAGAAGGCAGAAAACGACCCCCTAACAACAGTTGGCACATGCGCAGAGTATCTCCACCACTCTAGACCCCAGCAACAGTTGAAACATAGTATCTTCACCACTCCATGAACGCAGGAGACAAAATATATAAAAAGGGACAGTTTGTTCTCCTCAGTACGGCAGTTGGTGGAGCACAGACTCCCCTGTCGTCCAGCGCTGGTTTTGCTCATATTCTACTTGCTATAATTAATAAAATTTTAATTGGATTACGACCCATTGTAGTCTCAATTTATAACACATATCACAGCATGAAAATCATAACCATGTCATATGAATTAGTTATTCTCTATTCCAATACCTTAGTAGCCTGCAAAAATATTCCGATGCCCTCTTGGGTTGTTTCTGTTCTGCTTCCTGGCATACTAAGTTTGCCTGGAAGTCAAAGAAGGACAGACTCAAGCTTAATAAATATACTTATTATACAAGTTTATTCTTATAACCAGGCTGTAAATATTTTAGATTTACAGTCCTTAAAACATCACCTTCCAAAGGCAGATTATTAACAGAAAAATTAGCTAATTTAAGTATAAAGCTTAAGATGAGTCCTGGAAGAATAAGTTATTTTCATTTGATTCTTTCAGTATTTCAATAGTAAAAGAATTGAAGGCCTTTTCATATTAGAGGAAATTTTTATTAATAATGCTAGCATATGGCATAAGAGTAAATTCAGCAATCAGAATTTTTAGTTCATATCAATGTCAAAATGAAATCCCAGTGTTTTGCAGTCATTGTAATCACAGTGGAATTACTTCATTTCATTTAGTCAGTCTCTTTGAATTTATAGTTGATGGCTAGTAAAATGCAAAAGGCAAGTTTAAGAGCGCTGATGTGAGGAACACTCTCTGTTGGTTGTCCTGAAAGCAGTTGCCTTGCTTTACTGTAACAGAAGCGGAAAAAACAGACCCGCTCTTCTCCCTAGGCACTGCACCTGCCTTAAATGTTTCCTCAAGCACTCCTGACTCCCAAAAAAAAAAAAAAAAGAGTACTAAACATTTTTATAGTCACAGTTGACAAGTTTTGTTCGTCTGCTAATTTAAGCTTTTCACATTTCAAGAGATATATATCTGTGAGGCATTAATGAGAAAGTCAGGGCAGAGATTAAAATGACTGATCTGCATTAATACATTTAAGATCTACAATTGTAGATTGACATTTTGCACAATATTGTGTTGTTTTACTATTTTTTAAAATCCAGGAATCACCAAACTGAATCAAATCGGGGTCTACTTAGTTCAATATCCTGCTTAAACAATGTAGTAGCCAATGATGAATTAATCATCTCTTCTCTATCTCTTTTGAACTGACAAAAGAAATTTGTTTAAACTCTTGGTCAGAAACTTTAATGTGACTAAGCTGAGTAACTCTTGCAACTCTTTTATTATTAGTTCATAACCTCGATTATATCCATATTTATCTGGATTGTCTAGATAAATACAATTAAAAAATGAAATTCTTAATTTCCAGTAGCTACAAGCTCTACACTGTAAACACACAAAAGATGTTTCATTTGATCATTTTGATTTTTGAAAAAGCATGGTGGATTTTTTCCCTTTTATATTTTTCCTGTCTGAACTAATCTCTTTCCAGTTTTCATTTCCTCTACTTCGAAAAGCTTTCCTGTGGTTTATTCTTGTAATCGTTCTCTGATCCTTCTACAGTACTTCACAGAGATGTGGCTCTTGTAAGATACACTTTTTTTTTGGTTGTTTTGATTTATATGGTGTTAAGATGATGAAAATATATATTTTAAATTACCTTGAATTGAAAATATGTTACATAATTAAGGGAAAAGATTTAAGACAAGCTTTGAATAGCATAATTAAACAAAATTAGTAGCTTTATTACCTGTCCAATTGCCATAAAGTAGATCCATATCTGTAATCTAAAGATTAAGAAAGAACTTGTTTTCCCTTTAGGGTTTTTAGGCTTTTTTTTTTTCCCCTATATGAATTGAAGCAGAAAAATATGCTATTTTATTTTTATTTTCAACTGCACATCACTTTTAACCTTCAAAGAAGGTAGTGCATTGTTTAAAATTACCAAGTAACGCAATGCAGCTATGGGTTAAGGTTAGCACATGATCAGAATTTAAGACTGGCGATTTCAAGCAAAAAATATTTTGTGGCTGCCACCATGAGGCAATGGCATGTACTTCTCTTGTCATTCATATTGTCTGAATAAAACTGCAACTGAGCAATCACATTTCATTATATTCTAAGCACAGCTCTTTGTACTAGTCACCAGGTTGCTCAAAGATACATATTTTGAAAAGGGAGTTTACCTATTTGGGAGGATGTTTAAAGCCTAAATGCATTAAGTATGCTACAGTCCACCACTGAATTATATCACCATTCTTGCAGGCTGGATGGGAATAAACTGAACTGTAGCTTTGCATCAAGAGTCACAAATGATGAACCGTCCTTATGCTGACAGGTAGAGCCCTGGTCTCAGAAATGCCATCGTATCACTATGCCACCTCCTGACAGGGGTTTTATATGTGGGAAGCATCCTCCCTCCCTATAGCTGATGGGAGAACCCCTCTCCCTACTCCGCCCCATCTGTAGCTTGAATACTGATGATCTATCATGTTAATGCACTAAGAGATTGTGATTTATTGTTTTTCTCCTTAGGTAGGTCTACGGCAGTCTGGAACTTGCTCAACCTGTTGTGCTCTGCTCAAGTAGGCATTTGCTACTTTTATTCCTACAATAATCCAACCAAACTATTTTGTTACTGCTCCAAGTAATCACCGGAAAGTTTTGGTCTATTTTCTCATTGGTTACAAATCAAGTTAAATAATAAGTTCCATTTTGCAAATATCAATAATTCTATATTTGAAATTCTCAGCATACTAGAGACGTACGTTCTAAAAACTTGATAGGTTATATTGACAGCATAGTATCAGTAAATACAAAGTTCATCTAACACATACACCTACAGATTCTCAGAAGAAAAAAATATTTATTTATGGTTTGCATTCTGGAAGAAACAAATTTATCAGCACTGCCATGCATACAACAAAATGTGACCCAGGCATTGCCTGACCTGATGAGCAAGTTGATAATCATTCAAATGATTAAGTTTTAAAGGGTGACATTAGTTGGACACGGCTTAGAGTACCGGTTACACATTGCTTATGTTAGGATGAAGCTTACAGAATAGATAAAAATATTTTTCATGCTTCTCCAAAAGTATTTTATTTATAAGAAATACAAACCTGAATGGAATTAGGACTTGCTTTTCCAGCCAGATGCAGACCCCTGAATGCCTAATGCTCTCGTTGATCACAATACTGCCCTTTTGCTTCAAATTTCCCCAGTTTTATTTTTAAAGTGCTGATATTTTTACTGGTCTTAAATAGGCAAGTTCTTCCACTAATCATCCAGAATTTATCAGTGAAAAGAAGTGATCATACTGTACCATGCAAGGCTACAATGATTGAGAATCCATATTATTTTGCAATATTTAAATAACCTTGACATTAACAGCAAGCTGTCAGTGCAATTTCTAAGGCTACATAAGAAAAGGATGCAAATATGAGGCCTTAGGGAAGCTGAGAAAAACTATCCAGTTAGTCCAGCAAAGCGAAGGGGAGCCTCAAGCAATGCAGTGCCAGCAACTGATGCGATCCAACAGTCACACAAGCCCACACCTCACTTTTCCCTCCTCTGCACTGAGTTCTCTCAAAGGAACCAGTTTATAAGCACTGCCCTTAGTGAACTGTTACGGTATCAGGCTACATATTTTCAGTAAAGGCAACTAGTATTGATTCCCCTCCCCGTCCTGCCTTCCAGTATTTGTATTAAAAGCCCTCTTCATTCATAGGTGTGTGAAGTTCAGATGTTCTAACTCAGCAATTCATCTATTGCCAGTGAGTGTGTCATTATTGTGGCCATCATTCCTCCTCCCAAGGCACCATTTTGAATCGGCTGCTACATCTAAAGAAGTTTATAGAAACAAACATGTTTAAAAGCATCATTTAACTGAGCCAGTCCACTTCCTACAAACGGCTGTTTCCAGACACAGCTGCAGCATTTTGTACTGGGTGCTACACAGAAGGGATTCTGCTTTTTACTTCCAATGGACAAGGAAATGGTGTTTCCCCCTCCAAACTGGGAATTCAAATGAAAGTAGGAGCTGTAGGAAGGTGAACTACAATGACCTTTGACATCCAGGATTTATACAAACTCTTGCTCTACTGTATTAATTATCCAAAATGCTAACAATCCTGAAAGCAACACACAAGCCTTAGGATACCTACCTACACGATCAAGAGCAGTGCAGAACTGTCAGACAGACAGAAAGATGGAACTGCAACCTTCAATATAACTGAAGCTATGAATACTTCTATGAAGTTTAGTACTGCCAATTGCATCATCAATTCAGTGGGCTTAAATATATAGATTTTAAGCAATATCTGGCAATGTTAAAGACATGAAGTTTGCAACAAGCCATTTGGTTACCAAACATGCTAACAGAGAGCTTTCTATTCCATGGGAATGCTTTGGGATCTGAGAGTGGAAAAGTCAGATATGGGTACTCCCAGCCCCATGAAAACACCGTTATTAACAACACTGCAATATACTGAAATTATTATCTGAAAAATGGTGATAAATAGTTATGAGGTCTACAGATAGTACTGGTGCTACAATCATATTTAGAACAACTTCCTCTAAGAAGGCATCTCTCTATACATGCTTGTACATCCAGCAGTAAAACAAAGCCAAATTATAAGATACACACGTTTTCTAGGTTCAGAGAGAACCTTTTTCTCCTGCCAAAACCATCCTTTCAGGGACTACAGCAACAAAACCAAAACAGATACTCACCAACACACCTCATTCAAATCCGCCATGAAGATGTGTTCAGCAGCTCCTACAAGAAACCAATTTACAGTTATCTACTTGTTGCAAAACTAACTATATATTTATGTGTAAAACCAAAAAAATATTGAACCTTTTAGCTTGAACATAACTACCAAGTTTATTCCAGAATGTCTAGTTAATAGTATGACCCCTCTTTATTTCTTTCTCCTTTATGGGTTCTTGAACCAGGTCTTGTAATTACACTCTTTGAGAGCTCTTTTGAACCGAGTAACTTTGAAAGGTAACTACATAACAATAAAATAAATAGCTGAACCGAAAATTAGCAGTATTTTTTATTTGTCTTGGAACCAAGGATTTATTTCTTAAATTGTTACAAATAAGATTTTATACAAATGATAGAGAATGAAGTTTTCTGTCCACACTAAAGAAATCACTGTATGTTCAGTATACCCACAAAGCAAGTTTAGTTTCAGTATCAAATAACACCCAATTAGTCATGCACCATATTCTCAGGTTCTGTCAACTAATCTAACTTTTGAGCTATATCAATTTATACCGGCTTTCCTAAGTATTTGTATTAGATTACAAAAGTTCCCACATACCAGTTTAGGATCAGGTTCACCAGCTCACTATTTCCCAAAGTTAACCTCTCGAAAAGCAACAAACATTAAAACCTCCTTTCAGGAGTTACTGACTGTAGGTTATGACTGTCATGAGCAAGCACATCATACAAATTGTTTCATAAAGAGATCACACAACTATTTTCCTTCTGTCAAGTCACTGAAAACTGGTTCCAGAACCCTGTTACTCTGAAGGGTAAGGCTTCCTCCCATCTTTGGGAGATTTCAGGAGTTTCAGTACATGTAACTTTCCTTCAATTCAAAGTTAACTTCTAGAGAGAATAAAAAAGTTCCACATAAGAGAGTCTTCTAAAACACAGGCCATTTCAGTGCCTCATTTTATTTACTTTAAATACAGTCTGCCTGCTTATTCCTTCAGTACAGCAAGGATTATTGTCCAGCCACTTTTTCTCCTTAAGAACAGTGTGAGTATCCTTCACAAAGTGTTTTTTTTAGTTTAGCCATGGGGATAAACTCTCTTCACTTTCAAAACCAGTTTATTTTCTCTTTCCCCTGGATTCTTTATTAGCCTTAAAATATTCCTGGTATGAGCCTATAAGGCACTGCAGCCGTGTAGCGCTTCCAGTCCTTGCCATATTTGCTGAAACAACGGTGTTCATCCCTAATGCAACGGTGGGTTAGCAGAATAGTCATATAAAAAATGTAGAAGTAAGGCAAGATGTGTTCAAACCCACAAGTCAGGCAATAGGCCAGAGAGCCCATCAAATCTCCTGTGTAGTTAAAATGGCGTGCCCACCCCCAGAATCCCGAGGTCATCAGTTTGCTGTAGTACTTGGTCCCATCCACAGACATGTAGGAGCACTCAATATACTCTGGTTTCTTCCCCCATATCTTGCAGTTGCCGTTTTGTCCGACGGAAGAGGTCCTTCTGGTGGTTGGTCATTCTGAAGATGTAGTAGCCGATGGTGCCCAATATCAAGATCCCTATGGCATTAGCTGTGCACAGCTGGACAGGGTGGTAAACTAAATACAAACCCTGTGGAGCAGAAGAGACAACCGGTGATTTACTTCCAATATATGCTCAGGATGCCAAATCCGTTGACGTACAGTGACCCAGAACAGATGAGTAGAAAGAATAGAAAAATCCACCCTACCAGTAAAACTGTGGAATATTTTCAGAAAACCGCATCCTACATTTTTTCTCCCTCTCTCTCCAAAAGTGTATTTCTTAGGTGGAATAATAACAAGAAAGAAGTTGCAAGGATGCAGACCAACCAGGACAGAAGTAAAAAACCCAAACCAACCAAAGAAACCACCAGAAGAAATCCTCAACATGCAGAAGTACAAAAGGGACTGAAAGGATTTAGAGAAAATATCCAGACACAACAGACAGTGACAGAAAAAGGCACAAAAGGGGAGGAGAAGAAATTATGTCAATTCCCTGGGATTACAGTAAACTTTTCTCTAAGTGAACTGTTAAAATGGATGTTGTAATGGTTACTCAGTATTCCAACTGTCTAGAAACAATTTAAGATACAAAGCATACTGATGGGGAGAATGTTTCTGAAGCGCTTATTTCCTCTTAGCACAAACACGTATCATACCACATTTTTACCTGCAAAGTATATAGGTAAGGCAACCAAACACAGTCTCCCCAGCCCAAATACCATCCAAAATGATCATGGCAGATATCAATGGTTTTCAAATACCAGGCTTCATTCCAGAAAAAGTCCAAAACATAAATACCCTGAAACAGAAGAGTTTCACATTAGTTAACATTAGATGCTGTTTAACAGCATCAGCCTAATTTTTGTGCTGTCTTGTGATAAGATCTCAACACTGACTTCTGCTTTTAACACTGCAAAACCAGGGCATTAAGAAGAACGTATCACACAAATGTACCACAATTACACAAATGTACCACATTTGTGTAGCTAAAGCAATAGCAAGTAACGTAAAGCAGTATCAACCAAGGTAACTAAGACAAGTGTGCTACTGCAAGGACGTAGACTTAGGAAGTATACTTGCATTTGACCACCCCTACCTCTCTTCAGCTTGAAGAGTTATAAACTCTATTCCCCCTCTCTGTAAGCTTTTATCATTAATGATTAAATCCAAAGTATTATCTGTACTTCTTACTTTGGGGTCTCTTCAGTAGAAAGCACAGCACCTGACTGGCTATTTTTAGGTATGGAGACATCTCTCGTTCTGCATATGTCACACACACAAAGTTAAAAAAAAAGGAAGTTAGGTACAGTGCTGCCCTCAGAAAAAACATCTGCCCAGTCTTATTGCAAGTAAAGCCACAGAATTTGTCACAGTTCTCTTTGGATTCAAGATCAGGCTATGCCTGTTTCCAGAACATAGGCTCAGAAAAGTATCCCTCAATTTAAGTTTACACTGTAATCTGCTGGTGCAGACATGACCATACTACTGGTGGCACTCCAAATGGATACAGCAGAGTATTTAATAGTGGCACTCTGAGTGAATATGAGTGCCCAAAGAAGCAAGTCCCAGCGCATCATCACTGAATGAGGTTGTTCAGGCCAGGAAAAATTGTGTAAATCCAATTGCAATGCAAGGAGTTTTTCTACTTTAATGATAGTTTATTTCTGAATTGATCTCTTATTTTCTTCCTCCACATTTACCTGAAGGACATTGACAAGGATCATTGAGTTGGTTACTTGACCATACAGCTCCTGTTGTTTAGCAGCATAGGAAAGGTTAATTAGAGTCCAGGCTACAATACCAGGGCGCCCGTTGAAGAACAGCTTGAAATCAAACCACTTCCCTATTCGAGGGTTAAATTCAATCCCCATCATGTAGTCATAAAAGAAGTTGCCAGTGAATTTGCTAGAAAGCAGAAGGAATTAGAAATGTACACAATTATACAAAAATACAGGTAATTACTATTCTGACTACACATTTCAGATTCACTTGATGTAATGATAATAAAAATCATTAAACCATATAATGTTGTGCAAGATAACACAAACATCCAACCAAAGCAGTACATGAGATAAATTTTAGCTTCAGAGGTACCCTAACACTAGCTTATTCTTGGTAACACTTTTCAACAGTCTAACCAGAACCTTCCATCCACAATACTTGTGACAAATAAGTACCCGTGACAGTGAGGCTGCCAGTCACATGACATGTAGCATGAAACAGAGGATGGTGCTAATGAAGCAAAGAACCAGTCATACACTGGCTTATCCATCTGTGCCAGTAAAATATATTGTCATTATTATTCTCTGCAGCATTCAGTTTGCATATCTGATTACCTAGTATTCTCTCACTCTTAAAAGCCACATACCAGTCTTTGGCATTGGTAGGGAAGAGGTAGCTTTTTATCATTGCAAATGTGGAAACTGCATATCCCAGGATATTGGCACACCACAGGAGAGGAATCCAGTTATCAAAAATGATGGTGGGTGAGAACCAATGGAAGTAGTAAGCATTTGCAAACCAAAGCACATGGGTAATAATCCAAGCCTGAAGTCCATTGATTTCATACTTATTCACTACACCTAAAATAAGAAGAAAAAAATTGAATGTTACTGACATTGCATTAGTGCAGCTTTTTATTGATTACTATGGATATGCATACAATATATAGAAGCTCAATCAAGTGCTCATGAAATGACCCCACACTTTTCACCCTCCCAATTACAAATCTTGTGGCACTTTTCTGAAAGTTTCATCGGACACCGCTGTAACCACCAGGATTTGTTAGGTTGAGTTTTTCTCTTCAGTCTCACTTCACAAAACAGTGAATTTGGAATTGCCCCTAAAATTACCAAGGTAACAAGTTACCCTTTGTCACACTTGGTTCACATCATGCATTTTGTTCAAGTCTCTTGTGTTAACATAGCTTCAGCAGGTGCAAATGCACTGACAAATACTAGCAGTAGTCCACTGCTGATTTTAAGTGGCAAAATTACCAATCTGTATTTTTCCATTGCTGGTATCATGCCTGCCATATCAATAGCTTTACTAATAGTAAGAGAAAGAAATTCTATCATTTATTCTAAAAGATTATGTGGATTGCTTTCATTTTTGTTTGAAGTAAACATATGAGGAAAGTGAAAACATTTATGTCCGCATTTACTCCAAATACATATGGTTATTAAAGACTGTAAGTACAGAAATGCTATAATTTTAGAAGACATTATGGTGTGCGTACATTCTAAGGAAGAACTTACCAACAGGGGTGACAGCACCTTCTTGTATACCTCCTACGTATCCAGGAAGAAATTTATGGCAGAAGTCAGGAATGAACACATACAAAAACACCTAGAAGAGAAAGGAGGTATTAACAGCAAAAACAGACAAGACAAAAACCCCCAAAGCCCTATCCCTTTCATATACAAACAAAATATAACACACAGCGTTTTCAGTTAAGTATTGGATAAGCAAATATGGTAAGATTTAGCTGTTGTGATTTTAGACTAGTAATACATCCAAGCAATTACACAGTTCTAAAAATATAATTCATGTATGGTTGTCACACTTGTCTAGTGCGGAGGCAGGACAGTTGGCAACTAGATTCAGGTCCTTACCCTTTTACTTTGAAGTTAATCTCTGTTATACATAAGTTGTTCTCCAATTCAGAAAAAAAAATAAGTAATTTGGTAAGTTTGAAGATATTTTACAAATGTAAACCATATTTCATGTCAGTGTTCTTCTACTGTCTGTCTATAGAAAATATCACCCCTTCTGCAGTGTTGGTTTGTGATACATTTATTATATATTTATTTAAAACCAATCAGTATTGTTGTTATATAGTTGCTTTTTCTTAAAAACCACATCATGGAATACATCACAAAAGGAGTATCACACAAGGAATATGCCCTACATAGTTATTTTTCAAGTGCATTAGCTTCATTTGGATTCCAAAAAGCCATGGAAAGTGAGAAACACCAAAGAGTAAAAGACAGTGTGACATTATATTATCCTTTGTGCAAAAGGATTAATCAAACAGGTGTTTGAAAAACCAGCCAGTACATCTAGATCATAACTCAATAATATACCTGGAAAGCGACCCAAAGCGTATACATGCCAGCAGCCCTATAGGTCAGTGTAGGAGTCTTGTTCCAGATGTCAGAGAGATGTTTATTCCCCGTGAGCAGATCAATGAGTGGATCAACCAGAGAGCACTGGTACTGATCACAGGACATTATGAAGTAATATACAATAAGTGGTGCAAACATGAGCAGGAAAAGGACGCTTGCCAGGGAAAACCAGTCCACCTCCCTGTAATCCAAAACAGAGCATATATTTTTTTTTTCCAGCTTTCAGTTAGAACAGTGGTTTAAGTCAGGCAATTCTTGCAGTGGACCTTCAAGACTAACTGGATGAAAACTGGAAGATGTTTTCAGGGCACATATATTTATTTGGATCAGATAGCTATAAAAAACTTAGCATGTTACATACTTTATCATAAAGTGTTATAAATCTATGCTAGTTCATCAGAGCAACAGAATGGGTATTATCTCCCCTCCAAAAAGCAGTTTATTAATACATCCTTCATATTTTTTCTGGCAATCATGGGTATAAGTGGTAGAGTATTCTGCTGGAAGTCATAACAGAATCACAAGAATACTACGCAAAGCTCAGAAACACAGAAGAGACAGGCTGTGGACAGCTATTAGTTGAACTTGCTCTACCACACACTGTAGTGGCAAACCATATAAATGCCCATGGCTGTTTCCAGCTGCAATACAGTACTCTACTAATACTTGCACAACAATAAGAACAGAGATGAGAGTCATAAATCTTGCTACAGGAGATGATGTCAGCTGGCAATAACATAGATGGATGACTGTTTTCCAAATCTCAAGATGTATTTTGTTCAGTCCTTGAAGGAACTACAAATTTTACTGATTTCTATGATTTGCTTTCCTTTTCTGAAAGGAGAACTGTGTTTTAAACCAAGCCATCTGGCAAGCTCTCCGTCTTAAAAATCCTAAAGAACTCTTCTTTGGCATCTGTTACTACAGCTCATTATCCATGAATTTTCAAGTGAAGGGCAATTTCACAACCTGTTATTAGCAGAGTGAAGTTTAAAAGGAATGTAGCATCTGTAAGAATAAGTATGAACCAATCTGAAATACAGTGACTAATTACGGTCCATCAGCTTCTCTCACCATGCTCTTCCCCACTGGACTCGAGATGTCTGAGTACCATTTTGGGTGCTTTTGTGTTTTCTTTCTTCAGAAGGTTTTTTTTCCTGGTGGGCTGCCATGATGTCCTGTATGGAAGAAAGTATTCATGGTATTACTCCAGCTGATTCTCAGTAATTCTTACAGTTCTACAGAAGAGTAACACAAATAAGAGTTATTAAAAACTGATATGTAGCCTTCTCATTACAAGAAATTTAGGGGAGGAGGGTAGGAAGGAAAAAAAATCCTTCCCAATTCCTTATGATCTTATATTCGACAAAACATAATCCAAACAGTGATGTCCAAGTAACCCATTAAATTGCTTGCTAACTGGAAATTTTTTTGAAGATATATTGTATAATATATGGTTTATTACTTACATGTCAGACACAAATGAAAAAAACTGTTTTACCACGTTCTTATAAACCTCTGAAAATAAAGCTCCATAACTAATTGCCTTTCTTAATTAGAGAAATTGCTACTGTTGTAACATGACCTGTACTAGACCCTGGCAAGTTATGGACTTTTTCCCAGACCTCTTGCTCTGTTTATGTTAGCTACATTACAGAAAACAAAACAACAGTTTATAATCCCATCTAAATGAAAAATCAGTGGGAAAAGAGAATGATTTATGAGGCAACACCTAGTTCTGCGTGTTGAATTTGCATTATAGCTTTCTTTTCCTTTGCCTAAATACTTCTTTTATTAAGGATCATCATCCCATAATCTGAACATTTGGTAATCCCCCCTCCAAAAAAATCCCAACAAAATATATTTTTCCCAAACTTTGTCTCATGGGATGATATAGACTCTAAAACATGTGGAGTGTTGTAGTTTGCTATTCAGCGGGTAATTGGTTAACAGTTGTTAGTTTTGCACCTTCTCAAGCTTTGATGTTTTAACTCAAACTGGAAACTAGCAATTATTTCCACTGCAACAGAAATCATAATACAACATGCTCTCAGTGCCCTGAGAACATTAACACAGGCCTTACTGTCCCAGCCTGGCCCAGGGCCTTCCCGAGCCTTGACCATGGGCTGGGATACTCATTTCCATCAATTCCTGCCCCAGTAATGCTCTAGGAGTGCTGGTCTCCAGCTCCACCAGAGCCCTGCCCTGCCTGGCCACGGGTCGCGTTAACCCCGGCACAGGCTGATGCCCTGGCCCAGCCTCATCCCCACGGCCCTGCCCGGCCATCCCGGGGCTGTGGGTGACTCTGGTTCCCCCCACACCGGGGCTGATGGCTCCCTGCCTGGCCTTGGCACGGCAGGCCATCAGGAGACCTGACCCTGACCTACAGACTAACTTCCCAACTTGACCTGCTTCATTGCCATAAACCTGCCTGGTTTTCTGGACTCTCGGTTGAACCCGGCCCTAATCTCTCCATCTACCCTGCTCACCCCACATAGGTCCTGTGGGACTGCCAGGCAAGCCCCTGCCCGCAGCCGTGCCATACCCACCGAGCTCCCTGCTCCTGGCCCCTGCAGGAGCAGCAGCCTCTCACTGCTCCCCGACACACTAAGAACAAGGAAGAGGCCTAGGTGCCAAAGTAAGAACATCTCAAACTGGATCAGCCCAGCCGCAAGGATAACGCGCCAACCACAGATTCAAAGTATCTACTATGTTACTCTGCAGAAATCTCCTCCACATACCAACTTTCAATTACAAGTGCTTATTTTGAGAAATAACATGTAAAGAAGTCTAATCACTCACCTTTGCCAAACTAGTCAGGCATAAATCCTAAACAATGAATGAAAGAAGATACATGGGTGGCATCAAGCTTATGTTATTTACTATTTCAATTATCCTAAGATTTGAGCCAGAAGTTTGCATGAATGAGAATAAAATGGCAGGACAGGAGGAGATCAGCTCTACCAAGGTTAGAGTGTGGGTGTGGGAATTCATTCCAGTTATTTGCATTGGTTTCGCTTTACAACAGTACTGCAAATTCTTAGAAAGAACAGTTAAAATACTAGGAAGAATTTTACCAAGATAGAAAGGCTCTTATTCAGGAATCATCAGAATTGGAAATATGTAGGTCAGATGAAAACGCCATTTAGTCCAACCTCACTTGCTTCTGCTGAGACCAAGGACAACTTAAACCAGGTTGCTCAGCACCTCGCTCAGTTAAGTTTTCAATATTTCCAAGGATTACACATGATTTGTCAGTCCTACTGAGAAAGAGGGCCTCTTTTTTAGAAGACCTAGAAGAAGAATCTTACATTGAGAACTGTCACAGGGTCTAGTTTTGGTTTAGGCTCTTAAGTTGCCAAATAGCCCAGCTACTTTGCAGAGCTCAGCGCACTAGATTTGAAAACTGCTTAGTCTGCTGAGCACTCAAAAAGCCAGTTTGCAGCTGGCAGCACCTGGGATTTTGTGCAAGACCCAGTCCCACATAGAGTTTATCATTAAATCTACCAGGCAGCACAGGCGCAGGATCATTATCCAATTACTAGAACTGGCAACTGGCTAGATGAGAAAGTCTGGCATTCAAGAGGTTGCATGTGGGATCCATGCTTCCCCCCTATTTAAAGACCAACAACTGCCACCAAATTTTGCCCATCTACAGAGTAATTTAAACAAGTGCCTGCTTGGGACTATTCCCCTAAACAAACACACCCCTGTCCAACAGACAGCTATGCTGGCAGTAACAACCTCTCATATTCAGAACTATACTCATGTCATGTGCTAACATTTCTGGACCAAGACTCCCACTGAAATCCTATTCCTATTAGTAACTATTTCAATTTCTATAAATGCAAGTTTTCTGTAACCCCACTAAACATGCCCCAAATATGGCTTTCCTAATCCCTTCATCCGCTTCTTAACATGAGTCTGAAGCAAAATTTACAATTAAAATTCTGCACAGGTAACTCCAGACTTGCACTCTTATTCTGAGCACAAACTTCAGGCCTTAATGATGAACTACTGCAATGCTGCTTACACTGTGTTAAAGGAATAATCATGCCAACCACCCCATACACTTGGAAACTGCCCCTTTGGTGCCTAAGCCACATTTTTAATGTACAATTCAGAGTAAAGTCCACATGAACTCCTTCAAGCAATAATAATACATGTGTTTGATGCTCTTCAACAGCATGCCTTGGACTTCTTGATCAACTAGAAATGGGGCAAAAAACCCCCACTTTTAGATTTTGTCCTGTAAAAATATGGCAGACCCCTCTTTTTGAATACATATATATTTTAAAGCACAATCCCTAAAGATGCCATATTCCGCATAACCCCGTGTTCCACACGAGGAGGTCAACACCTTCCCGTGCCCCCAGCCCTTCATGCAAGACACGGATACTTCGAGGAGTGTTAGCTGGAGGAACCGCAAATTAAAAACAACCTCCAGAATCGGGAGCACTCACCGAGCCGCCGCCGCCGCCGCAAACGCTCCCGGCCAACCCCGCTTCGCCCCGGAGCCACCCCGGCCAAGGCCAAGGCCCAACACGGCTCTCAGGGAAGCGCAGCCCCACAAACCCGAGCCCCCCGCGGGCCGGCCGGAGGCTGCCCGCTCCCCGGAGAAGGACAACTCACCGGGAGCCACTGGCCAACACCGCCCGCCCGTCCCGCCGCAGAACGACGGCACGAAGCAACTCGCCGGCCGCCGCCCGCGGTCCCGCTCGCCTCAGGGCGACGCCTCTCCGCCGCGCCCCCGCCCCGCCGCGCTGACCAATCACCGCCGCGCTCCGCTACTCTCGGCGCCACCGCATTGGCGGAGCGCGCTCAACCCATGGGCTGAGGAGCGGGGCCGGCGTGGCCTCGGCGGGGAGCGGCCGCAGGGTCCCTGCGCCCCTCCCGGTACCGGCGGCGGCGGTGGCAGCGCTAGCGGAGGCAGCACGGCTTGAGCCCGTGCAGGCACCGTCACGGACTTTTTACACAGAGAACATCCAATAAAGCAGGAGCGGTACGGACGGGGGCGGCCGCGGAAGGGTCGGTTCAGGCACCGCCCAGGAAGAAACCGCTAAAAAGAGCGAAGGTTGTGAAAGGAAGGGAACGGATGACCAAATGTTACAGCGTGATTGATAAAACGACCAAAGGAGGATTGTGAAAGAATGCCAGGAACTGATAAGGGAACTGGTAAAGAGCGACCCTGAAGAAGTAACACTGTGATTAAAACAAACCACGAGATAAGCGCGATGGATGGCACCATAAGGCCAGCAAACAGGGAAATAGCGATATAAACGCACAGGAATAAAAGCTCCTGATAAAACAAGGAGAGAACTACTTGAAGTATGAGTGCGCTTTCCTCATTAACATAGTGAAAACTCTTTCTTGACTAGGAAAAAGCCCCCTAGCAAAAGCCCTTTCCTCACTGAACATGTGCAGGTAAAAAAGAGGCTGTGACTGTAAATGGAGCTGAAACCTCGCAAGGAGCGATTTGAGCGAGGGTGGCCCAATTCAGCAGTAAAAAGCACCGACAGCTGTCGCTCGGGGTGTATAAATGCCTACCGTCATTTAACCAAGGGGTGCTAGCTTTGAGGGGGTGACCACATAGCACCCATGTCTGCGTAGATATGGATTAAGCAAATATCTCGACTCTGTGCTTTCTGTGTAAAAGATCCCCGGTTTCTGGGACAGCACAAGGAGACAGTTTAGTAGAGAATAAACTTAGCAACCTGTCTGTAAGGGGGCTGACGGCAGCCAGACACCAGGAGACAGGACTCTGAACCTGCTGCTCTGGTGGTTGCACCCTGAAAGCTGCCCCGAGGGTGCCGAAACGTCAATGACCCGCAAAACTTCGGATCCCGCTGCCGTTACCTCCAGTGTTCACTTCCTCAACTTGTTTGGAAGGACCTCACGTAAAAGCTGCAGGGCTGAATGAAAAAAAAAAAAAAAAAAAAAAAAAAAAAAAAAAAAAAAAAGAAAGAAAAAGAAGGGCCGAGACTGCCTTGCCGTTAGTCTGGGGATACAAAATGGCAGACACGGGGTAAGGGGATGCGGCAGAAACTGTCGCAGCGGAGCTGGCCGCGGAGCTGGCTTTCGCTCCGCGCCCGGGGTGGGAGTTTCCGCCGGGCGCAGCGGGACCCGGGCGGCCGCACCCCCGGGCAGGGCCCGGAAGCGGCGGGGGGAGGCGGCAAGGCCGACATGGGCCGGGCGGTGAGCGTGGCCGCCTGCGCCCTCAACCAGTGGGCTCTGGATTTTGAGGGCAACCTGGAGAGGATTTTCAGAAGTGAGTGAGGACGGCGGTGGTTACCGGGCCCGGCCCTGAGCAGCGGCCTTCCCGCCGCGCGTTTCTCGTCGGGGCAGCGGCGGAGGCCGGGCCTGGTTGATGAGGGCCGGTTCCCGGAGCCGCGGGGGCGGGGTGGGCCGGGGTTGAGAGGCCGGCTGGTTTTTAATCCAACCCTCTTCCAGGTATTGACATCGCCAAGAGCAAAGGAGCCCGGTACCGGCTTGGACCTGAGCTGGAAATCTGGTAAGAGCGCTTTGTTGCTTCTGGGTTTGGGATTTCCCCACTGAATTACTGCAGAGCAGTCAGGAAGAAATTCCGCCATGCAGTACCTCTGAAGCGTTACTTACAGCGTGTGGCTGTCAGCGCAGAGGAAAACGTAGCTGCAAGCACAAGACTGGTTTTTGTGTTTTGGAAGCGTGACTGGTACCAGTAATTTTTGATCTATTTCAGCGAGTCTTCCTTCACAGAAAATGCAGTGCTTGGAATTCCAGCTAGGCCCAGGCTGATGCTCTTGAAAGGAATATCCCAGCAATGCTGCAGAGCTTTACATGCTGTCAGTAGGGATGGTGTTGCCAGCGCTGCTTCTGTGTGGCCCACAAAATCGCCTGTGTGGATTGAGGTGTTCCTTGTCTGATGTAGTTCTGGTCCTTGGGCTCTGATGCTGATGTTGGCTGAATTTTCATTTCTTATGTTTTTATATACAGTGGTTATGGCTGCTCGGACCACTATTATGAATCTGACACACTCTTGCATTCGTTTCAAGTTCTGGCAAAGCTTTTGGAGTCTCCAGCTACTCAAGATATTATCTGTGATGTGGGAATGTAAGTTTTTTTGTGTACATACGATGAAGGACAAGGTCTTTAGGAATTCTGTCTCTGCTGTGTTTCTGTATCATGAGGGCTCTGCACCAAACTTTTAAGCCCATCTGAGGAACTGCACTACTTTCCCTTTTAATTACCATGAGCAGGATGGTAACATGCAAACCACCTTCTGAAATATAATCCTTTCAGAGATTTCTGGTGTCTGAGCCCTTCAGGAGAGAAAGAGGATAATTGCAGTTATTGTGAACCTTAATGGCTGGGCACTAGTGCTTTGGGTAAGCTTTTTGGGCAAGGCTTTGTAGTACATGTAACACAAAGGGCTTTATAATTTTACTCTCTTTCAGGAGTGTCAGGGCTAGTGTGACTTGCTTTGCCCGGCAGACATCTTTAAGCAACATACATGTATGTCAGAATGACTGAAACCGTTGTAAGTCACATTCTGACAGTGAACAGTGATAAATGATAACTGTAAAATTAACATATATACACCTACTTGTTTTAGTGTTGATATAAGTATGTAAAGCTAGCTTTATTTTGAAGTAGCTTGGCGGTGTCATAGGGGGTCAGGTTTGATTAAATAAGTTAGCACAGCCGGTGGGGTATTTTTCTGGTCTGCTTGTGCTTCTTAGGCATGCCAGTGATGTGGCAGTAACTGACATAGCTGAGACTGAGAATGGTCAGTAACTGATTTTTGCAAACAACTATTCAGATTAAAAAAAATAGAAGCTAAAACTAGATGTTTTATTTAATTCCCTTTAGTAATACAGTGTAGAAGTGTTTTCTTAAAAATAGTTTGTATGCAGTGAAGTAGATTCTGTAGCTTTTTAAATTTCATTTAATGAGCTTAGTCACTGGTAACATTGCTTCTTTTTTTTTCTCAGGCCTGTTCTGCACAGAAATGTGCGCTACAATTGTCGAGTGATCTTTTTAAATCGGTAAGTATTTCTGTGTGCATTGTGAGACAGTATATTACTGTATGCTTTCAGAGACCTGTTTGGCCTTAAAGAAAGACGGATCAATGGAGTTGTCTTCCCATCAATCTCAGGTTTTCCATGATCTCCTTTTCCTTTCTGAATTTGTAGAAACTAAATTTCCATTGCTTTCTGAAAGACTCCAGAAAAAAAAAAAAACACCATAAGTCTGCAAACAGCAACTTTAAAAATTATTGTATGTAGTAGTTGTTTAATGTACCCCATAATAGAAAAAAGGTTGGTATCAGTCAGTGTTCTTATTTAGCCTTGTTGGGTGTACATCAGATCTTACCTCACCCTTTCTCTTTTATGTTTTAAGAAAAATTCTTCTGATCAGACCAAAAATGTCATTGGCAAATGCAGGAAACTACAGGGAACTCAGATGGTTTACCCCATGGAACAAAGCAAGGTAGGCTGGCTACTGTTGAAGTTGTGTTTAAAAACACAGCTTGCCGTTTGCAGCCACAGCAGGATTGAAATCTCTGTAGCAATCCATCAGCACTGCTACAGGGTGAGCAGCAGGACAGTCACCTAAGCTATGTAATTGAAGCTCAGCTAGGAAGCATATTAAGTATGAGCAAACTCTGAATTGCTGAGCTGGCAGGAAAAGTGTGGCTGAATGATCCTACAACCAGTATAGCAGTGTCATTGCGTCTAATTTCTAACTATGTAGTTCAGGATTGGAAAAGCCTGTGCTGATCTGCTCAGTTGCTCCATCCTGTTCAATATTAAACTGGAAAACCATGTGAAATGGGTGAGCTCTGTTGGAATTTTAACAGCTGCAGAGGATGAATGCTACATACCTTATGATGCTGCAAAACGTACCCAATGCTCATCTGTGACACCGTGCACTCATCCTGTAGTCAGACAACGTTCTGACTTGATCGTCTCAGTAAAGTACTTCTGAGAGAGCCCTGAGCACCTGTCTCTTAACCCCGCTCAGTTTCAGATGAGTTCTGAGTTACTTGTAGTAACACTGCAAAAAGAAACACTTTTATTTGGTATTTGATGTGCACGGTGTGCTCTTTATTATGTCTAGTTTATAGCTAGGTTGGAGCGTTGTTTGCCATGCGTTTCTGAAACCAAGTGAGATGTTGCTAGTTTATAATCTTAACATTTCTGACAAATTTCACAGGAAGTATGAAGGTTTATTTTATTTATTTTTTAAACATACACAACCTTGTACAACTGAAGTGCAATTTCTTTGGTTAATGTTAGAAGGTGACAGAATGTGGAGCTTAGAATCAGTTTTTGCACTGTGATTTACATAACGATGTATTCACAACCTATAAACCTGCTTTAGGCATGTGGAAGAATATTTTCTACCCAGGATAATTCAGGAAGTGACTGGACAGGTAAGTTTGTAAAGGATTTTTTCTTGTATTTTTAACTTTAGCATCTTCCAGATTCAACAACTTAAATTAATAGAATTTGTGTCATAGAACTGTAGTACACGAAATTTTGCTGTCTGTCATGTTGCAAATTCATAGGTTTCAGTGATAGTTCTCAGTTACATTAAATTAGAGTGTAATTTAACCTGGTTTGTGTTAGCATTTAGCAGCAAAACAAGTGAATTTTAAATTTGTACCAATTATATATACATATTATATATACAGGACCTTGAAGATTGTCTTACTTTGCACAGCTCTGTTTGGTATGGAGTGTGCTTGAGACTACAAATGAGTATGTGTTTTAAGGTAAAAAATAAATTTAAAAATGGGACAGTTTTGATTGAGAAGGGTCTAGAATTTAGGTTATTTCCCAATAAAGCATGAGTGTGATTCCTATCAAAAGACAATTCATGTTTTGTAGATTGTTTATTTCAAAAGCAGTTGCCCTGTCCTGAAGCAAAGCACTGAATCTGAATACTACTGAAATTTCAACACAAAATTTCAGTACAATCCAGTGATATGCAGTTTAGAGCTCTTTTTTTTTTAAAATTTTTTACTTAAACTTGGTATAAAATGGTGTAATGTGATTGATATTGTGTCACTCATTTCACAGAAATGAATATTCCATTTTATATATTTTTTTAAAATTTGTAGTTAACTTTTTGAATTAAATAGATTATTCTATTACATGTGTGTAAGGATGTTCTTGTTCCTTCTCAGGAAACTGTTCCTTTTGGGGATGCAGTGCTAGCAACCAAAGATACCTGCCTAGGGGCAGAAATATGCGAAGAACTCTGGGCACCAAACAGGTAAAGAAGAAGAAATGAGAAGTAAACTAAAGCATAACCTGGATTTGCCTGAAATAAATGTTTGAAAAAACCTGCTTATTATTTTTCCAGGTAGTATATCTTTCAGAAAGTGCCAGTATGCTAAAATATAATTAGAAGCAGTAAATACATCATAGGAAAGATTTCACTAGACTAAATGCGGGATGACAACAGAAGTTTTAGGTATTTAAGCTAAATTCATTTGAAACAGAAGGTAGGAGAGAAATACAGAAAAGAAGCAAAATGAAAAAGGTGACCTGAGGAAACAAGTGACAGAGAACTATAGTGTTCCCATTCCAGATATTGCTCAGTTTTTAGTTAAGCCTGAGCTTGAAGTGTCCTCTAGATCCATCTCTATAACTAGATCTAGGGTCAGAATGACGGTTATTTTGTATCAACTTTCTCTAGCAATTATAATCCCATACTGTTGCCACTTACTGTGCCTAGTCTCAAAAATTTAAAAGTACTTGTAGGTCTTTTATTTACTTTAATCTTTTTATCTTTGGCTGTGACAAACTCCTCCAAAGCATTCCACTTAATGGACAAATTTGGCTCTCTGATATTTGAACAGCTAGAGCATAGGCATCTAGGCAACGTCACTTTGAGATGTATCACTTATTTTTGTTCTATTTATTTGTTAGCTTAATCCTTCTGCTTCATTTTTTAACCAGCATCAGACAATGCATAAAGACAATACAGAAGGAAACAGCAAAAGGCCACTAAGGGAAAGCAAAGCCTAGTGCCCTTAAGTGATATTTCCTGTTGTTACTTTAGTTTCTGTTACAATTGAAAGTTCTTCTCAACCACACAGGAGATCCCATTCACAAAGGTCTGATGTGGAGTGGGGGTGGAGATATGGTTGCAGGAAAGCTGTTGCAGTTAACAAAAAATAAAAAAAATGTTCCTGATGTTTTTCCACATTTCTCAGTTACAGACATTCATTTACTTGTAACTGCAGAAAGTGTGGTATGTTACAGACAAGATGTGACTTTTTTTTTTTTTTTTTTAGTATTCCTTTCCTTTGACATTGGTAGAAGAAAAAGTAGTAAGTCTTCTTCTCGTAGTTCTGTTTGCTTATGTTTTTGGGTTTACTAAGAGAGAAGGCAGATGGGACAGCTGACCTTGCAGGAGTATCTCCATATTGCCCTTTCAGACCAAGATTTTCTTGTTCTCTCTCTTTGAGACCCAGGCTTCTACAGAGTAAAGTAAAAGGCATTTAATTTAAAACAGAATGAGCCCTTCTGCCCTCTGCAACCACTGCCAGTCTTTGACCAAAGAGTCAAGCAATGCAATTTTTTGAGAGTACTATCCTTCTTTAAGACATGCAGAAAACTGATAATGACATAGATGTTTTTATTTGTCAGTGGTTTTAAATGATACCTGCAGGATTTGCAGCATGGTATTGCCAGATGATTTTTTTTCTGCCTTTTGCTTTGGCAGCCCTCATATTGAAATGGGACTTGATGGTGTGGAAATTTTCACTAACTCTTCAGGGAGTCACCATGTGCTGCGGAAGGCTCACAGCCGAGTGGATTTGGTGAATTCTGCCACAGCAAAGGTATACGCTTAAAAAAAAAAAAAATATTTTTTTGGTTATGCACCTCATTTCTTTTTTTCAGAACAGTCTCCTCTCCTGTGACAGAACATAGCATGAGTGTGAGGGCCTTGACAGTCATTGTTAGTTTCTTCTTTTCTTACCTGTAATTACCTTCCCTGATTGAATCAAATATAGGGGAAAAGCTTTCTGGTTGGGGGACTGTACTTCTTTGGGGTGCCCTGCGATACATTGTGCTCTAATGTGAAGCACTGTTTGTAGCTCTGTGACCCCAAATGCCAGAGGCTGTTTGATTGCAGGTCAGCTCTGTCTGGTCTGTGGAACAGTGGTCCAGAAAAGAGGCTGTTTGGTATTTGCATGGGGGTAGGGGAGATACAAAGCTGCGTGTGCAGGGGCAGCTCCCAAACGAGACTTTGTGTGGGAGCTTGTAGTTGCGCCTTGGTATGCCAATTACACTCTCTGTCTTTGATGCACATCTATAAAGTAGAGTCAGAATACCTTAAAACAGTTTGATATCTCCCAGCTCTAGAGACTTGTGCTCCATAAATATATTTGATAGCCTTGATCTTAATTCCATTAAATACTGAAGAAAAAAAATATTGCACTTATATAACAGATAGAAAATAGTTAATCAGAGTAACTGACTCAAAGTAACTGCAAGTGTGAAATGTTGAATCCACTGCACACAGAGAATAACCAGCTTGAAAGGGTGTTCTTGAATGCACATTGTGCATAATGGGCAAACAAACAGTGACTGTCGTTGCTTCCTGCAGTTCTCTGTGCCTAAACGGTCTCCCTCTGTACACTGTATGTACTGAATTGGCAGCTCATTGCCAGCTTGTAATTTGGCCAACAGAGGGGGCTTATTTTCCTGGCACATATAAAACTATCCAAAATTCTCTTTTATTTCCTTAAAATGACAGTTTATTTCCTGATATTTGTTCACATAGCAACATTGTGTTGGAGAAATACCAGTAACAATGTCAGGAAGGGGAAATAGAAATCAGTGTTTAAACTCACTTTCATTTCTCCCCTGTCATCTTATATTTTTCCACTTCAAAAGTTATGTTCATTGTAAAGAAGACATTTAGTTATTAGACTGTAATCCTATCTAACAGAGATGGGAGCAAAACCAAAGTAATGAATGTACATTACACTGAAGAATGTTTAATTTATACAACTGCTTTGTCATTGTAATTTAATATGCTTTGGTTATATTTAACAGTATCTGCTCTGTCCTCAGATATCCAAACATAGTTTCTGTCATCACCTTCCCACTTTCTCAATCTTAATTTGAATTTAAAATTTCAGTTTAGAAGCGTAGCCATCTGTATTTGGACTAAGGGAATGACTCTTGGTAATAACAGAAGACTCCTGTCTTCCAACAGTGTGAAAAGGATAGAGTTCACTTACTACATTTACTTATGTAATTACTTGTTCCTGTTGTGTATATCACGTGCAAAGTACTTTTTCAAATGACGAGAGATTCCCAGCCAAAAATCATTCACAATGTTAAGACAGAGGAAGATTAAGAAGGATAGGAACAGAAAAACAACATTTTGTCTTTTAATGTGCTGTCAGGTGCTATATTCTGAAAAGCATTATTTTGTTTGTTTATTTTCCTCCCAGAATGGTGGAATATATATTTTAGCTAACCAGAAAGGCTGTGATGGTGATCGTCTGTATTATGATGGCTGTGCCATGATTTCAGTGAATGGAGAAACAGTTGCACAAGGATCCCAGTTTTCACTAGATGATGTGGTAATATATTCAACTTATAGCTTCTAGTTACAGCTGAAATTAGCATGGCTACATTTATGCTCAACACTTTCCAGACATTCCAGATACTAGGTCCATATCTCTAGCCTACAAAAGATGTATTTTCACTAAGCTATTCAAATAGATCCGAGGTTTTTCCTAGTCAGATTGCCCAGACCTGATCTGCAGTAGCTCTCCTGCTTTTGCAAGCAAGGAAGAGGTGTCACAGTAGAGGAACTTCATGAAAATGTTTGCATATGCAATCACTGTGTTTAGGAGAGACCCTGTTAACTAACATTGCCTTGTCTAAGAAAAAAAAGGGGCAAAGATTGCCATGTTCTAATTATGACCAGGTTTGGTAGACAAAAGATTTGATAGGTTGAGCTTTACTTCAGAGAGCTCCTTCACAGCAGATGTGTCATTAAAACTGTAGGTTTCCTCACATTATGTGCCAAAATCATCTCTTTTCCCAGTATGCTCCTTGCCTTCTCCTCTTGTCCTTTTCTGCAACTAATGGTGAATTTATTGTTCAGCCATCTGACAAGCGCTATAAATTTGTTGTGGTTTACGGATGTTCTGGTCTACCAATGAAGTGAGTCAGTTGTGCTCGCTTTGGAATGTAAGGAAGTCTACTGAGTCAGAAATGACTTGTGAATTGAGCATAAAAATCTGTACTGAAACAAGTTGCATGCATGTTTCTTCCTCAACGTTTTTTTTGTAGTCCAGGCCTGTCAGATGTTTTTATCCATTTGTGTAGAATCAATTTAATGTTGAAAGCCTTTCCACAGGAGGTGCTGGTTGCCACTCTGGACTTGGAGGATGTTCGAAGTTACAGAGCAGAGATTTCATCTCGTAATTTAGCGGTAGGAATTCTTTATGGAGATTGTGTTTCTAAATTCTGCCAAGTTTGAATAGTTACTGAATTTAAAAATTATTTGCATGTCTTGATTTTCATGGTATTCTATAGATCTGATATTTTATAGGTATATGCTCCACTGAAATTGATGTCTTCCCAATTTTTCTGTACGATTCCTTAGGCAAGTAAAGTGAATCCTTATCCCAGGATAAAAGTGAATTTTGCTCTGTCGTGTTCTGATGATGTAGCTGTACCTACTTGTATGCCAATCCAGTGGAGACACCATAGTCCCGAGGAGGAGATCAGGTGAGCAGATACTGAATCTGTTGCTTGCAAATTATTTTCTTTTTAAAGAAATACCCCCAAAACTTAAAAAAAAACCAGAAAAGAGACAAATATAAGATCTTATTTGTATTTAAGTAAAGGAAGTATCCTATTGGAAAACCACAGTAAATATGTTGACGTGCTTAGGTTTTACTCCATAACCCTCTTGGAATAAGCATATTCTGCAATTTCAGCCTTGGTCCTGCATGTTGGCTTTGGGACTACTTAAGGCGCAGCAATCAGGTAAGAACAACTGGTTTAGTTCTTTGCCTTAGCATACACATCTTCTTCTGTGCCATAGGAATATTACGCATTGCTATCCTGTGCTGCTGTTCATGCCAAGTGATGTTAGTCCAAGGTGTAACGTTTGAGTTGTTCACTGGTAGCCCATTCAGACTTAAAACCTGTATGCAAAGTGTGACTTCACTATGCTCTTCAGACTTTTTCTTTAGGAATTGTACTTTCTTTGAAAGCAACAGTCAAGCTTACTTAATAAAGGGGATTTCTTTTTCTCTGAAACAGTGTTTCTTCAGTAAGGAAAATATTTTAATGGCATAATGGGGATGTTTAAAATAAGCAGAGTGATATGAAGTAGTAATTCAGTTTAATAGTGAAATATATATGAAAGATTTAATCCTTTTTATTAGCTCTTCTGTCTTACTAGAGGGTAAAGACATGCTGGGAGTTTTTCTAGCTAAGGGCTTACACTGGCTACTTGTTTGATTATTCAGTCAATGAGAATTTAGGAGGGTTTGCTAGGTCTGCTTTATTTGTTTGTTTTTCCCCAGTAGAATATAAGCAGACTTGAACAGTGCATGTATAAATCTTTTACAAGAGTATGTTTCTGAATGGTACAATATATATTTTTCTAATTTTGATATTTGGAATGTCTCCCTTGCTCTATTTTGAAGGCAGGATTTCTACTGCCTCTTAGTGGTGGAATTGACAGCTCTGCTACAGCTTGCATAGTATATTCTATGTGTCACCAGGTTTGTCTGGCAGTCAAGAATGGAAGTAAGTAGACGTGCATGTCTGGCTAGCCATGCTTAATAGTGGTTACGGACGAGTTAATACTAGCTGGGTGCAATAGCTGCAAGAGGTTATGAATGGTAGAGTCTTGCCCAGTTGTTCTAATGGAATCCTTTGTATCTCTTCAGAAATTCCAGCAAAAATATGCATCCAGATTTCAGGTTCTTTGAATTGGCTTAATTGTTTTCATTTTCGGTTTAAGAATTGGATGTGGAATTCAGACTAGTTTACATCTAGCATATTATCCAAAATGTTGGCTGATGTAGTTGTGGGATTTCAGTTTATCCTGAGAATTTTATCTATTCTATTCATCTATTCTTCTATTTCTTCTATTAAATTCAGCCCTACATAACATGGCTAGGCATGGTTCAAGCTCTTGAACTGACTTTAAGTAGACTATGCATGTAGCTAAGCCTTTGTACATATTAGATCATATTTTCTATGAAGTTTCTTTAATGCATGGAAATAAAGGATTTGATATTTTTGTGGTCAAGATTAGATCAAAATCAGTAAATCTTTTATTTGATATATGAAAATACATTTGGGGAGTTAGATGATGGATTCATCTTATTTGTGAGGGGCAGCATAAAGCTTAATTAGTACAAGAAAAATACAAGATACTTGCATATCCTGGATAGCAGGAGTGCAACAATTTCCACTCTTGTTCTATTTCTTTTGCTTTGCCCTCAGATACAGATGTGCTGGCTGATGTGCGCAAGATCGTGAATGATGAGACCTATGTCCCCGAGGATCCTCGAGAATTTTGCAAGCGTATATTTACCACTTGCTATATGGCTAGTGAGAACTCCTCCCAGGATACTTGCGACAGGGCTAAACTTCTGGCTGAGCAAATAGGCAGGTACAAGTTGGGAAGTGCTGGAAAAACAAATCATGTTCTAGCAAAGAGTCATATAAAGCTTTCAAACTCTAAAATAGGAGAGGAATAGTAGGTGTGCTAAGTTAGGAATATTACTGAACCTTGTTATTTAAGTGTGTAAACGTGAGGCAAACTTAGAAGCATTTGGTAAAGGACACAGAAATTTGGAAACAGACCTGGAAAGTGTTACTCTTTCTTAAGTTTCTTCCTACCAGATCTGAGATGGTAGCAGCCTTAAAACCACACTTGATGGGGGGGTTTTTTGCTTTTTTTTAATGCAATTTTATATAGTCAGATTATGCTACTTGCGTCACTTCTGCTTGAATTCTTCTCAGCTATCACATCAGTCTGAACATAGATGCGGCTGTGAAAGCTATTGTGGGAATTTTCAGCATGGTGACAGGTCGAACTCCCCGTTTTTCTGTCTATGGAGGGAGCAGCAGAGAAAACCTGGCACTCCAGAATGTGCAGGTGTGTTTCATGTGGGCTGAATCAGGTCGGTCCCTATTTTTTTAAAGAGTACAATATGGTTAAGTAGCAGGAGGGCCCTTCATCTGTGTTGCTGTGAAAATCTGAACTTGTTGTGGCATGTCCCTGAAGATTCAGGGCCTTCCAGTAAATGCTTGTCTGCAGCAGAAATCTACAATCCCATGTAATACAGGAGAAGACCAAGATAATTATTCTTTGTGACTGTTACAGGATGGTCAGGAAGAAATAGCACATGCCAGTATCCCATCAATAGCATTGGTCTAGATGCTGTTTAGAAAAGCATCCCAACAAAAAGTTGCCAGGTCAGGAAAATGAGCAGCAAAGTATTCTAATAGACAGGTCTGAGTCCAGTAGGATTGTGGCAGGTCAACACTCAAAAATACTGCTGATGTATACTAGAATTTTCTCTAGTGAATATTAGCAATCTTTAAAAGGTTCTGTATGATGTGTCAGTATTCCAGTTCCTAGATGTTCTCAGTTTTAGAAGGTAGAAGATAATATTTTTTTACATCAGAAGGTATTAATTTTCAATAGGCTTATAAAATGCTGCTCAAATGCACATTTATAATTACGCATTTCCATTGTGTCAGAACAGATTGGTGCTGTGCCTGGGTAGTGCTGGTATACGTGTCCTGTAGAATCACAGAAAACATAGCTGCCTAGTGACTTCTAGTCCCTGGCTCTAGTTACATGTTTTGTTGTCCTGCTAGCTTTCTTTTTCGCCTGTTCTTAAAAGCTTCCAACCTAACCAGCAACTCTGTTTTTAATTGTGGCTAAATGTTGATTATTGTGTTTGATAGTTTTTGTCAGCTAAGGACTTGGATCTTTCTGCCCCTGCTATTACTGGAGAAATCCAGCCGCCTCTGCTGGAAGCAAACACTGAATCCTTTATCATCTTTTTGGCAATGCCATAGGCTTTAGTCACAGAGAAGTGTAGTGATTTGCTTAACATCACACACAGTTGTGGCTAGAGCTGGAGGTTGAATCTCAGGTCTGTTTGGTATTATTACCATCTTTAGAAATTGAGTTTTGTAATGGGGCCAAAGGCAAATGGAACTTTTTACAAATTTTATGTAAATAAATCCCTTTAGTCTAATACTCCATAAAAGGGTGTGGTAGACAGATGGTTCATCTGCATACTTAATCCCTCATGGATCCTTACTAGTGCTTGTAGAAGGTAGAAAATGGCTACTCCCCCTTCTGCAATTCAGAATAGAATATACTCATTTAGTCATGTAAGTCTATGGCAATAGCAGATACTGAGCCTGACTTTCCTACCTGCATTCAGCATCTTCTCCACAAGACTCTTTCTTGCAGTAACACCCCTCATGCAGTTTGTTCTTTATGGGTTTGTTTAGGGAATCGTTTAATAAAAGTGATTGGGGAGAAATGAATCTGCTTTTTAAGTTTACTTTATTTTTCATTTTGCTTTGCAGGCTAGAATAAGAATGGTCGTTGCCTACCTGTTTGCTCAGCTGACACTCTGGACTCGTGGGATGCCAGGGGGCCTTCTGGTGCTAGGATCAGCTAATGTGGATGAAAGGTTGGTGAAAGTTAGAGATTTAAAACCAGATGAACTAGGAACAGGTCACTGCATTTCCTTGCAACTCTACTAAATCGCAGTGTAGATTAATACTCGGAAAAGGTAACAAGCTAAGAATATACTAATAGCAGTGAAATTAATGAAAATAGTTGAATCGGCCTGAATGGAAAATTGTATATTTTTCAGAAGTTTAGCCTAAGTGTTGCCATAGTTTTCCACTAAAATGCAGTTCCTTCCTTAGCTGTTTTCAGTAGAGCTTGCCTGCGCAGTTACCAGATTAATTATCCAATCTGTTATTACTTGTATTTTCAATTATTGTATCAGAAATTCAGTTGTGAACTTGGAGTTGAAAAATAGATTTTAAAAATCTGGAATACTGTTATTAGAGCTGATTATTTGAAGATTAAAACAATCCCTATAAGATTGTGGGCTTGATAACCTCTAAAGCTGTGAGAACAGTGTATGCTGATTATATGGATGTTTTGGTGTTTATTTTTTTTAATTGTAAGGGCAATATTTCAGTTGTTTTGCATCAAATATATTACCTTAGCATGGGCAGTTTTGCAGTGGTTGATGATTGTTTAAAATACCATCTTCCTCCTCCTGACAATTTTATGGCTTTAGGATAGCCTTGTTGCAGCTGAACACATTTGCCCCTTATGCATAAGTACATTAATAATATGCAGTCTGTTTCTCCCTGTCTTGATGCTACATATATATTCTACCATATACGTATATAATAGTATAAGCTATTAAATATTATACTAATGTTACATTATTATTTACTATTAATATATGAAATTTCCTCTCTTGCTCAGTCTCCGAGGTTACTTGACAAAGTATGATTGCTCAAGTGCTGATATTAATCCCATTGGTGGAATCAGCAAGACTGATTTGAAGAACTTCATACAATATTGCATTGAAAATTTTCAGCTCACGGCCCTCAGAAGGTGAGTAGTGAAGCAGTGATATCTGGTGACTGTATTTGTATGCAGCACGTTGTGGACTTCATGGTTTGGTTTACTAACAGAGCTAGGTTGCAGTGATATTGCAAATGCTAATAAAGGAAAATATTATGTCCATCTCTCTGTTTTTAAATCATAGACTCATAGAATACGAGGTTGGTAGGGACCTCAAGGATCACGTGGTCCAACCTGCCTTGGCAAAAGCACGATCTAGACAAGATGGCCCAGCCCCCTGTCCAGCTCAATCTTAAGTGTTGGGGAATGCTTGTGTACACTTACATGGTGTAAATTGCTGGGTGCTGAAAATGCTACCAGTCTTAGGAGTTACTGTATGCAAGCATCTGTGTTTATTCCACTGAAGGAACTGTTTGAACCAGATGCTTTATGGTTTTGGTATAAAGCATTGCTTTTTAAACCTGGAACACCTTGCAAGTACCACTTCTGTAGAGCTATCTAGTCCTTTAGCAGCTTATGCCCTGAAAAAGTTTTGAATAAAGCATTTAACACACCAGACTGTTTGTTAACTAGTACTTGTGAGACTGGATAGGATTAATGTTTTCCTTTTTACCTTTTTCTTACAGTATCATGTCAGCTCCACCCACTGCAGAGTTAGAGCCCCTGGTAGATGGACAAGTGGCTCAAACTGATGAGGTAATGGGCAGTGACTTTAAAATGCTCTGGTAAGCTTTATCCCAAAACTTGGTTTCTCTCCAATAACTACTGTTTGGTCTTGGATGTATCCATGCTTATTGACAACCATGTTGTAATCAGTCTTAAAGCTGCTGACAAGGCACTAGTATCCCACACCAGCTTTACCTATGTTGACAGCAGTTTCCAAAACAGCAAATTAACTTTTGAATTATTTTATATTTTGGGCATTTAGAAGGATGGGTGTTCTGAAATTCAGTTCATTTTAATTTTTCTTAATATCAAAAGAGAGCCAGTCAGGGCCTTACTGCTATTACTGTGACTGGTGGAAAGACCTTCCTCTTCTCCCCCTGCCCTTCTCTTTGCTATCCATTTGGTTAAGAGAGAACTGGTAAGACTAACAACTGCCTCTAAGGGCTGCTGGATATTTAATTGTAGGATATTGTAAAACTCTTTATGATGAAGCAAATGGTTGCTGAACTACAACTAGTGGCTTTCTTCATTTGGCCGTACCTTACTGATACATGCTATGTTTAAGTTACCTAGAAGCAAAAATGAACATATGAACAAATGAAATAAATGTTTTCACTAGTCAAATCAAATACATTCATAGAAGAACTTAAAATCTTCCCTATCAGAGAGGTTCCAGCTGTTTATTTTTTTTCTTTTGCTCATAATATTACTATCTCTTTCTCTTTTTGATCATTGGCAATTTCATTTTGGTGTTTATTTGATTAAACTGGGTTATTGTAATTTTTCCATAAATCTAATAATTTTAATTTGAATAGTTAACATTTTCAGTGTCTTTTTATGTGTGTGATTTCAGGCAGATATGGGGATGACATATTCAGAGCTCTCAATCTATGGCAAATTAAGAAAAATTGCAAAAGCTGGACCATACAGTATGTTCTGTAAGCTGATTAATATGTGGAAGGAAGTTTGTACTCCTAGAGAGGTAATATGCAAAAAAAAAAAACCAAAAAAAAAACCAAACAAAAAAACAACGTGTAATGTCTTTGCCAAAATAGATTATGTTTGGAGATAGGTCAAGTGGAGTTAATTTTAACTGAAAGGGATAGTTTAATTATTCTGCTTTTACACTGTATCAGAATAGGCTGGTAAAACTCTAATTAAAGGAGCTTGTTGTCTGTGTTGCATATTGTAAGAACAGTAATTGGGTAATTTGAAAACAATTACTTTGGAACTATACCTTTGGGGGAAAATTATTCTCTGAAATGGCTAACTGCTCTTGGAGCCGGTGGTTACATATTCTGAGACAGAAAATGCTCTTGCTTTGAAAAAAATACCTACACTGAAGAGGTATCTGCTTTGCTCTTATGCAGTTCTTCCTTTCTTGTGCGTAGAAGGAAAAGATCAGTTGAGTTGCAGAGGCTAGTGCTTCCTGTTAGATCTCTTACAAGGCACTTCCTTATTGGTAAATGATAGGTGCAGAAACCGAGGTGGTGTTAGAAAATGGCCTTAAATGCCTCTTAGAGGTCAGGTCATCGACAGTGATTCATACTAGTGGTGGGAAATAATTTACGTTAATGGCAAAAAATGGATGTGCAAAGCTAGAACGCATTCTCAGCTCAATTTTTAAATACTAAGAATTTTCATCTGATTAAAAGCTATATTCTTTGTACACCAGGTGGCATCAAAGGTTAAGCATTTCTTCAGGATGTATTCCATTAACAGACATAAAATGACCACCCTCACTCCTTCCTACCATGCTGAAAACTACAGTCCAGATGACAACCGGTTTGACCTGAGACCTTTCCTTTATAACACCACATGGTCCTGGCAATTCCGGTGTATAGATAAACAGGTAACTGCCCTCTACTTCTTGTATGGTTTCATATTTAAAGCCCTCACAATGGGACAAGCTCAGTTCCAGTGAACCTCCAGCAAAAGACAGCTAGCATTTAGCGTAAAAGTTTAATATAGAAATAACTGTGATTGTTCTTTTTACAGAACTGTGGTGCTAAGAATTTTCTGGTTTCAGTGTAGGCTGGTGGGTTTTTTTCATTGTTAAGTACAGCTTGCCATATTGCTAGGAAAGCAAGAAGAAGAAGAAGAAAAGAAAAAAATAAAAGAGAGAATACATGTACCAAAGCCTGATAGGTGTACCCATACTCATGAAGTCTTGTGCTAATGTGGAGAACAAGCTTATGTGTTTTGGTTTCAGTTCAGGACATGTCTGAAGGGATCTGTTTAATTGCAGGATTAAGACTTGGCCTATATCTGTATGGGAAAAGCCAGTAAGAGGCAGCAGTTCATTGTGAATGTTTCTCCCACCTGCTTCTACAACAATTCTTTTTTTGAACCCTGAAGTCACTTGACTCACAAATACGTGTTCGCTCAAATACAGCAACAGTAATGGTACAGTGCTTCGTATGAGCACTGTGAGGTGTGGAGGGGCTCAAGCAACTATCAGAACCGTGCTTAGCTTTTTGTAGTTTTTAGTCACACCTTCAATGTTATTTTAATGTGTTTTTTATAGCAAAAGTGCTAGGCTGAAGAATTTTAGCACCTTGAAGTTTTTTCTGCCAGAGATTTTACATCTCAGTTGCTTTTAAGAATATGTTTATATTCGTAATAAAACATTAATTCCCTCGTCTGTGAAATGCCAGACATGCTGTAATAGTGTTTTATTACCTTAAAACCTAGGATAAAAGCTACCACGTGCAGTGCTTTTTTGTAGCTCTGTATGGTGGTTCTTTCTCCATCGTTTTGGATTTTTTCCCAACGAAGTCCAGGACAAAAGTTCTTTTGACCTCAATGGGAGTTGGGTAAAATATTTTTGTAGGTTCTGGACCAAAATGTAATTATTTTATGCTTACGGTAAATGTGATTAAGATCTTTTAATGATCCAGGATATTGTTACACTCTTTAACTAGATTTGTCTATAATAGCAGCTGTGCTATGCAAGGGTACCAGCCATTGCAACTTATTCCTGAAAACTGGGAGTCAAGTTAGTGGAAGAATCTGTTACGTAGGCAACAGTAACCTGAACTGATAAAATTCAGCAGTAACCTGAACTGATAACTCACTGTTATAGATAGCTTTTTGCAAGACTGGAAAATAATGACTTGCAATAATGTGAGTCAAATCTGCTCTACCGAAGAAAGGGAATACTGTAAGAGTTTCCACTTATCGTGCACATTCACCACAACTGTAATTCTGAAGACAATCATTCTCTAGGACAATGTCTCACTGATAATTATGCTCCTGGGACTTAATCTGCACTTAAGGTTTTTTTGGCATAGTAACAGGACTGTGAAAATAAGGCATAAATTCTAAATGACATAAAATCCACCTTTAGTTAGGTAATGGCAGCTTTTCCTGTAGAAGAGTCAAGTTACAGCTTGAGCTCATATGTGAAGGAAACATTTTGGAGTGCTAATGATAGAGAAATCTGTTGGATTTGTGGAAAGTACTTTTCTGTTCTGGATGTTTGTAGTGTAGTCAAGCCAATTTAGTTATCCACTCTTTTAAGTGTAAAATTCCTTCTGTATTTGCTGCAGAAGGAACAGGGGTAAGAGGAAGTTGAGATCGTAGTGTTTGCTGGGAATTGCCGGATTTGCCCTTGGAGTCTTAGTGTCATTCAGTTCTACCAAGCTGAAGGTTCCACCTGAATGATGAACTTTCTAGTGGTTTAGAGCAACCCTAGCAACTTCAGTAGTACCGTCTGTAGGTTCTGCTTTTGACTTACGTCTGAGGTAAAGGGTGTGTGGTCAGAGCACGCACTTTAAAAATTTCTAGGTGCCAAAATGTTAATTGGGATTTTAATAGCTGGCATAATTTGAAGGAACTGTGACAGAGCTCAGAATAAAGCTGACACACCTATCCCCCAGGATTAGGTGTCTGCAGTCTGTCTTCTGCTTTTACCAGTGCTTAAGGGTCATACCACAAGATCAGCTGCATTTGGTCAAGACAAAAGGTTTATCAATCTGAGTATCTTTGTGTGTATCTTTGTGACCAGTAGCAGATGTTGAAGGAAGAACGTAAGAACACGGAATCCATAATATGACCCTCCCTATATATTCCCATAGACTTGAGAAATGTGGAGCTAAATTTTCCAGAGTTAGAGATAATGTGCAGAACATGGTGTTTAGTTTGTGCTCTTGGCCTACCCGCCGTGAGTTTGTAGAATCTTCTCTGAAACTATTTATATTGTTAGTCTTAAGAACAGCTTAGCTTAATATAACGTGATTCCTTTTCTTAAGTTTTAAGACAGTGAAGGTCAGTTTTAGGAAACTTTGTGCGTGCATGAAAAGCATTTCCTGTGTTTGTTTTAATTATTCTGGTCTCTCTTAAGGGTTATGCCCTGCTCTGATATGACAGCTGTCCCTCAAAGGGACAGTGTTGCCTCCCTTCCTGTCTCTCTTGGCTTCTAAGATGGATTTGGTGCTTGTCTCACTCCTTGGTCAGACAAATAAAGTCACCAAACTGACAAAAAACTAGAAACTGATGGGAGCATGCAGCCAAGGGGAGGTTAATGAGGTGGGTGGGAAAAAAGTTTGACCTTCTCTTTTGACTGCAACTAACACCCTGTTCAGCTCAGTTGTCCCCTAGTGCGTATCCCAGTGAATTGGGGCTCTACACTGTTCTGTGATGCAGGTCTGAAAAGACAGGAGACATGAAATGCAAATTTATTTTTAATATTAAATCAGTTTCTTTTTAACTTGCAGGTATCCAAGCTAGAAAAAAAGGAAGGAATTTCTCTAGTTGAAGATGTGGACTGATTTGCTGTCTTGTTTAACTGTGGTAATTAATTTGCTAAGCAGAATGTTCAAAACTGGACTATACTTTGATGTGAGCAGAGATGACCCAAACAATTGCTGAGATGACTATTGTACATGGTATTTGTAATCAAGTCCTTTTTTTTTTTTTTTTTTTTTTGATTGACTCCCTGTTTTGTTCCCAGTATACTTAAACCACAGTTCGGCTAAGGAATCATTTATTAAGGATTTTCTTCAACTACTTGAGTTAATTGCCTTTACTTGAAAATATTTGGATAAGCCCATCAATGATAAATAAATGCAGGGTAGACTTTTGTGAAAGTGAATACACATACAGATACTAAATTTGTTTCTTATAATTTGGATATGAATTCTGAGTAATATTCAGATGAAAATATAAAATTTTAATAACATTTCTGGCATGTGCTGTTGAGGGGAAAAACTCATTTTACTTTGCAATAAACTTGTAATTTTATAATGCTAATTGACTCGGTTCCTATTTTACATGTTTTTTAATTTATCTAGCATTGGCTATGTACACTGGTCCAGTGTTTTGAATGGCCACATAATATCTAATTCAGTAAGTTATTGGAAGCATGTCTAACTTGAAACAGATGGGTCATCTGCTTCTTAGCAAGATCCAAATTAGAGTTTAGCTGCTTGTTTTGCGTATACCTGCTGCATAACTTGTGACAATTAACTTCAAAAACTGTTACTTAATCTTCTCAGAGAGGAATGAATAATACCTACTTCATCAGGCGGTTCAGGAATTCTTTAATTGTTATAGCTCTCTAAGATCCTCAGCTGTATTTTAAAAATTGTGAATAAAGTTGGCATGGTGTCTTTTCCCTCCTGGCCTTTTTGATGCATAAGGGTAACTTAGTGTACCTGAAATAAGAAGAGTCTTTTGGTGCATGGTATCTTGAACAGAGAGGACACAAGTTTGGTATCCATTCCGCTACTCTTATTCCTGTATGTTCTTGTGCTGTCTGTCCAGGAGCTGTGATCTGTTATCACTGACCACGCCATCAGTGAGTGGTTGGACCTGCCCACATAATGCTTTTATTGTTGGAGTCAAGCTCACTGGGTGTAAAACATCTGGAAATGGAGTGAATATTGCAGAACAAAGAATAAAGCCAGCTTCCTTTGAGCTCAATTAGTGTTACCAACCTTCTACCTACTATTTGCAAAAAAACTGCTTTAACTTCATGACTTCATTGATCTTTTAAATGTGACAAGTGCTGTGGAACAATAAAAAAGGTACAAGGATAGGCTTGTTCCTTCACTGGAGTTCCTTTTCTGCTTGTTCATTTAATGTTTGGACATTTCTTTTTCTTTTTTTTTTTTTTTTTTAATTTGATTTGAAAGGTGCGCTTTTAATAGGGGAAACTAGAAGTGCATTTTTGAGGTTCTGGGCAAACAGTGCTGTAACTGTGACAGCTGGGGAGCTTAGACCAAGCAAGACTTTTGTTAAAATGGTTGTACATTGTGCTAATTGAAAATGTCTGCTAAAGGGCATGTTTTCCACATTTTTTTTCCACAATCCAGAAAGACAAAGTTGATTAACTTGGAGTTAAAGATGCTTCATTGTTCTTGGTGGGTTTATTATATGGTATTCATTTAAATACATAGCTAATTTACCTCAGTAGATGATGCTGGTACTAAGAATGTTTATAGTCGTCTGATGGAAAACCTCAGCGAAGATTTTCCTCCCTTCACGGTCACCTGGGCACTTCATCCACTTCTCTGTCGAGCCAGAGGAAGTAGATGAATTTTGCACAGAAGTTCAGGAACGTGCTGTATATTTGAAGGCTTCTTATTTCTTTTTTTCTTCCTGAAGTTATTCTCTTTCCTGACAATCACATAAGATGAAAGAAGGAAATGTTTGCTTCTGTTCAAATAAAAAAATAATAGCAAGATAACAAGAATAATACAATGTTTACGTGTGCTTCCTGTTACTGTGGTTATGCTGAATATTTCAGACACTTTGCGAAATGACACTCATGTCTCCTAGCAATGGCACTTACAGCAAGTGTGCAAATAACCTTTTATTTCTTAACTGCTAGTGCTGAATAGAGATTGTACCAGGCCACCCCTACTTTCCTTTTACTATCCTGAAATTTTCACTATAACTGTTCACTCTGATGCCTCTAACTCACCCGTTATCAAAAGAAACTCCAGTGTTATCAGTGCTTTGCTGTCTACTGCGAATGGGAAATAACTCTTAATGTGTAGCTGCTGACGTTCATTTTTTTACTAGTGATTACTACTGTAAAAGTGATGTCATGGAGTTTATCTTAAGCTTCCCCAAAAGGCTGGATCTTACCCTGACTTATTTAGAAGTCAGTGTAAAATTGAGGGGTTTCACCCATCAGTTGTGCAGCTGAAGGCAAAAAGTACCCATCACTAATGAAAGAGCAGAGGATAGATCTACTTCTACTGCTTGGGGTGGAATACCAAAACAACAGATTGATACACTATCCTGTTTATCATTATGCTGACATAGCTCCCAGTACGTGGCAGAAAAGAGTGTGTGCTTTGCAAATTATCCTGACACCGCTTCTTTTGAAATTGCAGCTTTATGATTTTGAACAGTGAAACTGGACGAAAAGGAGCATGAGGAAAGCGGGGAGAGCACCAAATGGGAAGCATCTTTTAACAGTCTAAGTAGAATAAACTAAGTTCATAGTTGCTTCTGTGCTGCCTAGGTGACTAAATACAAATCCTTTCTGCGACTAGGGATGTAAGCGATTATATGAATACAAGCAGGAAGCAGAAATTTCTGTACTCGCTATTATTTTCTTAATAAAGCCTCAACCCCAGCCCGGCTCGGCCATGGTGCTGTGCCACAGCTCTCCCTGAGGCACTGACTGGCTTAGAGCTGAGGTAAAATAGCTGCAACTCCTCCCGAGGGACATTTATTAAAAATCGTAAACGACGTCTGGGATCTGCTCTCATACGTTCAGGTGAAGAACAAACACTTTTTACCAGAGACTTACCACCACGTCTTCCATCACCCCCTGACTGCTTAAAAATACTAGTTCCTCAGGCGGCGAAACGTTACCGGGGCGGGAGACGGTGCCCTGTTGGCTGCCAAAGGGAGAAGTCTGTCAGGGGGGTGGCAGCGGGGTGACGGGCGACGGTTCCCCGCAGCAAACCGGACCGGGGCGGGCGGCGGCGGGAGGAGCCGCCTTCCCGCCCTCCCGCGGCGGCCGGTCACGTGCGGCGGGCGGGGCCGCCCGCGCAGAGCGCAACCCTCCCGCTCCGCTCCCCCCGCGCCGTGTCCCCGTCCCATCCCATCCTGGCGGCAGCGCGGAGGGTGATGCCGATGGACGCGGGAGCCCCTGC